>NC_067119.1:14568559-14875006 GCF_021347895.1 Acanthochromis polyacanthus | reverse complement strand
ACCTTTTCCACTGAAGCTTAAATGCCTACAATTACATTTCATCATGAAACATAATAAGTTGCCATGTTAGCAATGGGATGTTCATATGAGGTGACACAGGAAAATCTGACATCACCAGTCAGATTAAGATGTTTTGGTGGAATTTTACTTTGAATGCATTAGCATCAGCAGGTTTAAATGTGTATGAATCAGCTAATGAATAAAATTAAAACACAAACAAAAAAAGAGCAACATGAAAACAGCTAAGGACACAGCACCGGTGACTCCAAATGTGTTCCTCCTGAAAGGAGCATAGTCAAGTACTCCCTTTATTTTCTAGATAATAAGCTGTAGACAAGAAGACCATTATCTTTCCCATTACTGCTCAACTTCACAATTAATGTCCATGCGTTTAAGAGGGACCCGACCCATTAACATGGCTAATAGCTATAGAAGTCCACTGAGTGTTTGTGCATGCATGTGTGACACTGACTGAGACTGACTGACACTGAGGGAGAGACGGAGGCAGACAAAACAAAAAGAGAGAGAGAGAGAGAGGGACACATCAGTGGTAAGCTAATTAGCTCAGCACTATCACAGATGGCTAAGGGGTCAGTGTTAAACCTTTATTCACTGCCATATTACCCACGTCAATGCTAATTCTACAGGAGCTAGGTCATACGCAGCACAGCTTGCATAATAAGCGCGCCTATAACAAGGCCTGCAGCAGACCTGAGTCCGACTAGTGAAACAAAAAACTGGAAAACTGACCTTTCGCTTTGTTTTCTGACTTGCACTAACCAATCATCAGGTGCACAGGATTTCTGCAAAGGTTGTTAGAGAACCGTTGTTCCCCACGGCCATGGGGGTGCAACGTGAGAGAAGGATGGAGTGAACACACGAGAGGGAGAGAGCGTAAAGTAATGAAATGAAAATAAAGGAAGAAAAGCAATGAGAGGGACAGTGAGAAAAAAGCTGGAGTGGAGCCACGGACATGTCTAGACAGTATCACATGAAAAAGAGGCCTCATTTGCGCGTCGTCACAGAAGGTCAAGTGTGTCTTGCACACTTCTACCGCCGCAGACACTTGCACAGATACTTCATTACAGCAACTAGTGCTATGTTTATGTACAAGTGATCAGAGCATCGAAGCGCTCGTTGATTTTTGGTCTTTCGTTGTGAGATGGAAGACATCAAGTATATGTCAGTCCACCTCACAGCCCGCATATATGAGCAACTACCCACACACACTCAAGCACACATATCGAGTGAATCACTGCACCAAATGTATTGGCATGTGAGTGTTAGAGCTGAGAAAACCGATGGCGGCCTCTGAATGCTGAAATCAAACAGCACTCGTATGTTGTTTGGAGCCCAGCATGGAAATACCAGTGTGGCTCCCCGGGGTTTTGTTGTAAATCCGAGAAATAAAAGTCAAGACATCTCCAGTGGGGAGAGAACTCTATTTTAACACGCACTCACTGACTTTCAACCAGCTTGTGGGGACTGGAGTAATGAACAGACAAACCAAAAAAAGAGAATGTTGTGAGAAGAAACAGAAATAAAATAGCAGTGCAGTTCTGTTGACATTAGCATCTGCGGTTGTTTTTTGAGGTGACAGTAGTCATTTAAAGAATGTATGATTCCAAGTCGCTTGTGGACAGAGACGAGGACTACAATCCTGACTGAATCCCGAAAATAAACTGCATTTTGTGCACAGACAAATTTCAAGATAAACTGTCTTTCATCCAGGAATTGGATTACGCTAGAGAAACTGGCAGGAATAGAGTAAATACTTCAAGGTATATTTTCACATCTTGGGAAACAGACTTACTCACTTTCTTGCAGAAGAAGCAGTTTATTCACAGACTGTGTCTTGCTGAAACAACAACAGTGTACGGTTTACAAATCAAGTGAGTACACTACTTGGATGCCAAATGATTTTAAATTGTTTAACTATACAGCAACTGAATTATCCAAAGGTTGACCAGTAGGGAATCAACTAACAATTGATTTGCTTGGGAAAAAAAAAACAAAAAACCCAGGCCCCATATAGGATATCAGTGCATCTTTCATCACTGGAAGTCAGATCTTTTATTTTTTCAGCACCTCATATGTCCACCTTCATTTTTGATGACATGGAGGATATAAGTGTATATAAATGTCTTTAGAGACAGTCTTTTCACGTGCTCTATGTTCAAGGGTTTGAGTTGTTTGTTATTTCTCTTTAAATATCAGAAAGGTGTTTTACTGGATGCAAGTCAGGCTGCATATTTGGCAAAATAACTGTTTTCACTTTGTATTCTTTCGAAACTCTTATGTGAATTTGGCAGTGTACTTTGGATCGTTATCACGCTGGAATATTTCTCTTCTGCCAAGCTTCTCAAGACTAAGAGTCATGTTGTCAGCCAGGATTTTGGTATGTCTACTGGCAACCTATAAATGTAAACTCCCCCAACACCTTTGGCGTTCAGGCAGCCACATTTCATCATACTCCCACTTCTGTGCTTCACTGTTGGGGCTATGCTTTTACTGTAGCGGTTCTGACCACATCCGTGCCAAACATTCTGGCCCCATGTGAGGCAAACAAATTTGTCTTGGTCTCCTCTGACCAAAGAATGTGCGCCCTGAGTTTTGTACTTGTGAAATACGCAACATGTTTTTTTTTCTTGAGCACTGCCCATAGAGTATGACATTACACAATGTCTTACATTCTGTGTGAGCTGTCACAGAAACACAGATTTTCACTGATAACTCCTGTGTCAAGTCTGACGCAGATGTCCATCAGTTTTTCAGAGCGAGACTGTGAGTGTAGCACACTATCTGTGGCATTGTTTTATCGGTGCAGTCACTAAGGGTCGGATTAGTGGGACTATGGCTCATCGGATACCTCCTGATTACTGCTGCAACTGTGCTCTGACTTATTCTTACTTGGTCATTCATCTTTCTGTATCCTTTTCTTTCTTTGTAAAGCATCACAGTCTGATTTTTCAGCTCTTTTGGTAATTTTTTTTTTCCTGTGGAGCCATGATGTAGACATGCAGATGAAGAAAGATAGGTCCAAAGTTGAGAAAGTTATTATTTATATTTTACAACCATGTTGATGTACACCCCCTGTCAAAGGTTTTGAGACATTTTCTCATTCAAATAGATTAGAACCCATCTCAAAACTTTTGACAGGGGGTGTATGTAGGCATGTAGGCTAACTGGAAATCACTAAATTGTGTTTTCACCGATCTCAGGTTTATGACTTGTTTCTTAGAGATCACAGTTGAAAGTTTCTACTTTAGGGTCTGTATTTCTAATATAGTGTTTACATTATAGCGTGTGATTGTTCACAAGATGATATATTACACTTGTTAACTGAAAAAATGCAAATATTTAAGAAGGGATTAAATTTTGATTCAATTGACATTTAGATGATATTGCACAAGGGTGTATTCGCTTTTGTTGTATGCTTTAACTCCAGAATCTGACATCAGCATTTATACTCTGTGTGTGTGTGTGTTAGTGTGTACATGAGGGCAAACACAGAGTAACACCCATTCTGAGGTTTCCCCCTGCTAGGCTCTACTAATGATAAAAGAAAGCAGAGGGGAGGATAAAAGAGTGGCACATTTACAGGCAGCATTAGAGGGATGCATAAAAATCTGATATTATGGGACAGGCTGCTGCAGAGTCAGCTCAGCGGGGGTTGACACAGAGATGTGCTATCTTAGGCAATCTGTGTGATATGGTAGGGGGAAAGGAGGCACAGCGAGTCCTTGGTGCATTAGCAGAGCGCTCAAAGACATACAGTATGAAACACACATAAATATAGTATTACATAAACAAATATCCACACACTGAGTCGCCCCATCTACTGTAAATTGCGAGCTCTGCAGGATTTTAAATCAAAAGCTCCCCTGGTGTTTCCTTTGAGGTTATCAATCAGTCTCTTCATGTGAGTGCTGAACTGATAAGCTGCTCAATTAATTAGTGAATCTTAGAAAATTAATTGATTAAATGTAGTGGTCGGATTTTCTTAAAAGTGTCTTTCTTTCTCTCACTGGAAATTTTAGAACTTTTAATAAAAGCAACTTGAAGACATCACCTTCCACACCGGGAACCAAAGAGGCATTTTCACCACTTTCTGGCATTCTACAGAGATGGATACACTTCTTGAATAATGACTAATGAAAGTGTTAATAAAAACTGATTAGTCAACTGTGGAAAAAGCACAAACAATGAATTGCTTAATTAATTAATAGGCAGAAGTTTTTAATGGCAAAAAGTTTGATAATCAAATGCATTTATTAAGGAAAACTGACAAAGTATTTAATAGTTTTTGACATTCAAAATGAATTTGTTTTAGTCTTGTATATCAGTAAACTGAGTATTATGGAACTGGGACTGTTGGTAAGATTAAACAAGCAACATGAAGACATTTCCGGCCCTAGGAAGATATTTTTTGGCATGTTTTTGCCCAAAAATTAAATACAAGACAATAATCAGACTAATTTATAACTGAAGTTTTTTTAGTAGCTGCCTCAATCAAAAAAAACAAGAGGAGTTACGGAGCAAACCTGTAAGAATTCAAGCTGTGCTGATGCTTCCCACTGACCATTATTACAGTCACATCCAGGAAACACAGACAAAAGCAGGGAAGCAGGAAGAAAAATGAGAGAGAAAATGAAACAGAGACATAAAAAGGAAGCAAACTATTCAAGGCAGGAAGAAGAGAAGAGCAAGAGACCAGATAGAAAGCTGTAAATGTATTATTAACAAGCATTCCCTGCTGATTGTGGTATCAACATGTGCACAAACGCTCTCACTCGCACACACACATCCAAAAACCAAAGAGGCAGTGTCTGGGGCTCAGCAGGTTTGGATTATAAGCAAGTTATAATTAATGCAGTGGGGTTAAGACTTTGATACCCCCCGTGTTCTCCTGACCGTTTTGCTATAACATCCGAAAACAGTCCACACCAGCAGAAGCATACTTAGTGGAAAAGTCAACATACAAATTCACAGAAGATAAAACCTAGGCTTAGTGAAGCAGTCCGAACAGACTGAAACTGAGTTCTGAAACATCAAAAGGGGTCACACGCATGTGGTCTGTTTCTCCCGTCCACCTCGTCTACTCCTTTTCTGAGGCAATTCCTCTGTGAGGCAAAGAGCTGCGGCATGCCGGATAGTGCCCTCAGGGAAAGACAGTCATCCAGGAATTGAACAAATGAACCGGAGCACCTGGTGATGAGCAAGTAGACAGCCGGGGTCAGCCTACTGCACTGGCCACTGATTCACAATCCCATACCTGTCCGATGCCATTAAGACCATCACAGACGAGTAACATCCACGGGCAACGTCCTGTAGATGTGTGATTCTGCAAACTGCTACACTCACCGGTAGCTGTAACTTGACATGCATTTGTATAAATCAATAGATTACTCATTTTGATGATGTATGTCAAAACAGTCAGAATATAATGGCTATTATTTGACAATAAGAAATGTACTGAAAAGCGGAACAGCTGGTCAATTATGTGCTGCAATATATGCTGGATTTTTGAGGCAAACACTGATATTGATGCGAGTTTAAAACTTGATAATACATGTGCCAATAAATAAAATGTAGAGTTTCTCAAATTACCTCACGAATTTGATTATAAACAATCAAATCAGATCAAACCTCTGAGCTGTAAAATCAGTAATTATTTAAGTGCGAGTTGAGTTTTGACACACAGACAAAACTGCGCTTAATTTGTTGCTACACCACAAAGTTTCTACTTATGAAAGGCATGAGGTCACTGTGGGCAAAAATTGATTTAAAAACCAGATTAAAAATGCTGATTTCGAGTTTGTTTCCGTTTCCAAAGCCTTTTAGTACCGATCTTTTTACACTGTGAGCCTAAAGCCTGACTACGCAGTATAACTCCCTAACCTCAGTGTTGCAAGCTCAACTCAAGGCCACATTATCCGCTGCTTGTGTAATGCTCCTGAATCACAGATCAAATTGCCTGTGACATTCTGTGATGGATTATGTAATGTATTCACAAATTTTTGACAGCAGAAGAATTTGTGGAATAATAAAAAAGAAAATATCTGGGTCCTATGCAACAATTTTGATCCTCTTTTTCATCATCCTGAATCTGAATGTGTGTCTAAATTAGTACTTTCAACATTGCTTCTGGCTAACAGTGTCAAGGAAGAATACTGTATCTTTTGTCCAGCAATACAATGGCTGCTCCTCTTAGAAAAAAGGGGTCCCTGGAAAGCTATACAAAGCTGAATAATCACCTTTACCCAATGATGATACATTCCCTGATTGAGTGGTCTCTTCTAGGATGACAATGTCTCATCCATAGGGTAAGAAGGGTCACTGAGTGGTCTGATAAGTAATTTAAAAAATGAAGTGAATCATATGCTTCAACCGTTGCAGTCACTCGATCTCAACCCAGCTGAACACCTATGGGTGATTTCAGACCAACATGTAAATGGTTTAAAGTTCATCTGAATGCTGAAAATCCAACAGTTCTGTCTGTTTTTTCTGGTTTTTGACAGATACATTTTGGTAATTTATTTAAAGATAAGACGCCATTCAAGCATGCAAATGGGGTTTTGGGGTTCAGAGAGGGTTAATCTGCTGTGAAACACTAAAAAATAAAAGCAGGATAAAACTTTTGTGAGTTTTAAAAAGACTACTTGCAGCTTTATAAGCACACACAGGCGCTCTCCACTACCATCGTCAAACACCAGATCTGAGAAAATCTTTTGGGAAGAAAGTTGTTCATCCCTCCAGAAAAGTTCTACAGACTTATAGAATCAATATCAAGCCGTTCTGGTCATATGTGCTGACTCAGCACTGTACTACGACACTTAATGATCATTTTCATCATCGTAACGCTTCATTTTAAACCAAATACATCAGCGCGCCAACATCCTGTATCAACCAAATCTTTGTTTCTGACAACCTCTCACACACTCGTCACACTATTCGCGACACTTTGATGGCCTCTTTATCAGCCTACTATACGACAGACGCTTAAATAATGAAAAATCTTGTGGAAATGTATTGAAATGTATTAATATATTTTACTTTTACTACTTTGGGAAAGGTGAAATTAAATGAAGAGGTGTCGTCCATGACTGATAATGTCACAGGCAAAATGCGCCTCAGCAGCCACTTACAACAAGGTAAAAGTGCATCGAGTAGAAAATGAAGAACAAAAAAGTGTGCAGCTATAAAGCAACAGGCTTGTGGAGCTGCAAAAGGTCTCAGTAGAAAAAAAATAAGTGATTTCTGTGATGGTTTTCCATCCTGGAGGAAAAGATGAGATGAAGACTGAAGCATGAAACTGGTAGGTTATTTACATTCAGTCAGTCACTAATATTCTCAGGTAGATGGCAATGTCCTGGAGGGTTTGTTGCTGCAACAACGCCCCTCAGGGATGAAATCTTTGACCCAAAACCCTGCGTGATCCAATTATATCCCTCCAGTAATGAGAAATAATTGAGTCTTCATTAGGCTTATCACTGTACTTTATCCTCTTTTGTAGGTGCTTTAGGGAAAAGGCCAACTTTAATTTAATATCATGTAAAATAACATTTTAGCATCGTTGAGCTTGTTGACAGAAAACTGGACTTAAAGGAAGTTCGGAGAAACAATCAAACTCAAATGTTTTTTAACCTGAAGGGAACCCCTGTACAAAGCCACCTGCTGTTTGTATTTCCTGTTCATTTACATTAAATTACTGTCTTCACAACCTTGCTTAAAAAACAGATGCTATATTTGTCCTACAGCCTTAATTTCACACCCTGTTTCCTCCTTATTAGGGGCCCTTCTGGGGCTCCTAACCCTCTAATCACCATGGTAACAGGACAGGCAGTGTCACAGCCAGGTCCCTCACCAGGTGTTGAGCTGATCAGTGGGGAGAAAAAAGAAGCGGAGAAGGAGGGAAATGAAATGAGAGTGAAAAGAGTGATGTGTGGAGAAAATATGAATTATCAATGCGCCGTGAGCAAATGGAAAATTATTATTTCATGGTGATTGTCTGATGTCTGATTCTGAATTGTAATAATAAATTATTAATTCTCTCAATGGGATGAATATTTGATGAATGAAACAGAAACTTTGATTTGAGGGAGGGAATATAGAGAAAGGTCGCAGGTCATTCAAAGTCGGAAACAAGGATGGAGTATCTTTATGCATGCATCACATCCAAACAAACAACAGATTTTTTCAAACTCTTTACACCGCAATGAATGTAAAACTGACATTCCTCAGACACTCATAATCAATCTGAAGAAAATTAAGCTAAAAACAACTTTGTTCAGATCGCCTAACACAAGAATTATTGGGGCAGAAACACTCCCTCAGTTTAGTAGACCGAAAGAATAACCTTGAAAAGCAGCCCAGGCCACATCACTGGGGTTTTTACTGCTAATTACAGACATTGCTGAGAGCAAATCATAACTCAAAATGCCTCTGTGACACACATCCCAACACACACACATGCAAAGAGGCATTCAGGAACACAATGCAACCTTTGCACACTGCCCTCAAGTGCTTTCTGCCTAAAGAAGAAAACATTCTTCCCACACTGTCCTCAAATAATGGATTTTCTTTTACAAAAAAAAAATGTTTCAATGAGAAAGGGAGGATTTTATAGAGATTAAAAGCCTTTTAGTGTTACTTCTGCTTGTGTTGCTCCAACAATCACATCTCTGCTGAGCAGATTGTCAGGTAACCGTCTGTGACACCGGGGAAAGAATAAGCGTCAGGGGAGGGTTGAGGGTTGCGAGGCAGACGACGCTCCAACAAGCCAATTCCTCACTCATGTTTTCATCTGTCTTTATTGTCAGTGGAGCAAATTGGAGTGTACTATATTGTTATTGAGAAGAGAGAGACACAGACAGGTTAGAGAAGACGGAAGGAGAGAGATGAGAGGGACAGAAACAGTGAGACAAAGAGAAAACAGAAAGAAACCATTTGTAACCGGCTGAAAGTAAAGCAGTGAAAGGATGAGAGAGAAAGAAAAAGACAGAAAAAAGTCAGAGACAGAGGGAATAAAGAACAGTCACCAGACCAGGAACCTGGGAAATGTATGGCCCAGCATGAGGTCAACCCCTGGATATAAAGTGACAAACGCAACCTTAAGATTAAGACAATGCTTTAGAGCAGCAAGGAAGTCCAGGCCACAGTGAAAACTAAAAGCACATTTCTGAGGCTGCTTTTATTTTGTGTTGTCCAATTTTTTGTTATTAACATAGAAACTACCAACATTACCGATCAGCACCGCGGTTTTCACTCTAGTGAAAACATCAAAACTAAATCACAGAGATTTAATATATGGAAATCTGTGGAAGAAAATGTTGACAAAACTTCATCAAAAGCAGTTTGGCGTGAAAGTGGCTGCAACATGAGATACATTTTTAAAGGTAGGTAAAACATTATTAGAGTTATTCAGAAAAACACCTCCCCAAACCTCTCTTAAAGTCTTCTATATCTTTTTATGTTTCTTCTTCTGCAAAAAGATCCCTATCATACACCACTTTACAATCTTTACTGTCATCCTTCGTGAGCATTTCCGTGAAGCCTTGAAAGTGACGAAACTTGTTATAATAAACGCAAAAATACACAACTGCTCCAGTGGATGACATCCAGCTGTACACCAGTTCAACACGACAATACAGCAAATTAAGAGTAACATAAAGCAACATGGTTTTAGAGAGCTGTTCTGTTTTATTTGCCTTCTGTGTTCCACAAGAAATATCTTCTTTTTACTATTATCAGGCCAGGAATGTTGGTCAAAGAGGTCCACTATTGTTGTACTGCAGAATTGTGTTTCTCCTTGTCCAGTTTGACAGCTTGAAAACCACAAAGGAAGACATATAAGGTGAGTATAGGAGTAGAAATCATCATACAGTCATCGGGCAGTACTTATCAAGGTAGCTAACATGAAAAAATGCAGCTTTTTTTGGAGCACTGACCTTTAGTCTGCTAAAAAAAAAATAGAACACTGTTGTATATGCTGGGTTCAAACTGCAAAGACAATAAACGGGGCCGCTGTTGTGATGCTTTTTGGCCATAAGACATGTGAGGAAGGATAGTGTCACTCTAATCAACAATGAAGAACTTTTCTGTCCTGCTGAGAGACACGTTTCTCCTTGTAGAAAATATAGGTACAATGTAGGACATCAGAGAGGTCCCTCTAGCTACAGGTTACCCAAAAAATAAAATAAAAATATATAGGGATTTCACGAGGGAGCCTCGGCACTCTGGGAAATGGACTTAACTTCCACCGTGGCTGAAATTATTCTTCATCCCATAGCGGTCCACGGCTGAAGTCACGTGTTGTCCAATATGTACATAACGCTAAGAATTCAAAGTGATCATTGGGCAGGTCTGATTTAAAACACATTTTGTATGAAGTTGCCTCCTGTTCAGCCGACGACGACCAGCATATTGAAGCATTTTCTTGTCACATTTAAATAGATAAACACGAGGGAGATAGACAAATGACAGGAAAACTGACAGATAGCCAGTTAAAAAATCCAAAAAAAAGAGGGAGAGCAGGTGCAATAAGGATAGAGAAACAGCAGCCGGGGAAAAATAAAATTGACAGAATGAAAGACTTGTGAAACAAACAGAGAGACGAGCAAAACAAGGAGAAATTACCGTGTAGGAGTAATCAGAGGCTAAAAGCTTCCCCCCGCTGACTCAAAGTGCTTTTGGGAAAAGGCAGAATAGCAGGAATAAAGGGATGTGAAAAATTAGTGGAGAAACACCGGGACCGTGTGACAGCCAAGGCTGAGAAAGCAGAGTGATGCTGATGAAGAGAAGAGCGGAAAGAGGAGGAAAGAGGGGGGAAAAATGAGTGAGTGATTGAAACTGAGTGAGAGGGTAAAAGGAGGGAGAGAGAAAATGAGCTTCAAGAACTCCAAGGGGGCTTTCTGTCCATTTCTGCATCATTCTGTCCTATTAGTACTACTCTTCCGGCTGTCCAAACACCACTGAAGCCTAATAAAGCCTGAACTCAGTCACTTACACACACACGATCAAACACACACATAGTGATGGCCTGAGATGGCTGGAAGGGGGGTATTTCCACAGGGCTTTTAAAAATGACCTCCAAACACCGTGGCTTCACTCTGCCAAGAGCCCGGAAACTTTAATGGAGACCATTTGGGGGTGTTCGGTGATTTGGCAAACGGCCTATTTGGCGCCAGCTCCTCCATTTTCCAGCCATTTTAAGGCGAATGGGCAAATAGAACTTGAAACGGCTTGGAAAGGCCTTTTCACTTCGCGTAGGTGTGTGCGCGTGTGTGTCGTGGGGGGTGGGCTGCTGTGTAGGTGCAGTCTAGTGTCCAGACAATCGTAGCATAAAGATGGAAATGCGGTTGAGTGTGTACTTCTGCCTTGATGCAGGTAGCTAGAACGCCACTTCATAAAGCACATGTTAGAAAAAGAGGCTGTTGGAGCACGTTGAACCGAGCTGAAGCAGGAGAAACAATCGTGTAATATCTCTGAAAAACATCAGAAACAAAGACAAAACAAACAGAGAAAGTGATACACATGTAAATGTTCTCAGCTGCACCTCATTACCTTCCTAATGGCTATATTAAATCCACCCCGTATGTGTGGTCTGGCGTGGGCAACATTAAAGTTTAACATGGCAACAGGGTGCAGCCTTCCCCTCACTTGTAAAATCTTTTTTATAACATTCACAACTGTAATGCTGGAGCAAGTGGATGAATACTGGTGGAAGAAGGTATTAAAAAAAGCATAAAAGGAGAAAGGGCAACTTGAATAGATGCAGAAGTCAGAAAAGGATTCCCTACAGCACCTTTAAGCTAGATAATACATGCAGTTTTGACTTTATTTTCTTAAATAAAGAGTATAGAAAGATAAAATAAGAAGACCGAAGGAAGAGTAATGGAAGTTTTGCTGAAAAAAATGTGACAAGAAGAGAGAAAATCCGAAGGCGAGTTCAGATACTGTGCTACCTGCAGCTTTGCACTGAGACGAACCAGGACAAAGACAAACATGCAAACCAGCCGACACGTAGACGAGTCCATGGAAGAGCAAAGGAGGATGCCTCGACGGATTTAGACTTTTTTTTTCCCCCTCTTTTCAACATCAACCAAATTATAGACATGAAAAGGAAGAAAAATGGAGCTGAGATTAAAAGCGTGAGACCAGGCGATGTGTTATTCCCTTTATTCCCCATGCAAAACTCCATCCCCAAATCAATTACTCTGAGGTGGATGGAGAAGAGCTTGAAAAGAGACGAAAGTGGAGGAGGAGGGGAGCGCTTATGGCGCCGGCTTTAAGAATAATATTAGGGGAGCTGTTAAAGTCTCACTGCCAAACTGATTTTTCATAAAAATAAAAACAGTGACAATTTTTTACTTTTGCCATGCCATTAAGAATGACAGGAGCTCTTTTCCTTGCCGCGTAACCTTGACTTGATTTATCGCTTAATCAACAAAGACTGAAAGCGTTGCCTCGGTTATAAAAGGCAAGTTCAGTGCTTTTGCGGGTTCTTTGTTTCCTGGAATAATAAGTAAACAATAATAATGATGTGATTTGTGAACCCGAACTGCAGGTTGAGGCTGAATCCACGAGCAGCTGTGTGCCAAAAAATTCTAATATTCCAACAACACTCAACATTTAACATCACAGACAAAAGAAATATTTAGAAGTGTCAATATAGCAGTCTAGTAATGATCTACTATTTTAAAATGTCAATATTATTCCATACATACAGGCCAAAATATCTTGTCTGCTGCTTCAAGTTCAGAATTCAAGATATTACTCCTCAACACAAAAAGTCAAGTGATGGAGTAACGCTTAAAACATAAATATGCAGGTTAAGCTGAATCGCTTGTAAATCTATCTGCATTTATATGCAAATGATTATGAATGATTCTGACCGTATCTGTTGTCCACAGCTGATTTACAGTACACTGCAGGGGGGGGGGGAAATGTCCTTCAGTTCATTAATGCCCTGCAGACATCTGAAGGCAGCAGGACGGACATGTTCATAAATCTGCAGCCTCTAATTTAAGAAGTGCCGTGTCAGAGCACAGTGCCATTATGCACCGCCGTCTACTGTGCTTACACTGAATATAACACATGCAAATGACACAGGGCTGCCACAGACTAACCCCAAATGCCTTTACACACATAAAACGCATCGGTTATATATATATATTTTCTATTGTTTGTGCTGGAAAAGTCAGATTACAACAGCTCATCAATCAAGTGTGCCGTTACCCTCTACAACTTCCATTTAGCAAAAGTGTCTTCTCAGGCATACTAAACCTGGAATAGCATCAGTTTGAGCCACATTAACAGTTTAATCAACATCCTTGATTATAAAAACCCGTATTATCAGCCTCTGGCAACAGTTTCATGGTGCTGTGTGCTCACACGGTGCCACTCTGCACCATCAAGACATTGTTATCTGTTCTAGCTCCGGTAGAACAGACCCAAATGGAAACCCTGCAGAGGAAACCACAGAGACCACGCAAATCCCACGACTGCAAACGTCATCACAAAAGGTTGAGGAGGTGATCGCAGAAATGATGTGAAACTATAAATACATAAACCCCGCAGTCGAAGCATGGACACTGAAAATACCGCCGATGCCGCTGAGACTGTAAGAAGTATAATTGAGCCTTAAGGGTGCATAATGTGTGGGTTAAGTGTACTGTATGACGCCGGCATTTTTTTTATTTTTTGATGTGGGACACGCATATTGAATGCTGTGCGAACATGCAAGAAAGTGCTCAAGACCACATGTGCGGATATATAAATATGCCTCGATGACAATGACTTGTAATTAACAAGAAGAAAAGCTGACATTTTTTTCAACAACAAAAAAAAAAACAAAATGAAAAAAATGAAGCTCCAATGAAGGCAGAGGAAAAGCAGTGGACCAACAAAACAGGAGCAAGAATCTGAAAGGAGCCAGCAGCAAAAAGGCAACGTGGAGAAAGAAGAGAGAGTAGAAATGCAGAAAATGTGGCAGGAGAAAATCCTGTTGTGAGATGAATAGTGTAGTGTTTTCCAGCCTCTCTGTTTTGATAAAAACATTCTGAGCTAAGCTCCTTTAAAATGTAGTCAGTGTGCTGACACCAGGCTCTGGCCACCCTGCAAATGAAGCTCGCTGTGTGGAGAAAGACACTGTGTACATACTTGTAGAATCACAGATAAGTTTAAAAAACAGAAAGATATTCTTTACGGAGGCTTCTGACATGGTGCAGAGGCAAGCCCTAGCATAAGTTAGAAGCTCCCATATGGTCTTACTCCCTCAATAAATAAAGCACTGGCTATCCAGGTAGGAAAGTTGTTTTTTGACACATGAAAGAGGGAAATAGAAGAAAGACCAGCAGAAAACTGCAAGAAAACATGAGGAAAAAGCACATACTGAAAGTAAGAACATGATGCAAGAAACAAAGTTGGGCACGAGGCTGTGAAGGATATTCAAGCTAACATCATTGCTGAGATCGTGGCGGTGCGTAGAAATAGCTAAACAGGGAACTGGTGGATTTCAGAGAAGAGGTTAGCCAGATGCAAAAATTCTATTGTTACTGATTTAAAGGAAATATTGAACAGAGTCAATTAGACAGAGCAGAAAATGGTGATGGTAAATCAGTGGTGTGCCAAAATGAAGGCACTTTACAATGATTCTTTAATGAGAAAACGAACATCTCTGATCAAGTGGGCAGTAAAAAATCCTGCACACCCCACCTCTGTAGAGACTGTTTAAAACGTGCGTACCAGATTGTATTTGTCAGACAAATGGATGTAGAGATTGCCAAGTTGGTATCTGCCATTTTCCTACTAGGGATAAACATCCATCCATCCATTATTTATACCCCGCTTAATCCTCATTAGAACAACAGCAGCTAACTTAGGGTGAAGGCAGGAGACACCCTGGACACAGTCTGTCACAGGGCTACACATAGAGACAAACAATCACACTCACATTCACACCTACGGACAATTTAGAATTACCAATTAATTACCCACAGTCCAAAAACTGTGGAGGAAGCCGGAGAAACCAGAGAAAACTCCACACATGCAAACTCCATGCAGAAAGATACCAGGCCAGGACACGAGCCGGGGATCTTCTAGCTGCAAGGCGACGGTGCTAACCACTGAGTCACTGTGCAGTAGGACAAATCAACTGTGGGAAAACATTTAACAGATTTCTCTGACAAATTCACGATTCCAAAATGATCTGTGATATAATTCATCAGAGTCCTGCATCAGATCAATATTCTCTTTTGAACAGGCAAAACATGAGATGAATCATTACCACATGAGATACTATCAAAAATATCCCATAAAGAGGATAATATCTTGAATTTGTAAAAACAACAACAACAAAAAAATCCTGGGTCAGATATGTTGCATACATATCCTGAATTTCTGGTTGAAGAACGTCTGATCCTGACATCATCTGTCAAATGTAGGATGTTTGTTTTCACAGAACCTGATTTGACAAAATGCATTTTATTGTCAGTGAAATGATTAAATGATAACTGTGTTGGAAGGTCCTGAGCATGCAGATGTTGTCAGTAACTACTGGCTTGAGCACTCTGCTCAAGTGAGTGTAAATGACTGCAGGACAAAGGTCAAAAAAATGCCACAGTCAACAGTCCAGCTTCATCAAACTACAAGAGTTTCATTGTATTAAGTATTAAGATGATTACTTCCATCAGTAAAAAGCTTGTTGAAACTGTTCATGTGTGACAAAACTTTTAACATTTGGAGATGCACTTAGAGATCATTTAAGTAGTTGAATGTCAACAAAGACATTACTCAACACAACAGACATTTAAAAACGCCAAATATCCAAATAAATAAAAGAAGTGTCCATATTCTTGCATGTGCGCATGAGTCCACGTGCATGTGAGTACCAGCTGTAAGGAAGCGCTTGTGGCCACGAGAGCTCAATGATTGAAGAGAGCGAGGAGTTAATGAGACAGACCTGGAGCTGGGTCAGAGATGAGGAAACTTAATTTAGCTGTCTGTCAGGGTCTCCTGCAGGAAACATAATATCCCTCCCTTCTGAAAATAAAAGCTCCTTAACATAAGCAAAATGATGTTTTCTTCTTTCAGACAGAAAGCAGACGTCCCTGCTTCTGTCAATTTACTTGTCCAAATGGCTATTTATTTCAAACAGCTCTCCATGCAAAGATCCCCGGGAGCCAAGAAAAGACTCAATCAATTAAAGTTTCGCACACGAAAAGATTCAGACAATAATTGCTGCTATTAGAGCGACACGTGAAATTCAACAATGTGTCGGCAAAACAGTTGACAAAGCAGAAATGTGGAAGTTATCTATACGTTTCGAGCTAGAAAATAAAATCCCTTCCAGCTCCGTCAGACACAGAAGCAATCAAAGGAGATGCAGCACAAAAAGAAGGCTTGCATCTCATTTTACAGACATTTCCACGAACAGACTTGATAAGGTATTTCTTGGGCTTAAGGCTGTGTTTACAAAACTATAAAAGAACATTTAGCCTACAAACTGATAGCATAATAACTCCTCCTCAAGAATTCTTCCTTAAAACCATTCAGTATTCCAAAACCGTTATTTTTCATTGTGCCAGAACTTCAGGGGCTGAGTTGGAATCAAACTGTTTCAACGATTTTATGAAACCAAGCTGGCACTAAAAGGCATTCAGCTATAAATTCCTTGCAGTTCAGTTCTGTTTGGCATTTTGCAGGTTTTAAGTTCGGCTTTTCCCGTCATCATAACAGTGGCACTCGATTTATCCGTTGCCAAGTGCGTTTGCTCGACTTTTCACTGGCTGCTCATACGTAATCATAACTATGGTCTCTATGAACGCCAGCTGTAAAGTACGATGTTTAGGTTTCTCTAATACAAGGCTTCATGAAACCAACAACAGGGACACTAAAGTTGTCAGCAGAGTGCTTTTAGAGTGCTCTTAAAATTAACAATCCTGATTCCTTCATAGAGTTAGTTGTGCATTTCCTCATAGGCGAAATGCTCACAAGATCCAATTATAGTGGACATATACACATTTCAAGATCAGTATTTCATTCTGGAGCTCTACTGGCATCGTTTGCTTGATTTATAGTTCACAGAACTCTTCAGGTATGTTATACAGGCCTTTTATTCAACACTCATTTTAAACAAACTGTTTTAGCTTTCTTTAAGGCTACATCTACACTAGAATGTTTTAAAATGCATCACTTTTGCTATGTTTACACCCAGCATTAACACCATTTCGAGGTTTGGATGTCTAGAACAGAGACTTTAGGAAGCAGCCCATTTTAGTGTGGAAACTCCACAATTGCATTTTAGTCTGGATGAGGAGAAATTTTGGAAATGCAGATGCAAACACCACATTACCTTCCTGATTGAGTCCTATCAGTTGATTTGTCAAGACCCTACCACATGACCTTTTGGCCAGAGGAAAGCAAAATTATCAGTCTTCACCACCAGAGACTACTTTTATAACAAGGGTACAAATTACAGGTGTTGCTGACTTTGTTGTCTAAAGAAATCTCTGATCTTGCTTCTCACCATTGTATTTCCTGCAACTCAGCAACCAATTATCTGCTTCCTGTTTAAATTGGTACACACATGCATGTTCATGTGATGTGTCTTTTCTGGCTTGTTATGGACACAGATAATGTCTGAAATGGTGCTACCATACTCACCTGGATGGAGTTCATTTTCGTTGTATGAATTGAAAATGCGGTAGTGTGGACATAGCCTTGGGGCCCCCTCAGGAGGCGCCTACAGTGTTCTCTGCAGTTTTCCACCAGTTCCAGAGGATACAAAACCAACAGCAGTACACAGATTTGAGTATATTTTAATAATCTGTGCATGTTCAAGTCCAAATCCAATCTGATGTAAGTGGGCAATGCAAAAAAGTCTCTAAACAGCAAATAAATGACAGAAAACAACAAAACTCATAATATACCCCAATCAAACACTTAATTAAACTCAACTCAGTGGATGATCATACTATCAACAATCTACAATAGTGGAAAAGAAAGCAATTAAATGTGTACCTGAATTTACAGTATGTGTCTGTCTGCATTTGGACTCTCACTGCTGCTGTGATGTCAACATTAAAGAACCCCTCCAGGTATGTTCAATGATGTATGAAAATACATCTGCTTTGAATAATAATTTGATTCTGCTGTGATTTATCCATAAAAAAGATCAGTTGCCTGGTTAGAAATTCTCAAAATGACATCTAAACATCCTCCCTCGTTGAAAAATGAAGATTTTCTGAATATAAAGTTTAACTACTGGTTACAAGATGCACTCTCGGTTCATCTGGAATATAAACTTCACACTTGTGAAAGCTGCTCATTCCACAATGAATGGCTTCCAATCTAATTGTGATCCCACTAATTCTGCTAGCAGATACACAAAGCTTCAGCTCAGGTTTCAGGTGAATGCTGACAATTTCCCACACGCAGCAGAAGAATTTAATAACAGTCATGTATTGTCAAACTCTGAACAAAAACCACTCTGAGCAGTGAAGGCTAAAGATGTACAATAACCAAAACACATTATTGTACTGCAGGAGGGCTAAAAGTATGTTCACTGTACACTGTTATGAATCAAAGTTTTTCAGGAAGATATATGGTGTCTGCCAGGGATGACTCAGCTCTGATCTGCCTCCTAGTGGAGATGTATTTTAATCCTCCAGGTACACAGAAAGTTGATGGACAAGTATGTAAACAATGCTGCTTGCATCACAGCTGCTTATCTACATGGAGGCACTGAGACAAGCAAAGACACAAGGGCCCGAGGCTGACTAACTTCTTTTTGTCCATAACTTGAAAAATAACAGAAGAATTTCATTACAGCAAGCACACTGTACTAATCTGACAAACATTAGACCAACATCTGCTGAAGAATGCAACAGAAGTATAGATATTATACGCAGTTCCAGACATTCTAACAAAACAAGGCATATTAAAGAAGCCTCAGCCCCAAGAAATAACATCAATAGAAGCGCATTTAACTTAAATGACCTCATCTACCACAGATGTACAAAACATAATTCCACAAAGATTCCTCCAAGCTTGGCAGAATGTAAACCTAATCAACAATATTAGAACAATCAGGTTGATCTTTGCAATGACATTTTTGCTTTTCTGCACCGATCAGCCCCTAGCAAGGAAAGCGTGAAACAAATGTGCTTTTGATGTCATAGTTTAAAAAGCTAAACCTCGAGTTTGACAGGCAACCCCACCCCCTACACACACACACACACACACACACACTCACACACACAGCAGGAAACATACATTAGAAGTAGACTGTGGCTTCATCAATACGGTTTGTCCCTTCTGGGAGAAAACTCGAGCCAAAGCTATCTGGCATCACACGACATTTGGCAGCCAAACAGATGAAGAGGGCTTTCTGAAAATTTCAAAGAATTATTCAGTGCGACAATTTATTTGTTTATGCTTGCTCTACAATCATCTGGTGGGACCAGAAAAGCACATTTTATTAAAGAGATTTCTCGCAGCCATCACAGGTTTGGCATGTTGATGTAGATGCGGAGCACTCATACGTACTTTCAAAAACTTCACTGCAGTTTAGCAAGTCACTGTTTGGTAAAATGTTGTTTGTAGACAAGATAATGATGGCAGGAGTTGTGCTATTTCAACTGATGAATGTTTGGCCGAAACCCAAATATAGCTGATGAAAATGTTTTCTATTGTGGACGTCAAGCATATGTTGTTTGTATAGTTCATTTCCTACACAGATAAACTCAGCGTGCATTACAATAACATGAAGAGAAACATTAACCAGGTGAGATAGGAAACTCAAATACTCAACGGAAATAAAAGAACCGCTCAGCCACCTGTACAAAGCACACACACAGGAAAAAAAAACTTTACTCTCAAGCAGAGCAAAATCAAACATGGTAAAATTCGAGAACATCACTGACACACCACAGCTCATTTGGATCGATTAGATTTGCCAAAATGTAATCAATGCAAATTTTGCAAATGACACAAAAAAATCCCAAGCAGAACATTATTTCTATCAGATGCAGACTTAATGGCTTAATGAAAAAGTCACTTTGAGCCCAAGCAAATGTAACACTAATCACAGGCTTTTAATGCATTCCTCTTCTTTAATGCTTCGGGATTTTCACACCAAATGTGTCCATTATGCCACTCAGGTGATGTGGCTGGACTGGCAGGGCTCGCCAATTAATTTAATTTCTCTTTGGATCCATCTAGCTCTGGAAGTGAACAAAGCCTTTGTATTTTCACAAGATTTTCTGAGTGCATGAGCACATTACCAGTAAGACTGAACCACCTGGGCTTCCATACAGAGAGAGAAGACATGCTGCCAGAGTAAAAGAGAGTTTAGGGGAGAGAATGACAGGCGAAAGTAAGAGCACCGGTTGCAGGTGTTTTTCTAACACCTTTAAGGAATGCATGACTAAATTATACAGGGAAGTGGCGAGACATCTGGGTCTCTTCTTGGGCTTTCAAACTGGGCTCCCTGGACCGGTGAGTCTAAACCTCAAGAGAGAGCAGTCATCTTTGTAATAACACACTGTGCAGCAAAAAGCAATGATGAAAGACAAAAATGCAAAAAAAAAAAATGACAGACAGAGAAAAAGCAAAGTAGAAAGGAATGGAGAGGGGAAAAGAAAAGGACAATTTCAAGCTCAAAAAGGAAGAATGCTGTATTATCTTTTTACATCCATCTGTCCTCTGCTTGTCAATGCAGTCTTTCTGTTACCTCTCACACTCATAATAAACTACTTCTCACAAACCCTGCAGGCTCCTTTTCATCACTCCTACATAAGCTGAACCATATGCAAGCAGCACACCCCAAATCTCTAAATATGATCTGTTTTCATCTCAGGATGAACTCTGGTGAATCGAATTTTAAAGGCAACCATTTCAATCTGTATTAAAATCTTAACTACTGAATGTAACACTTGAAGGAGCTACAGCCTTGAATCTGTCACTGGAGTCACACATCTCTGTGCTCTGCTGATACTGTTCCAACCCAGCCGGAGCCCCATGTTGAGGGTTTAATTTCATTTTTACTGCGTTGCTGGCCACAGACCTGGGTCCCCCAGTATTAATGAACTTAGCCAATATAAACGCAATCATGCCTGAGGAGCAATTACAAATCTAATTGAGCATCTAAACAGAATATTAAATCGGCGTTAAACCAGGCCTCTAATTTAGAAGACACTTAAAAAGTCAAATCCTTGCTCATAAAATAAACACTATATTACCAGGGGGACTCTTTGGAAAAAATGGCCATGATGAGCTGAATAGTTTTTTTTTGTTCTTCTTAGATTTTTCTTTTCTTAAGAGCACAAACAAACTCCAGTTAGATGTACACAGTGACAACCTGTGGACAACAAACACTCCTCTCAGTTTCACGAGCTCATTCCCCCTAGTAGAACTCCACGGCACTACAAGTTGAAAATGCTGAATAATGCTATCTATGAACAGTCAGGCATTGGAATGAGTATTGAGTTTGACTTGAACACCTGACATGACTGATGTGAATACAGTCAACTAGTTAAGTCAATGCCTTTGAAAGAAGCTTTTAGATCTTTTTCTGCTGTGATACCAACACAGTCCAGGTTTTGCCAGATTCAGAGACCAGAAAAATCTACAAGAAAACATCGACTACAACAAGTAACTTTAATATGGCGCGGGATTTTCATCATCACATTTCAAGTAACTACTTCCTCATTCTTACCCTAATGTAGCAGACAGTTTTCCTCTCAATGACCCATCCATCGACTCCAACTACCTCCCCATGTGGACTTACTGACCCCAATAATAACATCGCACTATTCCTTGTTTAACCACCGACAGGCAGGAGCCGTAATTCTTGCAGCCAAGAATTAATAAACAATAACATAAATATGTCAGTATTGGGTGTTAGTTAAGTGTACTCTCACATATTAACTTTTATATTGCTCTGTATTCTTGTTTAAGCTAGGAAGGAACAGCACGTCTACTGTTATTACCTCGAAATGCTGCTGCACAATTATTAACAAGGACTCTAGAGTGTTCCAAAATTAAACCAATATTTCATTACACAGGCTTCCTGTTAAAATCCGTATCAAATTTACAATCCTTCCAATTACTCTTAAGGCACCACACAAATTGGCTTCACCATTTACCAGTGAGTTGTTGATCCCTTACAGGACCACCAGGCCTCTCAGACCTTTAAAACAATATTGTGCTCATGGTGACTCAGCTTTTTCTGTCTTAGCTCCTGAAGTACAGATTATTCTCCCTCTGTGGATGGTATCAGCAAACTGACTCAGCAGCTCAGCATATTCTTTTCTTTCCAAAGCCATTTTGGTGATACGCAAGTCCATGCCATGATTTGTTCTTTTTCTCTGTCAATTATAGCATGTGTTTTGTGCTTTTATCGCATTTTTGCAGCTGTTGAGCTCCTCCAAAAGTTTCACTTACATCACTGACTTAATTATTGATACTTTTAATTTTCCTTGAGAGAACAGTCTTGTTTATGCGTGGATAAAGTGCTGACTGCAGCGGTAGAGAGGGTTTAAACGCTGGGTCATAACAGCATAATCGTACAAAGGATTGACCCAAACTGTATTAAAAAGACGTGATGTGTTTTCAATAAGAGCGTTCAGCCAAGAGCAAGTCAAGTCTGTTAATGGCTCTTAGCTATGTCACATCCCCAATGAGCAATGTGGACACCAGCTGCCACTCTGTGTACACACAGTAGGCATGAAGTTCAAGCCAAATGATGCTCGAGCCAAAGATAATTAGCTTGCCTGGCTAGCAGTTTGGCAGCCTGAATATTATTGAGAGTTAGACAAAGTTATACAAACTAACTTCCAGTCCTGAATCACCTTTCTTTCAACGCAATCTGTCAAAACACTAGAAAGACGAGACAAGTCTTAATTAAAAGCTTGCAACAATAGGAAAAATTTCATTTGAAAGTATGACAGAGCAAAACAAACAAGTTTGTCCTCTAACGCGTGGCCCCCAGTCGTATATCTTATCGTGGGTAAACAAAGAAAAGGTGAGAGATGAAGAAAGGAAAAGAAAAGAAAAGCTCAGATAATTCAAAGAGGTTTTTGTACTGGTGGCTTCTGTCTCAGCGGTGAGAGCTGCCGTTTGCCGGGGACAGCTTGGTTTCCTGTCTTAGGGCGATAGCAAGAAGAAGAAGGGCAGAGAAGAGCAAAGGGGAGCAGAGGAGCTGAGGAGAGCGACACACAGCGTCAACCCCTAAGAGAGCCCTGGGGGAAGGTTAGCCGTCCTCTCAGTCCCTCCTCCCTCCTCTCCATCTACTTTTTCCCCCTGCACCTTCCCTACATCTTTGAGCAGCAATTAGCCAACAGCCAGGCTCTTAACCTTACCCTTTCTGAATAATAACCGAAAGCACTGTTTCCGCATCCCACACAAACACTTGATGCATCTCCGCTCGCATGGAGTGCCTGCGATGGCCTTTAAAGCGCCGAGGCACTTTTCAAATTGAGGAAAAGTGAATTTGAAAACATAATTTTTGCAGCAAAAACGCACAAGCATCAACATAAAGAGGCTGGGCAGATGCCTGAACCAGCAGGGTTGAGGAGTGACACTAAGTAGGTTGCCTGGCTGTGTAGAGCCAAGCTGGCCTGAGGGTAAGCACTGATTTACCGCCTCTTGCAAAGAACAAATAAATCAACCATCACACTGAGCCAGACACAGACCTCAAGAGATGCCTCAATACCGCTGTTTATCGATCTCCCCTTGTGTGTTTGTGTGTGTACGTCTGCGTGTGTGAGAGAGACTGAGGACGAGAAGGAGCGTTATTTATTTCGCCATTTATTCATTTGTTGGCAAGAGGTACTTTATCTAGCCTGTGTTTGAAAAAGTTAATGCGCTTACTTTTAAATTAAAGACCCACTTAGGTGAGGTTGGAGGGCAAACAAGTGTGGTAGGAGAGGAAGAGAGGGAGGAGGAAGAGGAGGGAGGAGGGCAGCTCAGTTGAGAAGGCCAGCAACCCATGCTGACGAGAAGGATATTGAATTTCAATTAGCACACACCTGCATTTACATACAGCCTACATGGTGATGCTTGGGTAAGCAATTTAACACTGCAATTCAAACAGCTGCTCTGCATCATTTACATAAATTAATAGAGCAAATTAAAATTCCATTGAAGTTTTTTTTTTCCCCCCTTCTTTCCTGCGTGCATTTCCTCCCTCTTCCTTTAGAAGCCAGTAGAAATATCAGCAAGAGGTCAGGGCAACAAGTTGGGCGATCCAATTTGTGACTCCCAGGAGAAATTAGATCTCCGCCTGTTTTGACTAAATGTAAACAGCAGGCAGCTGACAGGTCCACTCGCCATGTTACTGCACTACCGCTACTTCTGTCAGTGGCACATTTGATTCAGTCAAGCAGCAGCAAGCAATCAAGATCTGCCAGAGCCGGAGCCTAAAACCAAACACGCTCAAGAAGGAGCATCGCGGCCAATCTCCGACAGCGTCAACGCACTCACTGCGAGCCTGTAAGTAGTCTCAAATGAACCAAATCAGCAACCAATAAGCATATGCCAAAAACTGGCTGCATCAGGACCAGTGATGGACCAGATCCCAAGCGCTCATTTTTGGATCTGAATGTGAAGGTGTCTCATTACTGATACTTTAATGATATGCACTTTGGTGCAGTGTAATATTTCTTCAGCTAGAAGAAAATGAGCCTGGCGTTTTGGGGTCAGAAACACAAGCCAAGACAACATGTCTTAGCTAATGCAAAGCTGCAGCGAGCCAGCTGGAGAGAGTCACAGCGAGATTGAGAAACAAACAATTTTCACTCAAAAACAGCAGTTTATTTTTACGGGCAAACAGTTTTGAAAAGCTGACACTGAACACTGCAGTGAGTCTTTTTCCCAACACACAATGCTAGTTTTCAGCTTCTAGCAGTATTTATTCAATAATATCCATATTTTCACTTCAGTACTGTGAATTACGGCTTTAGTGTGAAAGCATATGTGTGAAAATAGACAATGTATTGTGTGATTTAATGGAAATCCTTTGTGTCACAGCACCAGCATTTCTGCTCATCTTTTAAACAGAGATAGACTGGGGCAAGCTTCCTGTACAGAGGCCCTAGTTCCTCAAATTTACTTCACAAAGGCATGACGTTCAGGCAAGAAGAATGGAAAGAAAGCTCTTCTCAAACAAGAATGTCTGTGTACGGTAAATATCAGTCTTGTCATGATACGCGGATTTATAGCACTTTTCATAACCAAGTTACAGAATGCCTTAACATAAAGACAGAGAAATTAAAAATGCACAGACCAGAGGAAATTAAAATAAGAAATACAATATTTAAAATTGATAATAATAACACCAGCAGTACTGTCAGCAATGCTATTTTGTATGTTCTGTATTTTTCACAGCAATTATTTTCTCATTTTGTAACTGTCTTTAAAAATATTTTACTACAAAGCATAAACAGGATGTGGTTTTACACCTCAAACAGAGGTGTGTTGATAATAAAAACAGGAGAGAACAGAGATTACAAATAAGCATGTCTTATATTTGGTAGTCACAACCCTAAATCTAAGATATAAAATGACTATTATCATGGTTGCTATTAGTCAGTCTCTAGAAAGCACAGCTTGATGCCTTTAAGAAATTGGATTCTTCAGCTATTCCTTTCATTAACAGTGTAGCACATCCGTCACTCTTGCTGCCAATGTTTTTAATCCTGTGACATTTTACTTTTCTATTTATATTACAGCACATGTACATTTTGCTCATCCTAGTACAGTATACTATACAGTAAATACGGCCATATGATTATTATTATTCAATTGTACCCAGCTTAAAGTGCCTCACAAACATATTCTGCATTTTACTCCTGCCTTTTTTTGAGACCTGCATGCTAATGAGCTTCCACATACTGGAAATGTGCCACTGGTGTACAAGAGTCTGCGGCTGATCAGGTGTCATTTTAATGTCTCCCGACAAAAGAGAGCCGAGCTCGTGTTTATCTGGAAAAATCCACAGCTGAGAAGAGTGAAAACACAGGTACGCAACACAGGCTGCTGATATTTGGGCTGCCACTTTTTATTCACTATTCAAACATTTATTCGAATCTGGGTAAACAATGAACAAACTGTAACGACCTTTTGAAATTCAAAATTCACAGTCGACGAGACCGTCAGAGCCACTGAAGTAGTGTGCACTGTGGCCAGACAATCTTAACATTCACACCAGAAGCAAGTGGAGCAACGTCAGCTGTACAACTGTGTCGACTGAGCGTACCTTTCACCACACTCCTCGTCAGGATTTGTGCCAAACGTCAGTGAGATAGAAAGCAAAACAGAAAAAAAAGATTCTTTGGGAGGATATGTGGCCCAGATGTATGACGCCGCACAGAAAAATGTTACACAAAAGGGAGTTTGGAGGCAATGCAGTGTATGAACTGGACTCAAATTAGAGCAACCACATACATTTGAACTTGTTTTTAATAAGTGATACACCTAGTTTGTATAAAGTTACACACCTGCACACTTTGCAAACACAAAATTACACACAGGAGGCTCTTCCAGTAAAGCAAAATCCTACAAAGCCACAGTCTGTCCAACGGTATTTCACCTTATGGCAAGTAGCCTATCTTTAGGTCCAAGTAAAAATAAAAATAAAAACTCTCAGAACAATGTACTGTTTCAGTCCCTAAAAATACAGTCAGACTTGTTTCACTCTGTGGTCAGCTTTGAAGAAGAGTCTGGTTTTCATTGAACCTTAAATAGTTCTGACAAATAGCAATACAGCTGTTCCAGATTTTAAGTGTTTATAGAAAGAGAAAACATTAACATATGTTAGTGGCATGTGCCAAGCTGCTCTAAAAATCTTCAACAACAGGACAATGAAGAAATGTTCTGTTTAGTAACAGGATCATAATTCCTGGATGCATCGCCCCCTGGTGGTGCATCGAGCTACGTAATCTGACCGTATCTGCAGCTGCAGAGCTACTTCCAGGCGAGACCGGCCTGTCTGCCCGAGTGCCTCCTCAGCGCTGTCTGTCTAAGAAGAATACAGTAGGGAGCTTGTTACACACAACTGTTCCAGCTCTGTCTAATTTGTCCCTTCGCCATTCCCTGTCCCCCGGATCACTCTCTCTCTCTCTCTGGTTCCTTACTTCACCGTCCCTCCCTCCTGAGCTCCCTTTCTTTCGTCGTCTATTAGAATCATTACTGAACTGTGACTGAGTCATTTCAATATCGCCTCAGGATGCAACACACAGTGCTTAATTAGCTTGTTAAAAAGGTAGCGAATCACAGAAATTCATTTTTCCCATCCTCTGACACCCCCACAGTGCAGCCAGGTGTGGGCCTGCAAGGTGGCACAGAGGTGTTGTGTTCTAACCTCAGGAGGAAGCGAGGCCAAGCTACGGGTGGACGCGCCCACTTCAGGCATCCGCTTGTCATCATTTAGACCCCGGTTCATATTAACAAACACACGGAGGCCCACACAAACACGTGCACACCCTACTCAATCACCTAACGAGGCAGTCCAATAGGGACAGCTCCATTCTTCAGAGGCCAAGTTAACCACAGTCATTAGTCTTGCTTTGCTGCCTAATTGGTCTGGCGGAGGCACAGGGCCCGTTGTCCATTCTGACTGAGTACTCAGCCCCTAAACACAGCACACTGCAGGGTGTGCTACGCTTCCATACAGTGTGCTTAATATCTGAAATGCAAAAATACACAACACAGCCACACAGGTGTGTGTTCCCCAGCCTACAACCACAGCTACTAAAAAACTGCAGGTATAATTTGGACATAATTAAATGTGTTCTCATGGAGATAAGCATAACTTAAAGTGCACACATGTGCAATGAACCTCACCTAATATTTTTTAAGATACATACTGTGAAGCCTAGCGTTCTATGCAGCACACTAATGAATTAAGTTAAAGTTGAATAAGGGATGAGGTGTTATGCATTAATATATATACACATTAAGTATGGAAACGTGTGAAAACAAGCAGGAAACTACACTGCAGCACAACCTTATTCAGGCCTAAATTCAGTTTAGTAATTTTGTTTTCGAGTTTATATACACTTTGTGGTTTACATTAATTCAATCAGATTGCTAAAAAGAACAACTGCTTATTATTCTTAGTTAAAATGAGTATTCAGTCTGGAATAGTAATATGAAAGTGAGTGTGTTTCAGTGCAAAAGCCGTTGCCCTTGTTGATGAAGTAGAGTTTGCTTTGCCTTTTGAAAACACAACTGCCTGCAATAACATTAGCATGCATTCAATCTTATGTCACTTGATAGCATGTCAGTCAGTGAGGCAATAAAGGCACTGCAAACAAACAGAATGTCATTCTGAAGTTTATTGATAGGCTACATGCTCTAAAAATTCAATTTAAATACTTGTTCTAGATGTTTTAAAACCTGATTTACTAAAGAGGTAAAAAAAAAAACTTAATCTTGAGAGTAATGTTTAAAGTTTAAACACTATGTCAATCATATCTGAAATAAACCACAGACCCTGCAACAAAAGATGCACTAAATTAGCTTTATATCTGATACACACGGGTGACAAGTTAAAGGATAAATCCAAATGCTTGATCCCTACAGTGAGGTCATGATAGGGATCATGATTTGAGTCCACTTGACACCTTAGAGGGAAAGGTCACTGCACATCATTACTAAGTTATTCTCACTGATTACTCGATGACGAAATATTTCTTTTCTAATAGGAGTGGTCTCTTCTAGGATGACAATGCCAGAATTACTTGGAAAAATGATATGAATCATCATATGCTGGGCCTTTGCAGTCACTATGGCAGATTTTGAACCAACATTTGGAAAATCAATGCTGAGGCGTAGTGAAGCTGCTTTGGTGGCATGTGGTGGCCAACACCAGTTGAGTTATCCTTTAATCTGTCACCCTTCGTTATATTAACCAGTGATTACTTCCTGGCACAGAATTTATTCTAATGGGTGTCAAGTGATTGGCAATAGCGGTGACTTTATATAAGGCCCACCCTGACAAGAAAACGCTCATCCTGGGGATCAAATTGGGAAACCAAAACAAATTAAGGCTTCATATTTACTGTGATGGATTACTTGGCTAAGCAATTTTCAGGTCTGTGTAAATTGTTTTCATAGCGCACACAACTGAATGGCAGTAAATGAGTTCCCATGATGGCAGAAAATAAGCACTCGATGAAAACACTAGGAGTCTCGAATGTAGATAGAGAGTGAGTATACTTCTGCACACTAGAACACATTCGAAGGCACTAGTGAGGCTACAAAGTGTGGGTAGGAGCAACTTAAAGTAAAAGCTAAACTTCCAGTGTATGACTGATAAAAGATGTTGCAAAACAACTCATTCGAGCACCCACACACACTCGTTCCTTTTCGTTGTTTTCTTAATGCCACTGGTTTGGGCAGCATCCTGGTAGAAACCAACCAATCTGACAAGGAAATTACAACTCCTGCGGACAGTGGAAAATAGATAGATTTACTTCAAAACCCAGAATCAGTGCAACACTAAATCAAAGAAACTGAGTAACAGGAAAAATGCAGGCGGTGAGTCAGAATTGCACTGTACCGTCAATAATACGGTTGACAACGCCATAGCTCCACGCACCAGTACTAGGAGGATCTGGATGTAAAAATCCAAACGTTTGACTCATTTTTGGTCTTTTTGTCTGTCGATACATTTGCTTTTAATAGCAGCTGAGAGTCCCACAGTGCAGTGCAGAAACATGTAGCACAACAGCTCCATGAAATCGCAAAGCAGATCATGGTGTACGAGCACAGACAACAGCAGCTTTCATCTCTAAACCGTCGCCTTGCATTGTTGTCCGCAGCATGTGAGCCGAGTGCCCAAGAATGTCTACTCATTTATTATATGGCACCACATATTAGAAGCAGGAGTAAACGCCCCTAGAGACAAAGCTATCAGCTGCAAGTGGAGTCAAGTTTCCGTTCTAAGCACCACATTGATATTGCACAGGTAATTGGAACTCCAATGTCACTACTTTGTCTGAGGGACTTACACAAACAAGTACAGAGGAGATATTCCATTTATCTTACCTTGTGCGGAAGCAGGACACATCATTACACACAGAACAGTAAGTGTAGTGGTCTGACTAAGCTTGTATATTTATGAAATGGACAGAGTTGAAGCATGTCCATGCTTCCTCCAGAAAGAATCACAGCTCTAGTGTGAGTTGGGAGGCAGAGGCACGAGAGGAAGCAGGGCAACCGAGAACTGAGTCGGTCTCACCGTTTCTCTTGTGCTTAACTTTAAAATGTGCTGAGTCTTTTGATGCTGAGAAAGAGAGTTTGAGCATTTCCTGAAGGACTCCTGGTTTCTTATTCTTCCTGCAAACCGTTTACAATTTCTCACATATCTAAACAGCCCTTCCTCTCAGATTCTTCTTCTTTAACTCCTAATTCAGTGCAGAAAAATGGCTACAGTTAGTGAAAGCCGGTTGAGTGTCAGTGTTATTGTGCCCCCAAATTTCAAGCTTTCGGTACAGCGCAGCTTCCACAGAAAGCGCTGTTTGACAGTGAAATTCAGACAAAGGTGAGAAGGCGACAAAGGCGTCTGAGTTAGGTTAGGCTGCGACAATAGCTCCAACAAGAATGTATATGCTGCATGGTAATTGCATTGTTATGGCCGGTCTGCACACTTGAGGGTGAGTTTTCTCTGGATGTCTGAAGGTTGTCACAGTCCAGTAAATATCCCCTGGAGGGCCACAGCAGGGGGTTTGAAAATGTCCAGCTGCAGCCTGTCTCAGGCCAGGGACGAAAATTCAATCCAAGTATGCCTGAGGACTAGAAGAGGTCATTCAGAAGTGGATCACCTTTTCCCAACATTTCAGGGACAAAAATGTCATTACAAGCTAGACACCGTAAATCTGACAGTGTGAGAGTATACAATTAATCACATAACAGCATGTTGTTAATTAATTTGCCTTATGAGTGGTAATTCATACAGGTCTTCCACATGTTTAGCTCTCAAAGAGAGACAAGTGAACCTAACCCTTGATAAGGCATTGTTCGTGTCAATAACTGATACTGGATATCAGTCCTCGTACAAGCACAACTCAATTCCCACAAATACAACCACAACTCATGTTGCTGAAAGTGTACACTTGCTGTATATATAGAGCTCATCCCATATTCCTCAGTAATCCCATTTTCATGTCAGATTGTGTTGAAACAAAATGTGTGCCTGCGTTAGCCTCTCCAGATGGGTCTCAGTGTGAATGATTTGATCCCAATCCAAACTTTCAAATCATACATTTATATTGGCCAAAACAAACCACAGGCCAAAGCTCTGGAGTTCAGTGTGACTGAAGCACCAAAAAAAACAGGTGAAAAAGCACATTTCTTTGTCCATATTTGGCGCCTACTGCAAGCCTGGCCATTCCTGTGACCTACGTTGCATTTATCTTTACGCTTGTGAGCACGACTTTCTTCATTTTCACCACTGTTTTCATCATGCTAATGCTCTGAAGCCTGTCTACGTTATACATCAGTGAATAGTATGGTATGTTTAGGGAAGCAAATGTAGACCTTTTATTCAAACAAATTCATCTTCTGGAGTGTATCTGCAGTTTGTGTTGATTCACCACAAACAGCCCTGATACCAACAGTATAGACACTGTTTGACAATTCAAAGTTGGACTGATTTCAGAAGCCACAAATCTCTTTGTCATTTCTCTCCAGATTGTATTTTTCCACTGGTATTTGCATTTGCTGTATTCTCTGAGGCATGAATCCACTTTATGAAAGTGTATGGGCTGTCTAACTTAAGCTTGCACTGCAGAGAACAAAAATGAGTCTACTAATGTTTATTACTGACAATGTATTATCTATGGTTCTTGGATTTGCTTTGCATTCACTTTGAACACACCCCAACAGTATCTGTAACGGTACAGTGCAAAAAGGACATGAAAAGTAAACAGCTTTCCAATATCACACCCTCTGTTTGAAAGGTCATTTGCACACCCAGCAGTGGTTACAGTTTGGTTTAGCCCTCGATCCCACCAGCAGGCAGAACTATGAACTATTCACCACACCTCCTGAGCCAGCATCTTTCAAGCAATTTCATCAGAAACTTTTCTTCTATTGTATAAACAGCAAAGCTTTGCTGATCTGTACCTTTTGGAGATGGAAGTCCCTCCTCAGAGACCCCCAGCCCCACGTTTTTTTCAGCCCTCTATAACCACTTTCTCTCACACACACTCGCTCATTTACACAACACAAACAAAAGACAACTCCCATCTATCCCACTGGTGTGGCAAGGGGTCATGGAGGTCAGACTTCCTGGACCAGACTGCTCCCAGACACGATGGTTGAGCTCAGTGTCACTCCACCTTACAGCGTGTCAGCGTGAAGTGACAGAGCATACCAGACAGCCGCCTCCCCGACTTGCTCTCGCTCTCGTTCCTTCAGTAATTCCCTATTGGTGCAGCGGGCGTGGGATGCTGAGTGTGAGCTGGGATGAGAGGGGGAGCAGGGGTCTGTGGGATGACAATGAACGGGGCACAAGGCCAAGGAAACCGGGAGACGCACCCGCTGGCCTGAGTTCCTGTCCTGTCTGATCAGAGACATTTTAGATCTGTTCCTGCTGCCCGCCATCGACCTAACCTGACAAAGATCGCTGTCAGGGTTAGAGGTCACTGCCTCAGCATGCTCCTTTTGACTGATATGCATACGAGTATGAAAGTAGCACACGTCGGTTCACAAGAACAGCAGGAGAAAACAACAGAAAAATATGCTTTCATGCATATTAAAACATAATTGTATGTTTGCAAATTCCCTTACAAGCATACCAAATAGAAGCCAGGCCATAAATAAAGGACTAATCCCTTCCCATCCTTCGCCTTTGTCTCTGCTGACCCGGAGAGCTGTCAAAGGAGAAGAAAGGCCGTCAAACACGCCCACTGAGAAAGTTGACATGGACCAGTGACCATGACCCAGGCCTGAGGACAATGAACTGGTCAGAGGGAGGCTGAGAGCGAGACAGAGATGCCGAGGAAGCCAAGGTGAATCACACACAAAGAGAAAAAAGAAAAGTGACCCAGTTTTAGTCTGGAAGCGGGAGAGGAGGAAAGTTGGAAGACGGCAAGACAAAAGACAGGAAGGAAAATCAATCACAGAGCTGTACATCCTAAGAGATAGATCGGGTCTACCTGGCTATGACGATTGTTATTGCAAGTGTGGGGGCATTTAGCGATAAAATAATGCATCTAACTGCAATTTCTTCACAATAAAAGCAAAGGGAAGCTATGTCTTCACAGAGAAAGCAGTGGAGAGTACGGCAAAGTTATGGACAACGAGAGAAAGGAAGGAAGAGGGAGGAAAGGAAGTAATGCTAGATGGAGACAGCAGGAAGAACAGAAAGGGCAAAAGACAGAACAGAGAGCGGATTAGAGGAGTGTCATGGCCCTGAGAGTTCACCATGCATCTCGACCCAATATCCTCTGCTCTCACCAAAGATAATAGAACGAAAGCAAGGGAAACCACAGGAGGGAAGGGAAAGACACGAACACAACAAGCAGATGTGTCGGCTGGCCTGCGCTTAAATTAATCCTCCTCCCTCACCCTGCTTTCTTCCTTTTATCAGTCAGAACAAAGGGACCTGCTTCTGCTTCAGGTCCAGACAACAGAGGTGGCTGGACGGTGAATTCAAGTCCTCGCTGAGAGACGAGACTAGGAGGGGTGGGTGGGGGAAATTGGGGATTTGGGGAGATGGGTGGGAGACATGGGTGAGTATTGTGCCTACGTGCCAGGTCAGCCAGAGTCTTATGGCAGAGCGAAGATGGGAGATGAGAGAAAACAGTGGAGGTTGGGGGGGTTTTGGGGAAGCTGGCTGCTCAGGGAAGACAGAAAGAAGAGAATCAAACACTGGCTCTCACAGAGCTCAGACACTCCGCTAAGCCCATGAGTGTGTCTGAGCTGAAAGAAGAGAAAGGGAGACGTGGAGAAAGACAAGAGGAGGCAGAGAGGGAGGGAGAGATAGAAAAAGACAGGCATCTTGACAAGGTAACAGCTAAAGGCAATTTCCAAGCTAATTTTTGACATTTCTTTCAAACATTTTCACACGTTCATTTATAACAGACATTAACGTACAAGCAAAAGGAGTTGCGACTGAGGCCAAACTTAAAATAGTTTTGGCTCAACATTACATGTGGCCGCTTCAAAGGTAAAACTAAAACCAACAGTACCAGCACTCAATAGGAAATAAGTCGCATTGGCTCAGTTTAAATCACACAGTCTTCATCTTGACATTTTTAGATGATATCAAAGCAATAATGTTTTTCACTGCTTACCTTTAAGAAAATTTTGCTCATTTTGTTCATTTAAAAAAGCAGGACAAACATTTCAAACAGAACACACGTTTCATGCTGAAGACACAGAACATTCTCTGCTAGTCGGCACAACTTGTTTTTGATACTCTTATGGACACATTTCAGTCAGCATGGAAAAGTTTTCAGGTTTCATTTCTTCTTCTGCCCAAGTGAAGCGGCACAGCTGTGTTTTTAGTAGAAATTAATCCCGCAAATTCATAATCAAGCCGTGCAACGCCTTTTGCAATAACTGTGTTACTGTAATAAAATAAAGGACGAGTGAGTGATATACAGGCACTGGAAAGGAGACAACGTGGGAAATGATGGCTGACAGACAGACAAATAGCTCATCAGACAAACATGTCTTTGATATCACACATCAAAAAGAACCAGTCAAAACAAGGCTGGAAACGACGACATATTTAAACCAGATTCTATTCAGGCTTCACAAACTGTGTGTGTGTGTCATGTATGTACTTGTGTGTCTGTGTCTTTTATCAGCATTGAATATCTTCTTCTCAGTCTGCTTTTAATGGACATAATGAAATCTCTCTACATGAAATCATCCTCTTTTTTTGCATCTGAACAATTGCTACAGAGGAACCCAGTAACAGATAGCTGGTCTTGATTGGTCCCTGCGAGACGAGTTCAGTAAACCCTTTCCTGGGGACTACTGGCCCCAAACCCCTTCACAGGATTACGGTGTGACCTGTAGAAAGGCAGCAGATGAGCAGGGATGGACACACACTGAGCTGGAAAGCCACGGGAGTCTTGGCTACGGAACATCTAAGCCTTGAAAGAGGCCGCAGCACAAGCCAACATGTCTGTGTGTCTGTGCATGTGTCCAATTACTAAGCTGTGTTTTTCTCCTGCTTGTAAGAAGGTGGCCTCGAATGCCACCTGTTTTATTCCAGTTTTTTGGGTCACTTTATGCCTCTATTACAGATTTGACAGACGAGAAATGGTTGGAAATGAGAGGATTTAGAGATTTAGAAGGACACGCAATGAAGGTCCTCACCGGAACTTAAATTATGGATGTTGCAGGTCATGGATTGCACCTTAAATCCATGGGATTTTTTTTTCCTTTTGGTTGTAAGTCCTCAGAAACAATTCAACTACTGGCTGAAGTGGATAATGTGAGCTTTGAATAGGGAGTATTAGTTGCTATAGATCATTAGGTATCACTATGTGGAGTTATTTCAATTAAAACACTAATATTCACCTGTTAGTGAAGAGGAATATGACAGACTATAAGAGTCTACTATCCATCTAAGGTTGTACGAGGCTGCTAATGGAGACTATTTTTAATTTATAGTCAAAGACTACTCGGGCATGTTAAGAAAACAGAGCAACTGACAATAGCCGAGTTACTATTCATTATTATTAATGGTATAGTTTGTGTGTAATCTCTCCTGCAGTATGTGCTCATGTAGCTTTAACAAAAACCACAAACTGACGAAATGGGACTTTTTCTCAGTGGGATGAGACAATTTTCTCTGTTCCATTTCTTATGCTCTGACAGGCACGTTGAAAATTCTTGGCTGAATGTCAACACAATGATAAAGTGTACAGAACCTCTTGTAGTATAGAAAATTGTGACAAAATGTTCCTAATAACAGGAACATGACGATGTGCTCCCTTCTATCTGCACGTAAACTATTTGCCCTCTGTGTAATGTACTGCTGTATAACTGTAAAACAAGCAGGCACACACTGCTGCTTCCCTCTGGAAAATAAAGTCAGGCCACTTCCAGATATCAACAAGGACTAAGAAGAAGCTTTCCCCTGTTGTTAGAGGAAAACTTTGATCAAAGTTATTTCTCCTCATCCATCTCTGACTCTCCTGGCCAGTCATAAATCATCTTCACTGTGCCAACTGTCAGGCTCAGTCCCATGGCCGTGAAGAGCTAATTCACCAGCATAACGTGCTGAGCCGGTCTCTGCTCTGTTGCCTGAGCACGATAGAAAGACCTACAAATCACTGTTCCTTTTGGACTCGCATAAGTAGCCCAGACACACATTTGTAAATAATCTATCATGACCTTGACTATTATTATCCTAATCACTTTATACAAGAAGTACAGAAGAAACGCGAGGTATCTGTCAAACAAGTCAACAGTCACTGTAGGCCAAGACTTAACAATTGTGGCTACCATAAGTCAGAATGATTGATGTCAAAGTGCGTGCAATTACATATTCTTACACACATCAGAAAATATTTTCGTCTCTTTGTAAACTGGCATTCAACCCCACAAATAGACCAAGTTGAAGGCTAGTTGACATGAATGAGACAAACCTTTTTAGCCTTTAACTCCCTTATGGACCAGAGTCATAAAATTATTTGCTTGGCTGCACTGAGTTCTGCCAGAATGTATCTGCAATGCTAATAAACTCCATCGGCACTGGCAGGTAATAGCATGCTACTGTAACTTTTCTACCTCAGCTCAGCACAGCTCAATCAGCCCCCGCCAGAGGCCTCTCCTCTATGAGTCCCCGCGGCTCGGAATCAGCAACTTTCAATCTCGGTGTGTTAGCACGCAAGAAGACGCAACTGTACGTTTGGGATAGGTGATGAGACAAGCAGACAGCACAGCGTGAGAGTGAGAGAACGGCAGCGCCCACACATACACACTCTTACTGTCGCACATACAAACACACACTCACACACACAGACTGTCTAATATCAGCTCGGTCCCCGACTCCCTTTAAGAGACCTGAGAGCCGAAGAGGGGGAAATAAATACTCTGCTTTATTACTGGGAGAAAGACAGAGAGAGGAGAGAGGAGGGGAGGAGAAAAAGTAAAACAGAGAGGCAGGATGAGACTGTACAATCACACACACCTATATATATATATATATAAAGACACACATGGCCATGACTAGCTCTACCTGATCTTGCTGAATCCCGTATTGCGATGAAGAACTCTATTTCCCCAAGTTAGCAAACCTTCCTCACTCATGTCCTCTCATATACCGGCAGCTGACAAAGTAGAAAGAGAGCTTCTACTCACAGTACTATAGAATAATCATGTACAAATCACCATGTCCCACTACCTCCCCTCACATTATGAGGCACAGATTTGTTTCTTCTGCCGCTTTAATCAAGAGCACTAGTAGCATGGAAGCAGGTGCCAAGATCAGAATAAGCCATGTTTGTTTACTACGCCACTCCGAACACTTAATTAACTGAATTTTAATGGCACAGTGGCAAGGTGCTGTAGTTAGCAAAGCAGAGTCACTCTAGATGGGATAATGATTTCCATCAAGCGCGATCAGATCTGTAGTTTGTCAGCAACCTGAAAACACAGTTGCTTTTGATTTGGACAATACGACGACTGTGTCAACTGTGAGAAAAAAGAAAACCATTGGCAGGAAAACTATACTAAATAAATCTTTAAACTTTTGATGGAAATGGTTTCCAACAAAAATTTCTGTTGATAAAATTATTTTTGATGATGTAGGTGAGCTTATTCTGTCAGTTGGGGGGTGTCACCTGCCTTGCTGGTCTCTTATTTAGGTTTTCATTGATTCCATTACAAAAAAAAATGAAAACTTAAAGCTGTTATGCCATGCAGAGTTACATTTATGTTAAGATCCAAGGCACAATTACAAGTAGGAAAATTCCTAACCCTAAAACTTAAATATAACTGATTAAATTTCCACACTAGGTCACAAAATTTATCAACTTTTAATCATGGCTTCCACAAGTAAATGGACATGATCAATTTCAATATTGACGTTTCAAATGCAAGTTCCACATACAGAAAACTACACTCAAAGGAAAAAAGCACATGTAAATACAATTCTTTGGTATCATAATGGATAAATGTGACATGAGTAAGCCGTATTTCACTCTTTTAAGAGTAATTTTGGGGATTTGCAGAGCTCCTGGCATAGTTTCTATCATACCCTGCACCTGAGGCATTCAGGAAACATCAGTAAATTGTAGTGTCTATCTAATCAGAGGAACTATGAGTACAAATGTATTTATAATTTACCTAGGAGATGTGCTGTATTCAGATGAAAACTAATCTAATTTTAAATCTCATTTTGGTTTAAAGACTTGAATGGAAAACCCAGTTCTCTGCTTATTTAAATGTCAAAGTGGAACGACAATGTTTAGCCCTTAAAAATCAATGAATAACGATGATGAACAACAACGACCTCAACACTGATCAAAATAATTATGACTGGCATTTTGACATATAATCACAGCCCTAAATACCACCGCACGGTAAGTGACTTTTCTGATGACATAAACTTTGTCAAGTCCAAAGGAATCGTTGCCATTGCTACCATCCATCCATGACATGAATGCAGCAGTGAAGACTGAGCAAATGAGATGAAGGATCTACTAGGATGAAGTGAGGACAGCGTGATCTTCTGCATATGTTAACATCTCCCAGTAAACCTCCCATCTGGCAGATGAAAAGAATCAGCAGGCAAAAGCATATGAGAGGAGGCTATTTGCTGCCTAACCCGGCCAGTGATGAGGACTGCAGGGGGGAATTTATGCCGAAAGATCATTTAAAAAGTTCTGTCGATGTTTTGTTGTGGAGAATGAGTACCTGTGATCGATTAGACAGTGAAAAATCTCACCTATATATCCAGCATGTCTAAAAGAAATTGATCAAGTCTATTGCAATGAATAATGGCTGCTCCAATAAAAGCACTAAAAAGAAACCTGCCTGAAACATTCACTCCCAGGGCATTAAAATGTAAACTTTTCTAACAGAAATACAACCTCAGTATTATCACTGTCATTTACAAGCCCTATTCCCTACTCTCCTCACTTCCTTTTGCCGTTCTTCCACCTCTTTGTGTCTCATCAAAGTGATTCACCTCAGTTAGCAATCCCTTCATTTCTTTTTCCACAATCTGCCAGACTCTCTAACAGGAGTGTGTAAAAGCGTCTGTGAAGTCCAGGATTCTCTCTAAATCTTCCTCCTTTGAAACAACCCTGCAGGAGAAGGAAGGAAGGTTTCCCTGACCTACTGCCATACAAAAATTCCCTCGAGTCCAAGTAGGCCCTCTACAGTCAACATGGACGTCCCCCGGCACATTCCTCTATTGTCCCACATATTTGAAAAGTGTATATACAGGCTGCCCCTTTCTGAGTGTGTGGTGTAGTAATCCCACGCTTCTCTGGCACAGTTCCAGCAGACATGGGAACACCACAATGGATTACTCATGGAAGAGAGGGATTTACAGAGGAAGAGAAAGCGATCAATAGAGGAAGGTACAGTACAAAAGGAGGTAGAGCAAAGAGTCTCCTGAATACCATTAGCCTGTATGTGCACAGGCTCAGACAAAGAGGGATAATCAGTTTAAGATTACTATTTTCATCAATACAGGTCACTTAAGGACCAAGTATAGAAATGACAAGAGGGGCACAGAGCTCTGCAGAGTTGTACAACAGTATAGCTGCTGGCTCCTTTGGTATTCAAGAACTTTTCAGAAAATGTAAAACCAATACAAATGGCGCTCATAAACAGGGGCATAACAACTCCAGTTACATCTCTTCAGTAAAGTACATTCTTTTGAATAAAATATGTTCATCAAACCTTCTGTTCAGTTCTTAGGTCTCGCCGGTTCCTCTATATTTTTGCTCCTGCTCTTCCTGAGCACACCTGATCCAATTATAGTGCCATGACACAGTGCAGCCATTATGGAGGTTTTTCACAGCAGACATTTCCACTTGTCAGAGAAGCAAAAGCGCAGGTGTTACTAATAACATTAACGATAGCTCCGTTCCATCAAGTGTCCCAGGAAGCCACTTCAGCGAGTCAACATGCAAAATAGCACAGCCTTGGAACCTGGATAATCTAAAGTGACAAGAAAGCCAATAAGTGACAGAAAATTATAGTAGAGATGCACCAAAAATATGTTTGAGTTGACTTAAATGACACCATTGCTTAGTTTTTTTCACCAGAGAGCACTGATTGTAAAACTGTAAAAATGTCTGGTTCATCATAAATCTTGATAAAATGTGATGTGTTTACCCAAAAAAATTATGCTGGAAGATTTATTTTTATTAAAAACTCCCAGATATCACCTTACATTAAAAAATACAGCAATTTAATCCTTACAAAACATACATACATACAGGGAGAGACACAACCATGTATGGTTACAAACATCAATGTCCAATTTAGAATCACCAATTTAACCTCTCCTGTCTTCAGACTACAGAAGGAAGCTGGAGAACCCGGAGAAATCACACTCAAGCTGAGGGGGAACAAGCAAACTTTACACACAAACAGCCTATAGGTTACAATGCAGAATATTCCTGCTATGAGGCAGCAGTTCTAGCTACTGCACCATCATGCCACCTCATAGGTGCTGCTGTTTTTCATAATAAATAAAAGAGAAGACATATTGATCTGCAGCCCTAAAACTCCAGGATATATATATCTGTCATGTACACATTGCTGATCTGAACAAAATCTCACTGACAGATTGAGGCAAAAGTGTTTCAAAACAAGGCAGGAGCAAAAACTTACTGTGCTGGGTTTTCATAGCAAGCACGTTGAAGCTGACAGCTTCAATAATGCGAGATGAGCATGCAAAAAGACAGAAACCAAAACCAAGACTCACAATCATGTGTGAGCCGTGTGTGAGTAGCTTGTCGTTATTCACTCGCTCACAGTGCATCATCCTCCCACCAGGCTCAGCTACTCCTCTTCCTCCCACCACACTGACCTTCACCTGTCACACAGGCTTCATATTTACAGCCACTAAGGCCCATCTGCCCACGTTCAGCCCTGACTGTCAATCAGCGGCAAGCCGACTCCCCCTCTGCCGATCCATCAACAGGCTGAGAGCACCAGACCACAACATCCGGCACAAATGCAAACATCAACAACAAGTGATCCAGCACATGACAGCTTGATGCTACTTTTGGCAAACTGTTACCTTCTCAAACTTAAAGTACTGAGCAGCAGTGTATGCAAACTTTTATCTTATACAATGCTTTCCTGCAACTGTAAAGCCAAGTGAATGAGTTGGAACTTTTACATTCGACATTTTGACACTAGGTGAATCATTTATCGTACATGTGTAAAAACAAGCCTTTATGTCATCGACCAGGATAAATAAATATTATACACTGAACTCAAACTTCTACCAGAAAGCACACAATAACAGGAGACAACTTCTCCTGGCTACAAGAGGAACAGTGACAAAAACGATGTAAAAATGATGAAAACAGTTCAGTTCTGAACACTGCGCACCACCCACTGCATAATGTTTCAATAAATACAGCTAAGAATGTCTCTTTTTAATTGTAAGTGATGAAAAACAGATGTGGAAACGAGACAGCCACACCTTCAGCGCTTCTTTGCTTTCGAACAGTTTGTCTAATGGGATGCAGTGGCTGCCAATTGTGTGCAGTCAATTCTTGTTAGTCATTGTGTTGGTCCTGTCCAGATACCCAAAGGTCAGATACAAGTATATTTTGTGCCAGACACACACACATGTGGACACACCTAGTTCCTGTAATTGCTCATTCCATCCCTTCACCGCTGTCTATAAAAGTGGGGCAAACGCTCCAGGCGCCACATGCTAAGAGCTCTCACACACCCTCATTCACACATCCTTGCCTGCAGGTAGCGGTGCCCGGGTAGGGGGCCGCTGGAGACAGCCCCCTGCATCTCAATGGCATCCGCACTTCCACTGGGATTTATCTAAATGCAAATCAGCTGCCTTCACTCAACAACACACACATAATTTACTTTGCATGCTTGAAAATACACGAGGCAGCCGCGTACAGCCAGCCAGACAGCCAGCCAGGCAGGCAGCCGGGTGGCCCGTCGGCTCTGCATTTCCTTTCATCTGTGCCCTCTGGAGCGCACTCATTTTCACCAAATTCACTTTTAATTGAGAGCTAATTTAACTAAGCCATGCTGGAGGTAGTTGGAGTGGGAACAGAAGAGGATGGCGAAGGGAGGAAGATTCAAGGGAAGAAGGGGGGAGAGTGGGATTTGGAGTGGCAGGTGACAGTAAAATCTGCTGTTTGTGTCATTCTTTTTCTCCAAGAAGAGGAGAAGTTTGAATGACAAGGAGAAAGAGGGAGAGAAGAGAAGAAATGTAAGGAAAAACAAGATGGAAATGCAGATATTTCGCTTCAATTTTCCAATAACAGAGAATGGATGTTTTGGCCACAAAGTCTTCATTAGGCAATCCAAAAATAACTCAAGTAGTCTAACGGACAAAAAATGTGCATTTGCTAGAGTAGCAACAAAGTCAGTCGAACATATGTTCACCTCAGTGACCTGTGCTAACCTTACCCCATAGCAAAGCTGATCTGGAACGTGGAAGGCCTCTAAAGTGCATCGAGGCACTGTGACCTGTGATGTAAACCATGCTGTAAAGTGATCTACGCTTCAAAGGTTATCTAGGGTCTTGACGATGGGGAAACAACCTTCTTGATGCGGCCTGATGCTTTCTCCACTCCTACATTGCTGTTAATTAGCCCAGCTAAGTGCACCATTAATCGATTGCTTGTCTCTATGCTATATCTCATAACGGTGTTGCACTCTGGCAACGCTAGGCGAAGAAATGTGAGGTTCAGGAAGTCACACTTTTCCACTAGTGAAATACTGGTGCTGGAGATAGAGGAAGCCGAGTAAAGACAGGGCTTCACAAAGACAGGAGTGGGTGGTGTGGGACGGTAACTGAGACGTGGAAACTTGCTTAACATTACTGAAATCAATTACACGCAGTTGAACAGTTGAAAACATTGTGTACATCAGACATTTTCATCACACATACAGTGAAATAAAAAGTTCTCAAAGACAAAACATAAGCTGTTATGAACTCGTCAAGTTTAAAGAGACAAGCGGGGAAAATTTAAAGTGAGAGAAAATCAAAGTAAAGTTAAAAGTCAAGACAAAGTTGGGGGGGGAGGCAAGACATTCCCATTGGTGCAACAAAACATGAATAGTGATGTGACACAACATATTGCTTGTTGTTCCGGCACTTTGGCTGGATGGCAAACACAAGAGTAGAAACAAAAGGAAATTTCTCTCAGATACCAGACTACAATGTACAAACCAAGTATTTATTCAACATGTGGTGCCCATGCTGCTCACCTGACAGCGATTTAAGATCTGTTTTGCCGTTTAGCTGACTGAATTACTTGCCATTGGAGTGATGCTGTGCAGACACAAGAGAAAATTTAAGACTGGGTTCCTACTAAAAGAGTGACAATGAATAATCGTTCATTTATTTTTCCTCCAAGTAAAGTTTTGTACTTGTTTTTGGATACATTCAGAAGAAGACAGAGGCTGAAACAGGAAGGTGTGATTAAGACAGAAGTGTGAAAATCACAAAAAATACTAGGCAGCTACACTATTCTTTTTTTCCACCATACTAAAACAAATCACAGCTTTTTTTCAGTGGCCAACACAAAATGATTTCTAATCTTGACAAACAACAACTGTTACATGACGAAGTATAATCTAGAAATAACAAATACATGCTTGTAACACTTTCAACAGTCCATTATCAAATCAAAAATATTTTACTTTTACTAAATGCAGACTTGGTACATTCTGTTTCCAGTCACACTAAGAAATAGAAGCTTATTAAAAAATCCATTATCACCTTCAGCAGTGATGACAGGTTTGACTATGTGAGACAGTGTTCAATACACTTCAGCAGTAGGGAGGAGGAACACTTTAATGTTTAAGAAAACAGACATCTAATCAACTTTCATGCAAGTCCACAGGGTGATCTCAAGAGAGGAACAGTTAGCGCCTATGTTTAAAGCGAATCAAAACAGAAGTCCCCTTCAACAAACTGTCATGTAACCCTCTGCACTGTAGAAAAGCAACAACTGAGGCAGCATAAGAAGGAAAGACGAACATCACACTGCACTGTTTAATACACTAAAGTAAAATACATATCCTAATTCAACTTTAACCATGCTGTGTTAATTTCACACGGGAAAACAAATTAAATAGAGCATTCTTTAAACAAGCGTCTGCTTTCCAACAAAAATGGATAACATACCTTAAAAAAAATTGCAGTCTGACAATTCCAGTGACAACTTCAAAACAGTTTTTGTGAAGTTTTAAAAGTTACAGCTGTCGTATTTCTTCTTCAGCTTCTGCTGCCATACCCCCATAAACCTTTGTATATAAATATAATGTGAGTTACTTTATAACTTCCTTTTGAGGCAGCTGTAGACAACCATGAATCACACCAGTGTACAAAAATTTAACTCATTGTTCGATCAATCAGCAACAATTAGAAAAATAATGACCTGCAACCAAACGACCCTCAAGTCAGTGTCATGCCGTCAGCTCTAAGAAAAAGTGCAAAACTCCAGAAATCTATGAAAAACACAAGTGGAGAGTTGTGACGGGCTGCTGTCAGTCGCTGGAACAGAAGGTTGTTATCGATGTCAGGACCTGCTACAATAAAGGCTTTCAAGCCTCCAGAAAGGCCTCAGAAACCAACTTCTCGGGAGGAAATAAAGAGCTTAGGCTACTCTAGAGCATTTCAGCCAGCATTCTTAAGCCAGGTCGTCCTCGAAAAGACTGACAGGCTGCAACGAAACAGAGGCTAACAGGAAGCCGGATGTGAGAGATGGACAGAAAGAGGAAAACTATAATGAGAAGACAGAGGGAAGCGATGTTGAGCCAGAGGAGACAGAGCAGGCGATGGGAAGGAATGAAAATATCTGCGACAAACCAATCGAGGGACATACAAATGTAGTGTACTTAATGAGAGTAGACGGAAGGCAGACGCTGGAGCAGAGGACCAAAACAGAGGGAGACAAACAGAAACCGTACAGGTGAGGGAATCCCGATTACAGTGTGACCTCGTTAACCCCAGACGCTCGTTAGAGTCTTGTTAGAGCAGCATTCTCCAGGCCCATCCTCTGTCACACCTTCATTAAGTCCATCGACCCACTGTGCTTATTAAACACATTCATTACCCCAAGTATTGAACCGCTGCTGCTATCGCCGGCCCCGAATGCATCACAGGGGGAGGCAGAAGGGTGACGTCTGGCTGAGGGGTGAGATAGTGTACGGGGGAAATGTTCACACAACCCACAGCATCTATAGGCGGTCATACAGACACACACATTTCTGCCTGTTATCAATCATCACTAATGAAGTCAGTATTTAGAGTGGATTTGGTCTCTCAATCACAACGAGACAGCGGGGGAGAGGGCCACAGAGGGGGAGAAAGAAAATCGAGAGGGAGGATATGGCTTGTTTGAGAGAGCAGGAGAGTGATGGGATGAACTGCACCCATGAGCATGAGCAGAGGACAGTAGAGTTTAAAATAAGCTGACAAAGGCAGGTAGACTTTCTCTCACAGTCCTTTGCTCGTCTGCACCACACATCTGTCTTTTCTCCATAAAACAGGACAGAAGTGAACCCCGAAGGAGGACGATTCATCACGATACATGCAAAGTGGTCCACTGGGCTCAAGGCGAGGCCTCCGTCCTGATTCGGGCTCTTGCTTTAAATGATGACATCATTTCTGCCCTTCTCAAACAAAAGGAAAACTCATCATCAGAGAGAGGGAGAATAGGGAGGAAGAGAGAGGGAGAGAGAGAGTGCAGAGAGATTAAGAAGAGTAAAGGCATGAGCGAGGTGTCGGAAAGGGCCATGAATCATAGTGACATCGCTGGCTGGGTGTCAGGGGCTGCTGCTGTCTGGAGCTGGATAAACAGAGGGACTCTAAAGCAATGCTCTTTAAACATAGTCCAGGTCAGATCCCGGCACTGGCCCACTGGAAAACTGAACTGCAAGCCAAATTGATGGTCAAAAAGTTACTGAATGTTGTGTTACAATAACCTCTCCAACTTGCTGCTGACCATCAAGGGCAGACTAACACATGAAATAATATATTCTGAGTTATTAGAACTTGATTTTAAATGAAAGCAGGTTTAAAACTCCACACACGCTCACATAAAGGCTGCAAGCACTGAAAGACTTAACTGTAGGACTGCCATGAATGACAATTTGTACCATCAGTTAAACTGTTCATTATTTTTCTCAGCTAGTTGATAAATCATTCTGGCAAGCACTGCAGTTTAGTTTCACATTGTTCTCGATCAATCTATCTAACCATTACTTTCTCAATTAGCTGGTTGGTGTATAATACATCAAAAACAAATGGTACAGTCGAAAAGTAACATTACATTTACTACAGCAGCTTGTTTTACCTGCCAAACAGTCCAAAACTCTTTTATATATGAGAGATGACACATCCTCAAATTTCAGAAGCTGCAAGAGGAAAATGTAGATATTTTTGCTGATTGGTTGAACAAAAAAAGGGTAGTTTATTAACTGATAGATTAACTGATTAATTGCACCAGTTCTACCTAGCTCCTTTAGACTCTGCTGTTTAACCCCAACTTCCGACGTATGCATTTCTTTTACTGATTTACAAAAAGGTTGTTAGCTTGTAAAATCTAAGTGAGTTGTCAGCCTGAGGGCGGGACAGATTTTGCACAGCCAGGGCACTAGTGGCCCCTATAAATACATAAACATACATGCATGTTTCAACCAAAGGAAGTAAAATTAAACGCGGGTTTCATCTCAGCTTCACCCCTCGTCATGGCTGCTGTCCGTCCCATGTGCTCAGCCAGAGTAAGCACTGAAGAGAAAATGAACAGAAATGGAAGTCACATTCACATTAACATTCTTCAGTGCATTTCTGGCTCTCTGGTAGCTGCAGGCGAATGCTTGATAACGTCACCGAAAGGAGAGCTGCTACAACATCTACAGTACTAAGAGATTATGTATTACCACTGCAAAGGCCTTTCAGAGTTACTGGCTACAGGTGAAAAAGCACTTATTTTCATTTCAATAGAATTCAGATTCTTCCATAAATTACATGACATTCAAAGGACATGAAGAGTGCAGACAGCAACCGTCCACTTCACAGAACTAATATTTGTGCAGGAAAATATTCTAACCTCAGTGTCAACAGGTTATAAAGCATCATTTCTGTCCAAATCAAACTGACTTTGAATTACTTCTTGTGAACATTCCTTTCCAGCAACCTGTCGCAGGTACATAAACCAAGAAGAGAGAGGGGAAAAAACACAGTTAAGAAAATGAGAAGTGTGTGTGACTGAAATATTTATTAATATCCTCAAGATTCCAAAAACAGTTTCGGATCTGTTAATGCACAGTCGGAGTAATAGAGGAATACTGTTGCATTCAGCTGCCTGGTCGCCCACTGCTCACCCACCGTATCACTGCTCTTATCCAGTCCTACCACGCCCTCTGCAGGTGAAAACCGAGCACATCAACCATCGAACTGGTTTGTGTATGTGTATTCTGCTGTGGTTTACGTTTAGCACTTTAGACAAACAGTGCTGATATGAGTTCTGAGTATAATTAATAGTGACTTGACTTGATCTGAGATCCAGAGTGTAACCAAAATACACTATTCATCCCTCAAGGTGCAATTTGAGGTCGGGGGTTGCAAACACAAAAATGCCCAAAATGATTCACTCATGAATAGAAACAATTAAAAAAAAAAACTAAAATCCCCTCTCTAAAAGGATGAAGATAAATGATGATGATGGTTAATGGCAGCGTTCAGTCCAACACAATCCTTAAAAACTGTCCAAAACCACAAAGACACATTTCCAAAAAAATTGCAAGTGCATTTATCAGTGTATAAACAAAGTAGACTGACTGTCTTTTGCGCTGTTTCTCATGGCTTCTGGAATACAACTTTCATTCCAGCTGTTTGTTTTACATACAGACAATCTAAAGCCCATTCCTGATGCGAAAGCTTAACCCGGTCATACAGGATGTGTGTGTGGGGCTTTTTTAAGGACAGTTATTAAGCTGTGTAAGGAATCTCTGTTTTTCCAGTAATTTCAGCGCTGAGGCGAAAGACACCTTGGAATATGTTCTCAGCCTTTTCACAGAAGTACATAAACCAGCACATGAGTAAAGAAGCTAAAATACTTTCAATAAAAGAGGTATAAAACTTCGTATGTAGTCAACAGTTGTCAACACCTCATAGAAGAATGTCAAGGTGGAATAAGAGCACTATCCCATCAGGGTCGACTGTAAAATTCGAGTGTTTCTACTAACTTTTCCCCCCTTAAGCTGTTGACCATCTTCTCATTCTCTGTGCCTGGTAAAATAAAGTTTTGAATCAAACTTCTGCTGGTAAATGCTACTATTAGGACCACCACTATTAGTGCCACCTTCAAATCAGCAAAGAGAACTATAGGTGTTACCAGCAGAAGTCCCCCTCACTACTTCTGCTGCTGTCCATTTCTGTCCTGCCAAGCAAACATATCCAACTCTGGCACAACCAGTGTCATTTTTGGCATTCTGTCACTGTTCAACAATAGAAAGTCTGCAGGGTCGGCTGTCCCACTTCTAATTTACAACGTCTGTCATTCACTTGACTTTGTTTTCTTTCCACAAGGTTAACACTTTTAACATGTCCATGAGCCACTCAGAGAATCCGTGAGAGCATCCTGCCACACCAAGGCGTTTAACTTCTTTTTCCCCAAAGTAATTTAACCTGCATTATTGACAGACCCCGAGAAAAAAAAAGCGTTGATGTCGACTCTTTTCCCCGGGTAACTAATATTGAAGAGAAAACACTGTAGCAAGGTGAAATATCGCTTTAGAGGAACACTTCACAGGCTCACATTTGCAAAAGTGCTCTCACTTTCTTCCATTTCTTTCTCTCTCTATAAACCTTGTTTTGTTCTGGGGCGGAAGGCTGAGGGAACATATCGACGAAGTCTGTGTCTGAGTGCAGCCGGCTGTCCAAGTTAAAGTCAGTGTTCATTAATGCATCTGATTACTCTTCAAGCAAAGACCGAACAGCTACCGACCCAAACACACACACCTACACACACACACACACCTACACACACACACACAGGAGCTTTTTGGGAACCTAGATCAATACAGAGGCACTTCAAAAGAGCAGTGAAGAGGAGGATATCGGAGAGAGCAATGTGCTGTTAACTTAGACTACATACTGAGAATACAAGGAGTGGTAATGGTGGAGGAAAAGTTTTGAACTGTATAATTCATATAGTTTATTACCTAACAAAGTTGTTGACTTAACTCTAATGAGTCAGTCAGACAGAGCAAAGGCTGCCACGAGCAATTATGCAGTATTAATTAGACTGATAATTATTTTTTTCTATTAATCAGTTTAGTGTTGGGTCTATAAAAGGCCATATAAAAGGAAAAATAAATGCCCATCTCTTATGGATGGATGCCAGATTTCCAGAAGCCAAAGTAAAATATTTAATAGTTTGGATTGTCTGGCCAACAGCCAGACTATCTATCTATCTCTCTCCACAGTAGCATTCAGATTATTACTGAGTCTATGAACACCACTAAGCTGGAATCAGTCAGTTTTTGACATTTTTTCTTGACAAAATATTTCAAGTTACTTTGAGAAGTTTCCTTTTAAACAAAGTTCTGTTTGGATATTAAATGACTAATGAAAACACAATGTGTTTATCCTTGAGGTCTAACAAACCTGTCGAATGCACTTCTTTCCTCAGAAAGCAGTGGCAAAGCCAACTTTTGAGAGATTTAAAAATTCCGCTTTGTTTACATCCACGTTGTAGCCCAGCATGTGAGATACAAACAAAACAAAGACTCAGCAGCAAGGACTACAAAAGCTGCGTCTCAGCAATTAATCCATTTTCAAAATTGTTACTATTTACATCGAGAAGAAATAAACAGACTGATGAAGAGGATTACAGCAAGAGCATATTCAGAAATAGACGGTGAAGCACAAAAAGAAGAGATGAAAGGAAAAGAGGGGATAAGAAAGTACAACAAAAATGCAGAATAAAAACACAAAAAGCAGGGAAACAGAAGGTAGGAAAGAAAAGGATTTAGGATTTTTTGGTAGGTATTCCTGCTAGTATTATTGACCTTAAGTACATGTGGCTACGTCCAAAATCCACAGAGACGGAGACAAACAAACAGTAAAAGACAAGGAGAGAAAACTAAAGAGACTTCTTGATGACATGAAAGCATGGAAACTCAGGATGTGAGCAGAGCTTTACCTCGCTCTGACAGACATAATCCAGTGCCATTAGCAGCTAAACTGACTAAATACATCACATAACATCTGACATTCAACATCCTGAAAAGTCTAAACGCTTGTCTGAGAAGACTGGAGGGGATTGGAGGAGATGGACAATGCATTGTTTGTGTGTGTGTGTAATTCTGTTTGTGTGGCTGGTCAGAGTGGTTCTACTTATCTCTAATTACAGTCAAATACATGAACAAAGTTTCCAGAGGAGATTCCAGTGCAGCTGGCAGCCATTCAATTCGCCCGCTCCCATGTGTGTGTCACTTCCAGTGCTTTAACTAGGCCTTGGTGTGTGTTTGTGTGTGTTGGCTCAAAAGGTCTATCCCATAATAACTGACAGCTATCATTATCACTTCCTTTGTCTTTGCTCACACTCTAATCCAGTTAATTAAATCAGCTAATGTCAATATACAGTTTAATCTGCGATTATGTTTGATTGGACCAGAGGAGCCTCGCCGTCTTTCCCCCTGCCAGCAAAAACCAAACTACCGACAAGCTGGACAGGCAGCCAATCAGAGCCAGAAATGAGACCTTTATTCACTGACCTATAGCCAAGAAACACCATTCGCACACTCAAAGTTCAGGGTTTCACATTGCCCCGAAGACAAATACACCCTTTTCCATCCCAAACGCCTACACCAGAGAGCTCAAAAACACGGTGAAAGCGCAGGAGAGAAGCTCTGATTGTACATGCAGAGTGGTAATTACACCTAAATTGAGGGCACATGGTAATCTATGTTAGGTCATCTCTAATTCCACTTACATTTCCACATTTTGGACTAATTAAAATTGTAAATAATCAGAGCCTCTGTGGGTGTAAGACAGAGGGAGAGAGCACATAGACACAACGTCTTTTAGATGGGCCAGTTGAAGAATGTTCCCATCAAACTGCAGGAAAATTAAGTGCACATTCTTTGATTTTAACAAGACAGGAGAGCAGATAACGCTTTTTTTTTTTTTTTAAGAGACAGGAAAAGAGAGCGGAAAAAGTGCTTCCACAGCAAAAATGTTTGCAGATTGCAGTGTGTTTAATTGAAAGGAACATCGGAGCAAAGTTACCGACATGGAAAGCTGGGTGACAAAGAGGGTTTTCCGACTTAGATTTCGTCCACCGGTTGGTCTATGAAACTGACAGAATTCGGAGTTAAACTTTCAGGGCTGACTCTCCTCCCTACGGCAAATTGAAGTGAGATGAGGAAAAGGGGAATTTGCTATTCTCAGAGCTTTTGCCCTTCGAGGTGGTGGAAGAGAACAGAATATGAATGGGAAGAGAGGGGGGGGAAAAAAACACTTCTGAAGATAAAAAACAAGCCTTGAAAGGCAACTGGTGCAATATAACCAACTCAGGCATAAATACTGGATGAATGCCAATAAAGAATGCAGGGCAGATGTCAAAAGAAGAGGTGCACAGACACACCAGAGTCGCCTGCTTTTCACACAGCGCTCTTAGCCCAGGGTTATCCATCGCCCTGGGCTCATTTGGCCCCCGGCTGACAAGCAATGAAAGAGCAAGCCTCAATTTGTCAACTGTAAACAAAATGTGGAGACACTAGTCAGTGTAGAGATATACGTGGATTTACATGAGCAACTTTCAACCGTCAAACAAATGAACTGGTATGCCCTTCTGTATGATAATCATGGCAAGAATCTATCCATTACGCTTTTAAAACGGTAAGAAACTTAACAGAACACCAAAAAAAGTCTCCAAAAAGTTCCCTGATATTTCCTCAGTGAACAAACAACCAACACTTCAAATTTACACAATACAGACAAGAGAAACAGCAAAACAGCTGAAATACTACAAATCACAATAGCGCTACCCGTGTTCAAATATTTCCTTGGAGTTGCACAGGCTTATTCAGAGAGGTTGTGCCCTCTTGCCACCAAAAAAGCTATTTAACCATCTACAGATTTCGATATGGTCTTAACATAGAGACAACAAACCCTCCAGCATGGAACTGAAACCACAACCACAGCAAAAAAAAAAAAAAAACTAGAGAAAGAAAGAAAAAAATGTATGTGGGTGTGCACATGACAAAGAAAAAAGGGAGAGGGTGAGTGAAAGACCACACAGAAACATCCTGCAGCGATTCAATTATTCCATTTTGGAGGAGGCGGGGAAAGAGAGGGCAGATCAGAGCGAGTGAACGGTTCATCCTCATCTGTGATTGATTAGGACTGACAGACAGAGAACATAGCAAAAATGTTGGAGAGGAGAGGAGAGGAGAGGAGAGGAGAGGAGAGGAGAGGAGAGGAGAGGAGAGGAGAGGAGAGGAGAGGAGAGGAGAGGAGAGGAGAGGAGAGGAGAGGAGAGGAGAGGAGAGGAGAGGAGAGGAGAGGAGAGGAGAGGAGAGGAGAGGAGAGGAGAGGAGAGGAGAGGAGAGGAGAGGAGAGGAGGAGGCTTTACAATGTAGTCTTAGGAGGCTTTCTCTGCAGTCCCATGTCTTTGCGATTTATAGAACACTAAAAACCAAAAAGCCCATCTCAATGCTGTTTCCTGGATCAATTCATGTAGAGAACAAGGGTTGAGCCCACACATAGGTCCCACAAGTGTTCATGTCGTGCATAAACCTTTCAGAGAAGCCTTTTCCATGCGGCCTCAAACCTTTTAGTTGGTCTATGAACAGCAGACGTAGTGTGAAATAAGATCCTCAAAGAGCAAGAGTTCAAGTCACCTTCTAAATTCTTCATATGTGATATTTATAACATAAGTTGTAATAAATTAAAGCCAACCTCCAGCATCATTGGATGTCAAATCTAAATGAGTAGAAAAGCAAAAATCCATTAGAGTTCATGCATATTTGTGGATCTCACAGAAATAGCCTCATCTGAAGACTGTAATTACAATTATTTTTCCCACAAAGCAACAAAATATGCTTTCTTTTTATCTGAAAACTTGGAGGAGAGAACCTTAGGTAGCCTTCCAAGCTGTCAGGGAGAATATGTGGTTTCTGGGTCGTCTTAACTCCTGGCAAACTTAATGACAATTTTAGGCCAAGCAACCAGAGCGCCTAGACATAACAATTCCCACATAAGCTCAGCCCATTTCTCTCTGCCCTAATGACAGGAAGCTAAAATAACTGCAATGCTCTCACGTCTGAAAAATGACTGTCTGAAATTGATACTGCTGCGCTGAAATGTTATCAGCAGCAATATTAATCTCTCCCCTAGTGGTAATCGCTAATTTCATATACTATTAAGTTGATGAATGGGGTTTTAACAAACTGAGCTATTGTTAACAACTTAAAGTGGACTAATTCATCAAGGTCATGATTACTCATGTACTCCAAAGCAATATTAGCAGGAAAAAGGACGAAACCATGAGTGAAACAATGAAGATCACATAATAAGGGGCTGAGACCAGACAAACCAAATAACAATAATACTAATGCATCAGACATACGTAGCTGTGATTTGGTGGCTGAAACGCAAAACTCAGCTTTTGCATCAACAAGCTGTGGCCTTTACAAGGACAGCCTTTGGCAAGCTGTGTTTACAAATTGGAAAACAGTGACACCTAGCGGATGTTTCTATCACTTGATATTGCACCTGCTGTTTTTATTAAAAGAAATATGATACGACAACAGTACAGCTGTCTGAGATCATAACATGTCATGAGGGATTAAAGTAAATCCAGCCGTTCTGGGAATAGACCTTAAGCTGATCAAGGTATTAGTCAGCAAACATAACACTATATAGTTGAGTCCACATATTTACATTCATATATGCATGTTGATCATGTTAATATGAGCTGCTTATCCTCCAGGATTAATAAGCTACAAAAGTGAACTTACTCGTGAAAGACTTCTGAGATATAAAGGGATTATCATACAGGAAACCTGCTGTTTAAAGGCCCAAGTTTTTGTGCACTTTTGACAATTTTCAGGATAGCGCATGTCCCGAAAATCTAACAATGATGAGGGGATTATTATCACGAACGCAAAACAAGACTGAGTAAGAAGAGGAATAGGGAGAACAACAGACTGACCAGTTCTGTAGGACAGCTGAAACTGAAATGAACAAATCTGTGTGCAGATGCAGCCTGTCAAAACTTCAAATTGGTGCCGTACTTAATGGAAGAAGACTCATCATGTAGCCATTTGGGCAACAATCGGAACCTCCAACATTGCAGTAAAGAACAGTAAGAAGTGCAAGACACAGAGCCACAGTGCTCTGCTAAGCCTGTGTGAGATGAAAGCAAACACCAAAGAACAGACACTCCTGTGTGAGCAGAAATCTTGAAGCAAGGGAAGCACAACAAAAGCAAGAAAAACAGAGTGAAGATGAGAGGCACGGAACTGACCATTTTGTTCTCTTGCAAGTAGAGTCTCTGCAGTTTAGGACATCCTCTAGCCAAGGCCACCATGCCCTCATCTGAGATACCATAGCACTGACCCAAGTGGATGTCCTTCAGCTCACTGCAGCGTTCTCCCATCTGAGGGCAAAAGAGGAGAAATTACTGAATATATGTAGGATTAGAGACTCAGAATCAGCATTCTTACATTGGAGTGTCTTTTAATTTTTTATTTGCAAATTAATAAGAACTAGGGATGTGCGCGACTAGTCGTTTAATCGTTTAACCGCCTACTCATTTATTAAACGTTTAGTATTTTACTAGTCGGTTAAACGCAAGTGCGCCAATAAAATTAGCGACTAGTCGGTTCGGAAATTAGTCGAAATTCCCATCCCTAATAAGAACAAATGAAACTGACATGCAAACATCTAGCCACTGAAAAAAGAGGTTCTGGATGTCCTCTGTCTCCATTCTGGCTGTACATGCTTACCTTTTTCAGTGCTGCATCTGTTAGTTTGTCCTGGTTGCCCACATGCACCTTAACCAGCAGAGGGCAGTGTGTAGCCAGAGCTGCCAGGGAGATGTCACCCAGCTGTTTGCAGCGGTAGGCCGTATACTTCTGCAGTCCTGGACAGTGTGAGGCCAGAGAGGACACACCATGGTCATGGACCCCCCTGCAGTCCGAGATGTTAATCTCTGTCACGTTCTGTCTCCGGGAGGATATTTTCACCAGGAGATCATCGGTTACCTGCGGAACAAAGTGACACAAGGAGAAATTAAAGTCAGAAACAACTAAACTTTTCCTCTAAAGGGCCAAACCAGAGTATTATACTAAAGGATTGTATCTCTCTATTAAAAATAAACATAAACAATGACTTCTGAAGACTGCTGAGTCTCTTACTTGTTGTAGGCCACTGAGGTCGATTTGCTTCCAGAACTGGAAGTCCAAGCAGAGGTCCCTCCAGTACTTACAAACCAGAGAGGCACAAAGACAGCGCTCCTTCACTGTCAAGTGGGACAGCACCTGGAAGGAGAAACTGCAGCGATTCAACAACAATACATGCTAATTTCATTTTTTTAAATGTAAGAATAAACTTAGGTCCTGCTTTCTTACAGTGTCTGTCTTAGTATTACAGCATCTTCTACTCAGGTAAATCAGCTAAATATAAACAGATAATCTATTGATCCCCTCGATGAATTCTGACCTTAAGAAGGATGGAGGAAGGCAGGTGGTTGATACTTAAGTGATCAGCAGCGTCAGAACTTCTTGACTGGCAGTCGTCATAATGATGCAGGCAGCATGGGGACGAGTCTGAACTGTGGGGCAAATCAGCATGAAGACCCAACCCACAGCAGCCATCAGCGGGTGAGGAGGAAGAGGAGGAGGAAGAGGAAGCAGAGGAGGAAGAGGAGGAGGAGGAGGAGGGAAGTGGACAGAGGGGAAGGTGACAGTGGCCGGATTCAGAGTTCGAGGCAGCGTCTCCCCCGCCTCCTCCCACTCCTCCGTTCTCCAGCCCTCCGTCAGGAGCAGCGAAGGCACAGCGTGGCTGCTTACAAGGGGTGCACCTCTGCACCTCTGAGCACTTCCTCTTACACACCTGCATCCAGAGACACACACCGATCAACCAGGTGGAACTAGATTTTCTTCAGGCAAGTCACAGCAGATTTGACAGTAAAGACTTCAATTACAGTCCGAAAGAACTTCACACCAGCCACCTTATTAAAACAGCACCCCTGACTTTGAAACCTCAGTGAGAACCAAATTAAATGAGGATTACAGAGTATGAAGCTTTGGCTTGTGATCCCATACTGTTTAGCTTTAAAACACACTTTCAAATTTTGTAATGTTATTCTTTCTTTCTTTTTTGTCCCATCGAACATCCTCCTTTTGCATTCTGTGATACTAGTTAAGATAGTTCTAAATTCATTGTGCGTGAATTTGCACTTGGCAATGAGTTATGCTTAAAAATTTGTACACTCTCTTCAGCAGTTTTATTGCAATTTCAAGCTCTTTGGGCTCTTGTTTGTCAGATATAATATCAAAAACAGGCCATTGCCATAAATGGTCTTTTATGGTGCTAAACATCATAATAAAATTTGAAGAGATTCTTCCACATTATTGCATTTGTCTGAAGAAGGATCTTTCCTGTAACTCAGTCTACATGCTATTGCTACTTATTAGTAAACTTAATTCTCTTTATGTAGCAGCACTGATGAAGGATGGCTGTTTAGCCCATCAATACAGACAAATGCTACATCTTCACTGTTTACTGTGTTTAATAATGTTGGTAAAGTTCCTCCTCAGCTACCTACCATCTCAGTGTAGTCACTGGTGCAGCCAGGCACAGGCACAGGTATGGGCACAGTCACGGACACACCAGCGGATCGGAAGAGCACCGGTGGTGGAATCAGTTTGGCAGGAACTGCTGATAAAAGACTCCTCCCTTGGCCCTCCCAGATAGCTAGCTCCCTCGGTGACAAAAGGAACTTGGAGCAATCCTCGGGAGATGCGAGTGTTGCGTATCGCTCAGCGAGCTTCGAGGCAGCTGCTGCTCCGATGCCGACTCCGCCGACACCTGGGACACTGATTCCAGTGACGCTGTTGTGGCGGCACCCGTTGGTGCTGGCTTCCAAATGGTCGCTGTCGTCGTCGAGACCACCACTGTTGCTGTGGACGATGAAGCAGAGCATGCAAGGGCCCTGCAGGAAACAGTTCCTCTTCTTCTTCTTCTTGTGATGCAACTTGCGTGTCCTCTTCTTCAGGCGGTAACCATTTTTCGAGAGAAGATGGCCCATATAGATGATTCAAAGAAACTCTGGAAAAACAAGAGTGAATTTATTTGTGAATTCAGCACTGTTCTCGAGGCCATGAAGTTTACATTTGAGATTGGTGTCATTACATTATCTGAGTTTTTATACTGATATGTTAAACCCTTTTCTTGTTCATGTGTCAAAGCAAGTGCAAATTCTCAAACAAAGCAGCATTTAACATGAACACAGCAATAATACAAGAGTTGCGCTAAAATAAAATGTCAAATTTAGGAATTAAGCCAAGAAATATCCAAGTTATTAAAATGTGTAACCAAGACCTGACCAAGTATTTAATGGAAATTCATAATTTAACTATTTCCAATACTCAGCACCACAGACATATTCCAGTCAGTACATAAAATGTAAAGATAAAGTTTAATACAAAGCCTTTGTGCAGTATGGTGGACAAAGAAATAACACTCCCACTTGACATTATCATTCCTATTACTATATAAATACATATATGCCATCACTTTAAATTAGTTGTGAATATTTCAAGGTGATTATAAGCTTAATGTTACTTCATAAGTAGAGGAATCCCTTAACACCATCATCATTGTCATCTGTGTTCTTAAATAAAGATCATAAAAGGATTTGTTCATACTGTTTCAAGCCTGTCATTTCACTGGTTGCTTTAATCATTCCTCCTGTGCATATTGTCAAAGTGGACATGAGGCTTTAGTAGGCTTAGGAAAATCTAATAGGTATCTTTCAAAGTTGCAGTCTTTATAACCCAAAACTTCTCCAGACATGGTTTCTTTAGGGGCACAAAGAGGAAATTTCATGCTAAAATTGAAAGACAACCCTATAAAGTTACCTGGCACACAAATGCTAAAGACTAAAATTAATGCCATCTGAACTTCATGAGGATTTTTTCCACAGAAAGTAAGGTGGAACAATTTGTTTAAACAATCAGCAGATCACCGTGACTGCTACATAGGATATTTGCAGTGCATCTCACCCAGGGAATAAACAGTAGTAACAACAAAATCAAGCCCTCTTCTTTGTGTGACAGTACGCTTTTTGACCGTGTTTCATATTTTAATGCTCCGCCACATGTTATATTTATCAGAAAGTGAATACTGAACCAAAGCTTCATTTTAAAAATCCATATTGCCTTTTTATCTCCAAATCATTCAGCTCTGATATGAATGGGAGAGAGGATGAAGTACAATACACAACAACACTTCAGCCTAGTATCACCATGGAATAGTGTTCTTGATTCTAAAAGTACTCATATTTTCAGTATAGAGATATTTTCCCCAAGTTAATCAGCCTCAATAGAATAAAGGGGGCAACAGTAAGTTGATTTTTTTTTTTTACTTTTGTACGACAATCACAAAACCTAACGCGGTAATAGTAGCAGTGGATAAGACTAACAAGTGCAGCAACCTTTCATTATTCATGTAAACAATGCAAGTATAGGTTAACGTTAAATAACACTTGAATACCTAAGTTTACTCTGTGTTTCAAGAACAATCGAGACAACTTCTCAATTACTAAAACAGATTTGATCCTTAATTACACACGTCTACAAGTAATGTGTAATAATAGAATGCACAATAACATTGTAGCTTCATGTCACCATGAAATAGTGTTCTTGGTTGCAAAAGTACTCATATTGTGAGAGTAAATAGAGATTTTCCCCAAATCGTTCAAGCCTAATAAAAAGGGGAAAAGGGGGGCATATTACAAGAAAGCACAGCAACGTTTTAGCTTAGTATCACTAATAAATGAATGTAAAAGTAATTGTATGTTGAGTGCAAATACTAAATCGGCAGTATAACACACTAGAATGGAGCAGCAAGCTCTATGAAGGTACCTATCCCTCTACTGAAGCTACTACATTTGCATAATATGAAAACACTGCTGTTCATATGATAAAGATCCTTCATCTTATTGCAAGCACTTAAATACCCAATTGCAAAGCTGCTATTGTCATACTAAGGTCTAGCAGAGGAGCGGAGGATCGTCTGCTTGCTGCCGAATGAAAACACAAAGATGTAAACAGTGAACAGGTGGTCATTTGTTTAGCACACACGAGCACACAAAGCAGCCTTAACGTTCCCCTGAAACCGCTGCGGGTTCGTGTCTGATATTTCCTCCAACTTCGCCCAGTCACACCCTCATTTTGAGACACAGACGCGGTTCCGTTGCTAACCCAGTGGAGCTTTGTGACAGGCTAGCTCGCTCCATCAGCAGATGCTAAGTTAGCTGTAGCCCCAACATGAAACCTCACTCTCACCACTTCACACGGTGCTCCCACACTCCAGGCGGTGCTCGCATAGTACTGCTGCTCTACACGGCCCACGGGAGCACTGAGAAGACCCGGCACAAGAGACGCGGAGGCAAGGAAACCCGCTGCTGAACTGTCGTGGTGTTTATCCCAAACAGTGGCAGCTCAGGTTCTGCCTCTGCTGCTGCTGCTGCTCTGGAGGACAACACTTCCGCACCGAGAGGGCAGCGGGACGGAAGCCGACGAGCGCGATTCGTAATTCAGCTGCCTGCTGTAAGGCCCCGAGACAAAGGTCAATCTTGCAGTAAATCTGACTCAAGCAATCCTACCTCCAGGCTGTGCTAGACCTAACAAAGAATTAAAATAAAAAGCTATATTTCAGTTTTTAAAGAATGAGTATTAAAGCTCTCATTCAGGGTTCTTAAATGTGAATATTTAAGATTTCCTTACTCCTCTCTGACAGTAAGTTGAATATCTCTGTGGCCAAAAAAAAAAAAAAAAAGTAAAAGGCAGCTCACACTTCTTGCTTGGGTCTCCTTTGTGGTGTAGGGAATCGAGTCCCTCAGATGTCCCATTTATTGAAGAAAAAAAAAAGTCAATCCAGCACACACATTTACACTGATTTATTCAGGAATCAAGTTGACATTTCTGTCTCAAGACCTCGTAGACACTGGTAGACAAAGCAAGACTTTGAGGATGTCATTCTGGGCTTTGGGAAACACCGATGAACATTTTTCACCCTTTTTTTTGACATTTTACAGACCAAACAGCAGTTGATTAATTGAGAAAAAACACATGAAGCAATAAAAAATAAGTCTTATTTTTCGCATGAGCTTTGAATTCCTGACTACATGTATTGGATTCATAATACAAAGATAAATACACGACAGATGAGTCAACGATGAAAAGAAGCCTATTTCTTATGCATGGGTTTTGCTTTGATTACTACATGCATTTGATTCATAACACAAAGATAAATACAAGTCAGAACTGATGCATCAAAATGGTTGTTTGACAAGCCAAAGTGGATTGCCAGCCATCAAAACTAGACAAATACTCCAAACTGACACTGGTTTGTGAATATTTGGTTAACAGCAAAATGTGCTTAAGAATGCAGGTGATTCCACTGTAGTACAATATATTTTACCTGTCTTTAGCTACCCTGTAGGCTCATATTTTAATACCTGTATTACTGATGTCAGTATTAAATTGTGTAACATGGTGCATATTTATAAAGAAAGTTGTGCTTCATCAACCACAGACAACCTGACAAACATGAAGCAGTATCCCAGCAGCAGGTTTGTTTGGTTTCTGTGACTTTGCATAATAAAGTTGCAATCTGCAGCCTTTCACATCCTGACATGTGTTTATGCTCCTCCAACTGAAATATGTTACCTGCTACAATAAAGCAGTCGTCTAAACAATTTCACCAAGAAAAGATTATTATGTTTAGACAACATTTCTATCTTTACATAACCCATGATTTACATTCCATATACTTCTTTTCTACAAGACACTGCAGAGAAAAAGCTGAGCAGTCACGGGTCTGTACTCAGTTAGCCAACAGGACTGCTTTGCCATCAAGCAAAATTTGAATATTTGTCTCTGTGGCTGGAAAGTAATCCTCAAGACAAAAGTATGAAATGTAAAACAACTTGAAAGACACAAACCCAGGACTGTTTTCCCCAAATTAGCCTGTAGACACTGTTGCATAATGTCTCTTGTGGCTTTGAGGATCTTTGTCAAGTCTGAGAAAATACCCATGATGATGTCAACAAGCAGGGTTATGTCAGCTTGAGTCTTTTTTATAGCAGGTTTGTGTTGCTGTATTATAAACATGCAGGCTCATGTTGAAAGTCAGAAAGGGTTTGATGGAGGATGTTTTTGAGTTGAACTAAAGGAAATGCGAGGCCAAAAGTTGGGAACCTGAACTGGCTTCTGATGTCTCAGTCTCTTGTGAATTTAATAAACTTTGTTAGGGAAAAAAAATCACCAGAGCATTGCTTTAATAGTTACAACATACTCTCAGTGCAATACCATACAGTCTATGTGTAATACCCATGAGCAACTCAGACAGCACGACTGTGAGGAACCTTGGAGTTATTTTTAAGTCTCTACAACAGAGTTTTTTCATCTGCACAATATTGTCAAAACTAGGAACATCCCGTTTTATAGTGATGCTGAAAAAGTAGCCTTTTGTTACTTCGAGGCTAGAATATTGCAATTCCTTACTATTGAGATCTCACAATGAATCTCTGCTAAACCTCTATTTGAGCCAAATACAGCAGCTATAGTTCTGACAGGAACTCGTGAGAAACATTTTCCTCCTATATTAGTTTCTCTTTCTTGGCTCACTGTAAAATCTAGAATATTATTTTAAATCCTTCTCTCAACTTGCAAAGCCCCCAATGCCCAAGCTCCATCGTATCGTAAAGACCTTATTTGTAGCATATTGTCCCAAAAGAGCACTTTGCTCTCAGAGTGCAAGGCTGCTTGCGGCTCCTACAGTTTCTAAAAGGAGAGTGGGAGGCTGAGCATTTAGCTGGCAGGCGTCTCCGCTGTGGAAAACAGCTCCTAGACTGGGTTCAGAGGCAGGCATTCTCTATGCCACTAAGATCAGGCTTAAAACTTTCGTTTTGATACAGTTTAGAGCCAGGGCTGGTTCAGATGACACTGGGCCTTCCACTTGTTTTGTTGTTTTAGGCCTTGGCTGCAGTCGGGCTTCCAATAATGTATGATCCACAATCTATTTATTTGTCGTCTTTGCATGTTACTAACCTTGTGTCTTCTCTCTGTGGTCGTTTGTGTTGGTCATCTCTGCTACGTGTATCTCTGGCTGCAGATGTACACATTTCTGAAATGCAGTTACTGCCCTCTCCATCTCCCCCTGTGCTTATGGTTCACTTATGCATTGTCTGCTTTCTATATGCCATCCTTTTCTCTCTCACCTTTTCCCTAACCTCAGCTGGTGGCAGATGGCTGCCCTGAGCCTGGTTCTGCTGTAGGTTTCCTCCTGTTAAATGGAAGTTTTGTCTTCCCATTGCTGCCAAAGAGCTACTCAAAATGAATCTTTGGATTTATTGGGCTTTTCAAGTGCCTTGAGATTATATATGTTGCAAATCAGTGCAATATACATAAAACTGAGCAAAATCAAACTGAGGAAATGACAATTTTGCAATGCATTTTGCAGTGCACAAATCTCAGAACAAAACTTCAAAAGATTTTTTTCCTGTAAAGGCATGTAGAAACAGTTTCTGCTGCATCTGCATTGATTTCAGTTTCTGTTCTGCAATGAAGAAAGTAGCATTACCAGTAACTATCCACTATTCGACTTTCCTACTCATTTTGAATAACCCTCTCTCCTTCAAACACTCTCACTCAGCATGTGGGCGTGAATTTCCAGCCAGCAGCTCCTCCGGGCTGAACGGCTCCTAAAATAGCGCTGCGAATTCGGAAGCGTCAGAAAAAAATGGCTGAGGAAGTTTTACCAATAACTCGACAAGTAACTACAGAAAGCCGGGCAAGTGGGACCACTTTTGTCGATATTCATCTCCTGGACGTCGAGGATTGTTTAATTTACGACCGGCGTGGCGTCTCTATTCCATTCAAGAGCTTATATCAAGAAAGGAAATCGATCATAATTTTCGTTCGGGTAGGGGAGATTTTCGTTTGGCTTAACCTTTGCTGATGAGTTCTTTAGTCAGCTCTGCCCGATTCATAAACTCATTAGAGGTTAAATGAAGTAGGTTGAGCTTGGAAAGGTGTTTGTTGATAGTAGACACCAGGTGAGTCTCCTCAGGATGGGCAGATGAACCCACAGCTGCTCATTCTGTGGCGGAAATGAAGGAAGGAAGAGATCATAGGTGAACACAGAAGGATGGAGGTTATATAGGTGCAAGATGTGAGCTTTAAAATGTAATGTAATATCTCGTATTACTTTTGGCTGTTAACTTATTTTGTAATGCATGTCCCTGTAGAATTTTCTGTGCTACAGCTGCAAAGAGTATGTTGAGGATTTGAGCAAAATACCAAGAGAGGCACTGGAGGTAGGAAAATGTACAATATTTTGTGCAATAAATAAGTCTCTGTACAGTATATTTTTGGTTCTACATGTAAAATAGGACGTGCAATATATTTCTTTCTACATGAACAAAAGTGTGTGCAATAATAGTGTTTCTACTCATCTGTGCAGTATTTTTCAACATATGCAATATCTGAATTTCTACATATAGAAGGATCTGTGCCATATCAGCGCTACTCATGCATATTTTCTTGTTCATTTTATTTAATTATTTCAACTGATTTCTCTATATTTTTGTACTATCCCCATTGCTGCTGTAACACTTAACTTATCTTTACTTGTCTTATCTAAGTTGCATAGCTGCAAATATGGCATTTAAATCAGATATTTGTTTGAATAATGATAGCAGCTCAGATAAGTAACATTTTTTTTGTTTTGTTGCAGGATGCTGGAATAAGACTGGCTGTGATTGGTCAGTCTGCTCATTGTCATATTGAGGTCATTCATTTATTATACTCATCCATATCACACTGTCTCTTTCAAACACTTAAAATGCACATTTAATTCTTTTTTCATTGCTTTTTGATGCAACTACCTTCATATTTTTATGTGTTGTCATTTTCTTCCCTTTATCCTTAAAGAGAACTAATATTTTTATCTGCTTTTTTTATTGTTAAAAGACACAAGAACCTGGATTTGGGTTTAAACATACTGTACACAGAAGTGAGATGTTTCCCTTTATCCTTCATCCAGTCATTCTGCTCGCTGACTGGATATCCATATGAAATGTACGTGGACCCAGAGAGATGCATTTACCAAAAGCTTGGCATGAAGAGAGAGGAAACATTTACAGACTCTGGTATGCAATAGTATGAAAAAGGCATGAATCCATGGCAGAATGATTCAGCTAATTTAAATGAAAAATATGCATCTTTGTGTATGTTTTGTGTCCTCAGCTCCTCCAAGTCCACATGTGAAGTCTGGTATGTTTGTGGGCCAAATGAAGAGTATATGGAGAGCCATGACTAGTCCTGCATTTGACTTTCAAGGTGACCTACATCAGCAGGGTGGAGCCATTATTGCAGGGCCTGGTAAGCTGACCTCCCCCTCTCTCGTCTCTATTTTCTTTTACTTGAGCAAATACTCAATCTTAATTCCTTTATCCGCCTCTGTTGCTTTATATCTTTCTCTCCGCAGGCTCTCAAGTGCATTTCTCCCATTTTGACATGAATCGGCTGGACCACATGCCCATTAACTGGCTCCTTCAGCTCGCCGGAGTCCAACAGACGCTGGACTTCAGCGATAAACCAAAGATCATCCATGTGTAGCAATAGCTGCTGTAAAAAAAGTACGGCCATAAACTTGGGTCATTTGCACGGCAGTTGGAATATTAAGGAGTGTTGCACTTTCTTTTCAAACCATGGTGTAGTTCTTACAAAGTTTTGGGCTTTGTTTGGGTTAATTATCCTGATGTTCTGTGACTCTGTCTCTACACAGATGCAAACCAGAGGTAATAGAGTGTGTTTGAAGATTGGAGTGCTGTTTCTCCTCAGTCAGGGTGCACTACGTTCAGAATGGAAACATTCAGAGTGGAAAAACACTGCCAGTCTTAAATTGTGTTCTACTATGGGTTAGATCCAGTAGGGAATAATTACATTTCCTGTTTGTCTACTTACATAGCCTTCTGTCATTGCTGCACATCTCAACCAAGTTCACCCAAAGCATTTGTCCTTGTTTCCCCTGCTGAGAAGGGGTTTAGAGACACTACTCATAGGACATTTACTTCAATTTTATTGATTGGAGTCTTGCATTCTTCACTGAGGTAGCTTTTTTTTATCTCTTGTGAACCAAGCTTGATGTATTGATCTTCTGATGGTGTGACCATTTTAGGTCTGTCTGTGCTTTGGATACACTTCTCCAATATTTTCTACAAAGGAGTTAACACGGTCAGTGCCTTAAATTAATTTGATCACAGACCTCGAAATAGAGCAGATTCTTAAACATTTCTTTTTCCTTTTACATATCAAAGCTTCTCGTGTTTTTAAATGCTCAACATCGTCATTATTTGTAGGTTGTATATAAATGTGATGGATGTTTAATGTGGTCTTAGATTTACCCCATTGTATGCTGCCAGCATAGTTACGTCACCATTCTGCACAAACTGCAACAAGAAGCCAATAGCTCAGTCTTGACCTTGGAAACAAGTAGTTGTAAGTGTGAGCATATTCCAGAGCTTCCAATCACATCTCATGGGATTTTTGTTTTTGGCAAAATACAGTTTGTTGTCTGAAATCATGAATAATGCAACAGAGGTATGAGAGCACTACTGTTTTAGTTTCTTTTTCTACATTTTATATCAGAGACATTACATTAATATGTGTTATATGATTTTGTTTCTGTACTTGTATTAAGATGTTTGTATTGTGGTTGAAGAACCAGGTTTAGGTCACCGACTAAACATCGCAAGTCAATGGTGACGTGTAAGATGCTCCTGAAGGGCTTGTGGAAGTTGATGGATGTTCTGTGGGATGGAACCGTATTGTTGTATCCAGAGTAACCCGGAGATGTTCATAAAACGCACAGTGCAGCTTCTGAAGACGAAATCTATTACTGAAAAGGATGGTCCTCCATCTTGTAAGTCTCACTGGAGCTGTTTTTGCGCCATTCTGCCATTAAATAAAGATTCAGGTGCAGGCATCTGATCATATACACAAACAACTTCATCCACAATTTCTCTGAGACCTGAGACTGAGTGCCTGGTCACACATCTAACTGACACACCAGCATCCAGCTTGCTAACAGCCTGTTATCATCTTCCTCTTGTCATGTGTAGCATTGTGTCATTTAAATAAAGCAGTGACTTAAGGTGGCTTTTTCTAGTCACTAGTAAAAGAAGGGTCCGTGTACTGGTTACACAGTCTGCCAATTCAAAAGCTTTTTGTGCACAATAGGCTAAATTTAACCATTTACTAACATAGAAACAGGAATTAGATTTTCAACTTTTGCATCCAAGTCAGCAAAGATGATCATTTGCATGCTGCATCTACATTTTTGTTCAATCCCAGAGGGCACCTTGAGGTCAATTTGATGTTTAGAAATAGTCAAGATTTTGACTACTACCATAAATAGCTTGAAGAGGCTTTGAGATCGTTATTGTGGCAAAGAGGCCCTACAAAGGGATCAATCCTACATCATTTTACTGCACAATTACATTGTAAATCAAAATATTTGACATCAAATCAACGTTGCTGCTTGATACCTGACATCATATTGGCGTTAATTTGATGTCTAGAAACATGGCATTGAATAGATATACTGATATCCCCCCAGCGGGCACCTTGAGATCAATTTGATGTTTAGAAATAGTGAAGATTTTGACTACTATCATGTTTGTGATTTTGATACATGAAGACGAGTTTTTAGTGGTTTAATAAATGACCAGACGGACTTAAAAAAAACAGCTGATGCACTAATTTTACTGCCTCGTCACAGCCTTCCATTGTTTTTACAGTGTTCAATGTATTGTAAATAAACTTTAACTCTTGTCTGCATGCGTGTTTCTTCCCACTTTGCACTGCGGGATCACAGCACATTGAAATGCATCCAAATTGGAACTACTGAGCAGCTATAGGTCTGCATTCCCAACATGTACTGTGTGGATCTGTACAGCTGCTGCAGCCGAACAGTGAAGGGTGGGCACTGGACATCTAATCCTGATACGTCACTTACAGGGGATTCAGAAAGCAAAAAAAACCTGCCCCTGTTCACAGACGTCAGCAGCACCACCACGGAGGCTGGAGCAGTGGGCTACCTCTGCTGACACACACACAACACACGCAGATACAGGCATGCCATATTAACGCGGCAGCACAACGGGGACACGCCGCCGCACTGCGAAGCGGAGGAGCTGTGTCGCAGCAGCTCAGGAATGTCCACCGTGCAGCCCTGAGGAGAAAATGAAGCGCAAGAGCGAGAGGAGGCGAGCCGAGTCGAGGAAAAAGCGCTGTGCAGCTCCCAACAGCTCAGAGGCGGAGCCAAACTCTGATATTTACATTGAGATAACAGGTAAGAGGGGCTGCAGAACGAACCCCGTCAACTTTCAGCCTAGTTGGCAAATGCATTGAGACGCGCTCACAGAAATGCGCTTTAAATGACCGGGATGTGTGGAAGTGTTTGATTTTTTTTGCAGCTTTTGTCCTAATATGGCGACACCATCTGTTCTTTTATCGTTAATGCACCGGGTTTACAAGGACTTAAATTCACAGTCAGTGCACACGATACGCCAATTAACAATTTTGCTGTTGTATTTATTACAATACAAAACTTATTTTTGTGTGCGCCATCGGACTGAGTGGTAGCTTGTTGATTGTGCAAAGGGTAGTGCTGTGATTTATTAATGCCAAAAATATCACAGTCAACCCGCTGTCAGTGTCACCTAAAGTTAATTTTCATGTCTTTATGGCGTTTCCTGGTTGATGCACATCCTCGGTGAGCTCAAGTCGGCAGAGAGGGGAGGTTCGTCCGAGTGGACACCGCGATTCTGATTGGCTGACGGATCGTCCTAGCAACCGCTTGGGCAACGGTCCCGGGGCCTATCATGTGTCTTATGTGGAGAACTTTAAACTGAGACAGGCGGGGCTTTGCTTAACTGACAGGTTATTCCTCCAATCATGTGGCGCCCTGTATCTCTCGCAGCCAATAAGATCCCGCGCAACTCTTTGGGGGAGGAGCCATGTTAGGATCATTTTTAGCAGAGTGCGCACTTGAATACGAAACTGTCCGTCCCTTCCCTCCTCGGCTGGTGACTTTCTCCTCTTTAAAAACAAAGTCACACTCGAGAAGCTTTCTTTTTAACGCTAGTTTTTACTTAACTTTTAACTCGTATTTTTTTATTGAAAAATACAACATTCGTGTAAAAGTTAGCATAGCATGCGCAAGTCCTCGTGAAGAAACTCAGTTCTTCTCTGCAAAAAAAAAAAAGAAAGGGAAAAAAACGTCATGTTCAGAACTGCTGGCAAGATGACCGCGGACGATGTTGCGTCAAGGTGTATTGAGTTCGTCAAGGGTGAGTTGCCAGAATACGATTTATAAAGAAGTTGTTTTGTGCAAAAAAAGAAGCAGGTTCGTAGAAGTGTGTATTTACGCATGGCAAAAGCAAGTAACTGCCTCTTTATTTTGTCGCCCTGCCCCCCTTCTCTGCCATTCCCCTCTCCTCCCTCCTTCCTCCAGATCAACTATATTTTGCCATACTTCAGCAAAAGATCAAGAGCACAGCTGAAAGACACTGTTTCTGCATAGATGAAGAGCTGGCATACGAGAAGTGAGTCCAATGTGGTCTCTGCATTTTGAGCATTGCTTATTGCATTATTCTTGCACTTTGCCCTTCCATGTCACTCTGAGTGCAAGAGGAGACTTTTTAAAATGCGCCCACAGTGGCCACACCTCGTCTTATCATTGCATTCATCTGAAATAAATTATATAATAAATATGCTTGCACACAGCCTTAATTGCACAAGTTGTTACTATGAGGTCACTCAAGAATATTATGCTTTATATAATGAGGATTTGCCTGTTTGTGCTGTTGGAAAAAGTAAACAAAAGTGCACTGCTGCAGCTTCAGAAGGTTGCAGTGGAGGATGGGACTGACTCAATGGGTTGTTGTTCAGTCGGTCACAAGAGATGGCATGTCTGACCTTTCTGAATTTTGTGCCAGTAGTACAAAAAAAACAGACCTCTTGTCTTTGCAGCTTTTTGTCCTGTTCTGATTGACCCACTCCTACATCAAATGCTTCCAAATATAGTCTTTACACTGTCAGTGTTTTTACTGTGTCAGTGTGAGGTAGCTGATTCTATCCAGTGAAACTTCCCCAGAGACAATAGCTGGTTGCATAAATAGCCACTCTGACACACTCTTCTTCTTCTTTCTTCTTTGTCTCTCTCTCTCTTTCTCTCTCAGCTTCTATGCGGACTTTGGTCCCCTTAATCTGGCCATGTTTTATCGCTTCTGTTGCAAGCTGACGAAGAAGCTCAAGGTAAAGTAAACTGCTCCTCTTAATTGCATTTCCTGGAAAGGAAAATGGGGGAAAGAACCCAGGTCAATCAATATTTATTTATACTTGCAGCAGGTAGACGGTAAAATAGGGTTATAGCATTAGTATTCCTTGTTAACTTGTAATGACACTGTTCTTCTTTGCCAAGGTAACTTGTTTGTATTTGTGTGTGTTGTGATTTTGAAGGCCACAATGTACCGATTTGAGTAAATAAAGTTTGAATGCACATCTGCAGCTCTAGCTCATCACTGCCTTGTGTCGATTGCTCAGCCTCATTCAAATCAAATTTAGTTTCGTTTGGCATTCACCCCTTCAGCTATGTAGCATTTTTGTAATGAATTCCATGTATCTTCCAACAAGTCTGCAAGGGATCTTTAAAAGTTCAAGTCCTTTTTAATAAGGAAATTACATTTTAATCTGTCACCTTCAGCTGTTTTATACGACACCATTAGGAATTAATTCAACCCGGTTGAGTGATACTTAGCAGGGGTGGAAAAATGAATGTTTAACTTGACTCATTTCATTCCGACATGTAACACTCTATATTTTAAGTAAAATAAATAAGTTATCACATGTCATTTCATGCTGTTTTCAATGTCTTTGCCCAGTCCATAACACTCTCAAGGAAGAAGATCATATTTTATACGTGCGGAGATCAGAAAAAACAAGTCAATGCTGCCTACCTAATAGGCTCATATGCAGTAAGTTGTGTACACGCGTGCACTTTACATATAGCTGCTGAACCTGTCTTGTACCAAGCATAATTCTGATTATCAAAGATTAAAAACTTGCTAATTAGACATTTCTTTTTTAAAGGTAATGCATTTGAATATGATGCCAGAGGAGGCCTACAGTCTGCTGGTGTCGAGGAATTCAACGTATATTCCATTCAGGTAGCAAATCACCAACAGTTTGTGCTTAATTTTATTAACTCTTTTGTGTTTTATTAATTGCTCTGTCTTTTTAAATGTTTTTATTTGTCATCTTTTTATGTTTTCTCCTATATTAGGGAGTTTTAATTCTTCTGTAAAAGCTGTGTGCACTTTATTCAGTCTTACTGATTGTATGGGGTGGACAGGTGTTTTTATGCAGCTAACGACCTCAAACAGGTGCTTCTAATTTAGGAGGATAGGTGGAGTGGAGGTGGACTTTTTAAAGGCCACTAACAGGTCTTTGAGGCTCACAATTCTAGCTAATAGACAGGTGTTCAAATACTTATTTGCAGCAGTATCATACAAATAAAATGTTAAAAAAAATCATACACTGTGATTTCTGGATTTTTTTTTAGATTATGTCTCTCACGGTGGACATGCACCTACGATGAAAATTTCAGACCCCTCCATGATTTCTAAGTGGGAGAACTTGCAAAATCGCAGGGTGTTCAAATACTTATTGTACCCACTGTATAAATGGTTTCAATTTTGCCTTCACCAGTAAAACTCTTTTAATAATCTCTGTGTATGATAATGTGCTGTATAAATATACTTGTTTGCTTGTTCTAAATTAGAGCAGCTTAATGACGGTTGCTACAGCATGATAATATATTGTTTTATTATTAACAGACTTACAGTAGTAGGCATACTTCATTAGTGAATACAACCTAGCTCATCTGATAAGTAGCATTATAGCCTGAGTTAATTAATTTCCGGTTTCTGATTTTTATTTGTTTTTGTACCTGGTGAAATTGTTTAATGTTTAAAATGTTCCAGCATCGTTCAGGAGAGGCACTTTTAGAGACAGGTGATGGAAACTGTTGTAAGCAGAAGAACTAAGATAAAACATCCACAGTGTGTTGTGCAACGAAAGACCACAAGTATATTATGTTTTGCAGAGATGCCTCATTTGGAACTTGCATGTACAATCTGAACATCCTCGACTGCCTTCGTGGTGTTCACAAAGTAAGCATTTTAAAGACTGATTTATTTTTCTCTTTCTTTTATTGCTGTGTTCCTAGTAAAATTGTTTTCCTCTTAACCACTCACCAGGCTCTACAGTACGGCTGGCTCGACTTCTCTAACTTTGATGTGGAAGAATATGAGCACTATGAGAGAGCAGAAAATGGAGACTTAAACTGGATCATTCCAGGAAAGTTCCTTGCTTTCAGCGGGCCTCATCCAAAAAGCAAAATAGAGAATGGTAATTGTATTACTTTATAGAACTATGCCTGACCTGTTTTTAAAAGCCTCCCAAACTCACAAGAATGTTTTCTCCTACTCAAGGGTATCCTTTGCATGCTCCCGAGGCTTACATCCCATACTTCAGGAAACACAACATCACCACAATCATCAGACTCAACAAGAAGATGTATGACGCGAGGCGTTTTACAGACTCTGGCTTTGAGCATCATGACCTGTTCTTTGTGGATGGGAGCACACCCAACGACTCCATTGTCAGAAAGTTCCTCAATATCTGTGAGAATGCAGAAGGAGGTATTGCTGTCCACTGCAAAGGTAAGATTTCTGGTGCAAAACACACATTGTAGCTGTATAACCTCTGCATAATATCCTGATTATTGCACAGCTCAATGCCATACCGCTTTGGTTTTAGCTGGTCTGGGGAGGACCGGTACTCTGATCGGCTGCTACATGATGAAACATTACCGCCTGACTGCAGCAGAGGCAATTGCATGGATACGGATCTGCCGACCAGGGTCCATCATTGGTCCTCAGCAGAACTTTGTTGAAGAGTAGGTGTTCCCTGAGGCAGGGTTTTCTAAATGGCACATATTTTCTATACAATGAAATATCAAAGACTATACAAGTACCAACATGAGTTCCATTTTTTTTTAAGGTGTGAAGAGTTTGGCAGCCAGAAACTCAGCTAATCAGATTTGATTGACAGTTTTGATTAAGAAAACAGGGCTTCAGGGCTTTTAGAAACAGCTCATTGTTATGCAGACCTCTGCATCACAGGGGTTTTCTGAGAAATCTTAATAAGAAAGCTGTTTAGCAAGAAAAAGAAGTTCATTTTTTGGTTTGTTGAAATTTTGTACGTCAGGAAGCAGAACGGTCTGTGGGCAGATGGAGATGTTTTCCGAGAGAAGATGTTAAATGAACGAGAGAACGGCAAGATGGCAGTAACCAGGATCCTGTCTGGAGTGGATGACATAACCATCAATGGCAGCAACAAGAACAGGGCATCCAAGAAAGAAGAAATGGACCTGGTGAGTTTAAAGTAGGACTGCACAGTGTAGTAATGGTTAGCACTTTCGCCTTGCAGCAAGAAGATCCCCGCTTCAAATCCCGGCCTGGGATCTTTCTGCATGGAGTTTGCATGTTCTCCCTGTGCATGCGTGGGTTTTCTCCGGGTACTCCGGCTTCCTCCCACAGTCCAAAAATATGCTGAGGTTAATTGATTATTCTAAATTGCCCGTAGGTGTGAATGCGAGTGTGATTGTTCGTCTGTATATGTAGCCCTGCAACAGACTGGTGTCCCCTGCCTTCGCCCAAGTCAGCTGGGATGGGCTCCAGCACCCCCGCGACCCTAGTGAGGATAAAGCAGTGTGTAGAGAATGGATGGATGGAGTTTAAAATACACTCCTGTCATACTTTCAGGTGTGGAATGTGTTGCATAACTCAAACGAACTACAAGGACATACGACTTTGTCTTTTAATTGCTTTTTAACTGTTTTTCAGTACAACGATGAAGAGGAGAGGAATGGCCTTACACAAGGTGATAAACTACGAGCCCTTAAGAGCAAGAGGCAGTCCAGATCGTCTTCAGGTTCATTATCGTAAGTACCCAGGCAGCCTGCAGACCTTATCATGCATCACGCCGACGTGTTATAGTTCTGTAGAATGAGCGATCCCTTTCCTTGTCAGTCCCTCGGATCATTACACGTGTACGGTAGTGTTTTTCAAATCATAAGTTACTTATGCTTTGAAAAAAATGACCAGGAAGTGATCATGTAGGATGTTTTTGTTACATTTATCATTTCATTTGGTGAGCTTTCTCTTTCCCTCAGTGTTTATCCAGGGTAGTCAGCTGTCCTTTTGAGCCAGATTTTAGGCATTGCTAATAGGATAGGGCAGCTCTCCTTTACTCATACCATGGCAATATCATCCTAATATCACAATGTATGTGTGAGCTAAGGAACCAGGCAGTATCCCTGTATTATTGCAATAACTTTTTTCTCTTCTGATTCTTTTATGTTAATGCTATCACATACAAATTAAATTTAATCAAGTCATCCCACTTTGAACAATAGTAACTCAGATATTAAGGCACAGAATAAGTGACACAGATGTTTGGAGGGCTGGTATTTAGTTACTTTGATACACACTCTTCCAGAAAAAAACATTTTGTTGAAGGCTGGATTTAGAAGGGCACAAAAGACGTGGAGGTTTAATCCACGTGTGGTCCATCTGTCAGACTGTTTTACTGCAGAACTGATAATCTGTAAATTGTCTTCTTCAGTCAGTTAAAAATAAATCTCTTGGATTGCAGGAAAACACAAGTGGGTCAAGTCAGTATAGAGCTTGCTAGTCACTAGGTTATCATGTCCCTGTCTCCTTTAGGTATTTGGGCCACTCATTTGGCCAATAGAAGACTTTGCAATATAGATAAATTTTATTGTTGAGATAAAACATGTTTATTACCATTGTTATTTTTGAAAAAAATCACTGGTGCAAGATGTGTGTATATTGAATTTGCTGAGGACTACAGTGTCCATTTTCCTTCATATCAATTCTCTGTCTCTGAAAGTGATTGAATGAGGGCTGCACAAGCATTAGTGTATAGAAATGTTGCGATTTAACAAGCATTCTTAGCATTGCACAAGAAAACACAATCCTGGATTATGAGTGAGTACAAGAACAGACCATGATTTATTCTGACCTCTGAAAACTCTGAATGCAATTTAACAGTAAATGTAAAAGAGTATTTTTATTTCTCTTTTTTTTTGTCTGCAAGGATAGAAATGTGTGCTCACTGCTTGGCATATGTGAAATGTGAAACTAACGAATCTTGGAAATGTCAAACAAAATTAAAGACATCCATTTCCTTTGAAAAACAGCCACATTTTGATTTTCTGGTGTGTTTTTGTGAGGACCAAACAGAAGAAATAAGGCTAGACATCTGTGGCATGTGACTAGTCAGCTCTATGGCAGCACTGTGACACAAAAGGTGCTAATGCTCACCCACTGCTGATCAGGAAGGCTCTTCCACATCATTTGTGCCCATGTAAATCAAGCTGTGGAAGGTTGGGTGTCACCGTGGCTGAGGATGGTTGACTGGCCTCTGCCAATGTACCCATATGGCTTTGGCTTTTGTTGTCCCATGTCAGGCAGGTGGTAGTGTTCTGCTGCAGCCTCATGGGCACGGTGTGGCCGATGTGTTGCCTGCCGTTCAAAAGATAGCAGAGAGAGGCAGAGAAAGAGTGGGGGAGAGGAAAAACAGAGAGAGGATGTGAGGTTTTGTATGATGGAGGTAAGTGCACGTCACTTCCTTATTTAGCTGACATCCTCCTCCTGTAGAAATGGTTGCTATGCCAGTGAATGGTATGGCTAACGGTATGGCTGATTTGAAGTTGTTCTGTTTTTCTTTCTTTTCTTTCTGTCTTTGGATGACTATGGTGTGAAGTGGATATGCACTTAGTGGATGCATTACATTTACACGCCTTTCATTATCTGCCTCATGGACTCACTGAGCTGTACTGCTTTGACATCGAGGCATATCTGAGATATCCTCTGAGTTACAATAAAGCTCTTAAGTTGAGCCCACTCTATTTGTTAACAAAAGCACCAGTTATTCAACTAATCATGGTTTTACATAAGATCTGGATTAGTTGAATTAAAAGTTTTAGTGCTTGGCTTGCATTACTGACTTTAAAAAAATGCTAGTGAGGGAAACTTGGGCCTCATTCTCATCTGCAGTAGGAACTTCCTCATTGTTGAGTAAAGTAGCTAACTTGTTAGCTCGACCATTTAAGTTATAGGTGTTTTGGGAAATTGCAAATAGTTCTTTGGTATCAGAATCATCTGTGACTGAGGTGTTTTATGGGTTTAAGTAGTGTCTTTAATGTTGGGATGGTAAATTCCTCCTGATAATCATTCTAATACAAAGGATTACAAAGCTTCACATATTGAGCTTCTGAGGAGGCAGCGGGATGCAAACAGGTTCTTATCCATTCTCATGAGGGAGTTGAGGCAGAAGGGAGATTTGCTTGCACTTCAGCCCATATGCTGTATCAGTGTATGTGTTGCTACACAAACATCTAATTTCCAGCTAAACTTCACCATCTGGCTACACTGTTTGTTATATTATGTAACACTGAAGTGCATGTTGAATTCCCAGGACGACTAGAACGAAGAATATCAAACTTTTCTTCACCTTCTCTGCCTTTTCACGCATGGCAACAGGCATGACACCCTTGGACATGCACGCATGCACATGCCTCTGTGTTTGTGTCTAACATGTAATTAATGTTGGGCCGGGATCATTGTCAATTGCCTGTTGTTTTTCCATTGCTTCTGTGACTGGATCAGTGTACACAAGTCGTCTGAGCTTTGTTTACTCCTTCAGTTTTCTGTCTCTGCCACCTTGTTTTAAAATGGTCTGTTTATGTGGAACAAAATTAGACGATGGGTACTTGAATTCATGTGTGATCTGACCTTTTTAAGACTTGGTTCTTTGCATTTATAGAACCCAACCAATAATGACAAGCTAAAATCAACCATTAGCTGTTAATCACAGATACTATAAATCTTTTGTGGTCTCTTAATGTTTTTATAAGCTGACTATATATGAACTTTTTCCATAATGTGTTTTCATTTAGTTAAAATGAATCCAGTGTCATCTTTGTAGCTATTATTAGTATCATCTTTTAAAAGTAAAATTTGTCTTAAACTTAAATCCTGCTATTAACTGTTTTCTCTGTCCAAAATGTGTCACGATTTTGTGTTAACTTAGAATATCTTTCTTTTGTTTTTGTATATTGTTAGCCTTTTCCAACGCTCACATATCAGTACCCACTTCAAAACTCGTACATTGGGTGGGTTCTAAGTATATGGCAGACTGCTAGTACATCAGAGCAAGTGGAGAACAGAAACTTGCTGTCTGGCACTGTTGGATGCAAGGCTCTATGAAAAGGTGTTTCATCTAATCCAGTCCCAGTGGAAAAGCAGAACATCAGAGGCTTTGTGTCCTGCCCAGACGTCTCTTGTCTCTCCTTCCTTTTTTTTCCCCTTTTTTTCCGTTTGCTCTTGTTGTTGGATTTGTCCTCCTTTCAGATGGCTGGTAGCCATGCTGCTCTCCTCCCTGTGTAGCCTTGCCCTGTGGTGGATTGTGTATGGCTTCCCTTCTTCCATCCTGCATTTCTGTATAGACGGGTTAGGATTTCAATGAGTTCTACCGCCCGTCAGCCCCCCAAAAACCTGTCCTGCCCCTCCTTCTGGAGCTCTAACTGAGAATGCTGTAAGTGAGCCCCCAGTCTCTTATGTCTTTTAAATTCCCAACCCGAATCAGAAATCTGTTCAAAATCATCATTTTACTTTATTCCTTCTGCAAACACTGTAAATTTATAGCTGATGAGCAGAGCCAGTCGTTAAAATCTACAACATCAGAGGCTCCTGCCTTGTCCTTGTCTCCATTTTCTGTACATACTGATTTATTACCACAGACATTCCCATCATCCTGTCATCTTTAAAAATCATGCTTTGCTGGCTATTGTGTTGACTGGAGTGCCAACTGTTAAGATGTAACCGTGTCAGACAGTTAAGCCCTGCTGATGCAAATAACTAAGACAAATCAAGTCTCTCAGCAGGCTGCTTAGTGCCACCCCCTGGCTTTTTCTCATACTTGGCTTTACTAATCCTACCTGGCTGCTGAATGCAATAAGAATCTATTCACAAGTAAAAAGCTATCAAATTTTTAAAAACCCTCTTGCCCATCTCCATGCAGTCTTTTCCTCCTCTGCCTCCACTCTTGTCGTGTCTCTTAACAACTTGATTTTCACATTTTTACTACCATCTTACTGTCTTCACAGACAAGAGGAGAATAAGATACACACCAGGTCGTCATCACAGTCCCTGAGGTAAAGTGCGTTGTAATCACACAACAAGCATACTACAAATACACGGTCATAAAACAGGCCACAGACTGATTGACATTTATCTCCTGTGCAGCAGGGTCATCTTGCAGGCCAGCGTTCAGGGCTGTAAGACCAGCGTTGGCCCTTTGGCTCTCTCTGACCACTCAGACAGCAGAAAGAGGACCAGAACCTCACTGCCAGCCAACGGTGTAGGAGGAAGGTCAGTGTCTGGATTTGACACTCAGCACTTATTTACTGAAATTACATATAATGAAGAAGAGCAGACAACTATAAAGTCCAATTTTCATCTCCTGCATAGACATCAGATGCCTTTTTGTTGAAAAGCAGCTGAGTTTCAGTTCACTTTATTATCAGAACAAATAAATGTGTTGCAACTCTGATGTGTTTATGTGGCACTGATGCACAGTTGAAAAGCAACCAAGAGGCTATAGCCACTCATGGGTCCTTGTGGAGTAAATTAACAGCTTCCCTTCTCTCTGCCAGCTCCCTGTGCCACACCAGACTGGTCAGGTCTCTAGGCAACTTGCATGTCGCGGCTGGCGACAGAGACCCAATGTGTTGTGAGCCCTGTGGCAGCCATAGAGACACAGCCAGTGTCACACCCAGCACAGGCTCTCTCATCAACTTTAACATGGCACAGGTCCACCTGCAGGCAAGCTCACTCAGAAACTCCTTGTGCCAGATGGAGATTTGGGCTGCATTTACACACAAATAGAAACAATTTTTTTAAAATGCAAAATTTGTTCTAACGAAGAGCAGATCTCCACTGTGCTGCCCAAACAAGGACAGTCATTTTCAACATTTTTTTTTTGTGGTTTTGGCAGCCATTGGATAATCAGATCTTTAGAGCAAAGGTGTAAAAATGTGACGTGTAAATCCAGCCAAAATCCAGATGCTATGAACACTCCCCTTCTTCTCCTCCTCTTAATGTTCAAGACAGCAGTTGTGTCAATCATTTATAGAGTTTCGGCTGGGCTGCATCAGCAATTTAAACAAAACTTTGCTGTGGTTTAGCTACAAATTCTTTTTAATCAGACATTCTATTTTTCTTCCTTGACATGTGGCTTAGATCTCATAATTCAGGTATCAGTTGAGGTATCTGAATGCCAGGGTTTTGATCTCAGTAGAAAATTACTGCTATTAAGTAAGGACAAAAACTTGTCTTAGTTAAATTCTCAATGAATTGAAAAGATTTGAGTAACAGTAATTCAGGCTAGAGAAATGGCTTTCCGTTTTAAATCATGAATGTTTGCATATGATGAGCACATTTCCTAGTCCAACAGAGCAGAGAATGACAGTACAATAAGCTTGATCAATTGACGTGGTAATAAATCTAAATTATATTTCCCTACTTCGTGCCTATCACTTTGTTTGCATTGTTAGGCCACACAATAGTTAAATCTTTATCTAGCATAATTAATTTAGATATAGTGATGATGGCGCAACCCAGCCTGGCTTCTTTACTCAAATGGTCTACTAACATTACATATAGTTTTAACACTGTCCAGGACTAACATGTAATAAATCTGACCCTGCTTATGTACACTACTGGGATGCAAAATCAAACTCCACCTGCCTCAGTCTCCCTGATGCTTCTTTCAGTCTTTCTTGCCGTGTTCTCTAAGAACTGTGCATTTCGGACTATGACTGGCTGTAGCTTTCTGGACGCTGCTGCTCACTGTGTGATCTGCCTATGGCCTGTTGTCACCATGTCTGCATCCTTTACTCGTGCTGTAATTATCTCCTTTCCCTCTTCTGTATTTCTTACATGCAACAGACGCACTGTCTCCAGAGGACGTAAAGCTCGAAGCTCTTTGCAATCAGTTAGATTTTCCAGGCTATGGTATCTATCTCTCAACTTTCCCGTCTTGCATTTGCTGCATTTTAAATCAGTTTTTCTGTTAATGCTGATTTTTTTTTTCTTTTACAGTCACTCCATACCCAAAGCTAGAGCTCCTCTACTCCGATGAGCCTGCGGATCCGGAAATACTACAGATATCCAACTTCTATACAGCTGTACTACTCTTTCAGTAGATTTTTAATTTTGAGAAAAAGGTTGGAACAAATTTTAACCAACGTGATGTGACATGTAATTCATTTTTAGATTGTTTGAGTACCAGTAATTTTACCAATAAGGCACTTTTGTTTTTATACTTTTAAACATAGCCTCATAAAACTGATAGTTTTAATCATCACCTGGTTGTTCCTACTTATTGAAGCATGTAGTAGCAAACATCAGCTTGAGCCACAACCATCAGACCGGCATGTGAATGTGTGAATCCAGGAGATTCCCTCCAAAAGGAGCACTGTGCAGCAGATGTTTTAGTGTGTAAGGTAGGAGGATTTGTGGTTTAAGATTTATAGATGGAATTGGACAGGAGTTTGGAATTCAAACCTGCTCCTGTCCCTCTACTGCAAGAGTCACAGGAGTGGGTTTGCCTTGGATATAGTTGAAATATCTGCAATGAAAGTCTATTGGCAAGAATTCCATCATATAATATAGTACTGTGCACATTTATACCTCCATTCTCAAGATCTGGCTTGTCTTATTCCTGTCATTTACCTGTGAAGCCTTTTAGCTCCTGTCTTTCCAGACTGTAAATATGTCAACATTTGATATACTCTGTATTTTGTAAATATTTTGTACTGTTAAAATCATGCTATGAGATAAGTGTATGGTCCTGATGGGGCCTTGTCTAACTCATGATCATAATCCACTAAAGACATTTGCTTTAAGCACATAGAATCAGACTTTTTAAATAAATGTACTCCAAGTATGCCTCGAGTGTCCTTGCACCATATGCTTAGCATTAAGATGCATTTACCACAGTATCAAGTTGGCATTTGTCTTCACTGTGATGTAAATGCTTTTAGGAACAAAGCTAACAATTCACAGAAAGACCATGCTGTTTTGGCCAGCCAGTAATAGTTGTGGGGGGAACAAAAATAAATCATAAGCTGACCTTTGCTTTGTTTAAATACCGGTACTCAGTGTTGCCTTCAAAACATTAAAAAAAAAAGAAACTTGCAAAGGCATTTATTGAACAGTGCATTTAGTGCAGTAGAACCCAAAACCCAAAGAATAGCAGAAACATGAAAATTGTTTTGTAACAGGAGGTAAATGAAAAAGAAAAAATTAATTATCTTCCAGTTGCTAGAGCTGGGAAGTCTTCGGGGTCATCAGGGTTAGGTGCCAGACCATCCTCCTAATGGGAAAACAGCATTTGTCATTCATTATGAAAGCATCTTGCTAATTATTTTCTGATAGGTGAGGTGAGTGCACAGTAAATTCTCAGTCACAGTTCATTTAGAAAAACAAGCAAAAATTCAAATGCAAGATATCAAGATAAGGGTGCACATCATCTACAATGACAGGAAGAAGCATTTAAGCTCTTCCTGCAGGTTGTCCCACATTTCATCACCAAACACAGCCATGCATTTAGTACTTGGTGTCAGCTGAAAGTTAACACACCTTCTCCAGTATAGGACGAGCTCTCTCCAGACGACCACCTCGAGCTGCCCTTCCTCGGCCCCCACGACTGGGGCGTCCAAGACTCCCAAAATTGATGTCCAAGAGGGAGGTGATGTCATTCACAGACCTGCGGAGAAAGTTTCCTTCTTCCTCCATGTCCTCCATTGAGGCCTTGAAGTTCTGAAAGTGGGAAGCATGTGCTTTATAGACCATGGTCCAAAATGTATTCAGTCGAACACTAAGCAGTCTATAATAAGGTTTGCAAGGTCATCATAAAATGTTAAATTGGTATGTGATGCTTCAAAAAAAAAAACTATATATATCACAAGAGAACACAAATATGTTCCTCAAAATGGTAACAAAAGTTACTTAGACAAGCTCTGCTGTCAAACAAAGACCATCTGCATAAACTTAAGAAATCAGCCAAAATACTCTATAGCCTCTACTAATGCATACCAGCCCCTGTTTAAAGAATAGTTTGCCCAGGAGAAATCTGTCTTAGACTGGACCTTTTAGAGTCCTTACCTAGATCCCATAAAACAACAATGGAAAAAAAATCCAAGCTTTTCATTGAAGTTTTTCAATTTGATCCAGTAATTACTTTCATTAATACAGAGTATACTGCAGAAAGTTTTGCTGACTGAAACATGGAGGAAGCTTTAAAACACCACTACAGAACTACTGATTCTGTACTCATATTGTCAACTGTAGTTCAAACTCAAGGAAGGAAAGCCATCAGATTTCTAGTAAAGCCCCAAAACATTTCTTTATACAACATCTATCATTATAAAACTAGGGATGTGCAATACCAGTGGCACATGTATTATTGACTAATGAGCAAGATAATTTAATTGTTGCCCAGGTAATAGAATTTCAGCCAGTAATTACTTCCGTTAATGAAGAGCATGGTGCAGAGAAGGAACGCCACTCAAAACCTAGTACTGACTGAGCGGTGACTTTTTCCGGTCTCTTCTTTGCTCTTAGTGTTGCTGTGCGAACAGAAGGGCATGGCTCCTCACACACAATGAGGACATGCAGTGGAGGGTTTCAAATATATATATATATATATATATATATATATATATATACATACACATACACACACACACACACACACACATATCATTTAAGTTGATGATGAGAACAACTGCTATCACTCTAAGAGCAACAAAATCTACCAATAAGGTGACAGTATTCGCACTTTATCAACACTCAGTGAAATACAACTTTAACTACTCTAAAGTCAACACTGGCATAACAAGGATGTTATTCAAATAGCATGCAACTAATGTGAATGTGTTACAAAGAAACCGCAATGTGAGGAAATTCTTTCATTACAGGTTTTACTTTAAAAAAAAATAAATAAAAAAATCCACTGCTTAGTGCCCTGTCTGTGCATTACATCTTAGAGAGAAAAATCACTTTGGTGACCCCTCACAATACTGCATTACCTTGCACTAAGTTTGGGATTAGTTTTTGCATTCTGCCTGATCCATATGGCTCATGTGTCGGTTCACTCCAGTTCTATTACACTCAGTTTCAGGAAAAGCTCTCCAGATGTTACAGAAACAAGAGATGATATAACATTTTACATGACGCATATATTACTCAGTCATTTCACAGGGCTGAGCTAGATCAGTTTATGTGACTGACTGATCACAGCTGCAGCTGTTCTGCTGGGCTGTGATGGCTGGTGTCTGCTGCGTTTATGACTGAATGGATGGACTGATGGATGCGCCTAGCTGTGCTGCAACTATATGAACTTGTTGCGCTTCTATGACAGATGTGTTAACACGTGTTGCGACAAACTAGGAAAACTGTGGATTCAAAATGCTTAGCCCCATCAGTTCACTGCACAACCAACCACTGTGTGTAGTTCACCTACTATAATGTCACAAGCATAATCTTAACACCTAGAGTGCAGCCACAATCACAGCACAGTTATGTGGTCATATTAGCAAGAGCTGGTGACATAGCTCCTCTAATCTTTAACTGCAGTGGTAAAGACTTGTGCCTGAGCAGCCACAGTTGAGATTGTACACTCAAAAATATAAACACTTTTGTTTTTGCTCCAATTTTTTATGAGATGAGCTCAAAGATGTCAGACTTTTTCCACATACACAATATCACCATTTCTCTCAAATATTGTTCACAAATCTGTCTAAATCTGTGATCGTGAGCACTTCTCCTTTGCTGAGATAATCCATCCCACCTCACAGGTGTGCCATATCTAGATGCTGATTAGACACCATGATTAGTGCACAGGTGTGCCTTAGACTGCCCACAATAAAAGGCTCTGAGAGGTACACTTTTGTTTTATTGGGGGGGGGGGGGTCCCCACTCCTCTTCAATGGCTGTGCGAAGTTGCTGGATATAGGTGGGAACTGGTACATGCTGTGGTATACGCCGATCCAGAGCATCCCAAACATGCTCAATGGGTGACATGTCCGGTGAGTGTGCTGGCCATGCAAGAACTGGGACGTTTTCAGCTTCCAAGAATTGTGTACAGATCCTTGCAACATGGGGTCGTGCACTATCCTGCTGTAACATGAGGTGATGTTCTTGGATGTATGGCACAACAATGGGCCTCAGGATCTCGTCACGCTATCTCTGTGCATTCAAAATGCCATCAATAAAATGCACCTGTGTTCTTTGTCCACAACAGACACCTGCCCATACCATAACCCCACCTCCACCATGGGCCACTCCATCCACAACACTGACATCAGAAAACCGCTCACCCACACAACGCCACACACACTGTCTGCCATCTGCCCTGAACAGTGTAAACCGGGATTCATCCGTGAAGAGAACACCTCTCCAACGTGCCAGACACCATTGAATGTGAGCATTTGCCCACTGAAGTCTGTTACGGCGACGAACTGGAGTCAAGTGGAGACCCCGATGAGGATGATGAGCATGCAGATGAGCTTCTCTGAGACGGTTTATGACAGTTTGTGCAGAAATTCTTTGGTTATGCAAACCGATTGTTTCAGCAGCTGTCCGAGTGGCTGGTCTCAGACGATTTTGGAGGTGAACATGCTGGATGTGGAGGTCCTGGGCTGAGGTTGTGAGGCTGGTTGGATGTACTGCCAAATTCTCTGAAACGCCTTTGGAGACGGCTTATGGCAGAGAAATGAACATTCAATACACGAGCAACAGCTCTGGTTGACATTCCTGCTGTCAGCATGCCAATTGCACGCTCCCTCAAATCTTGCCACATCTGTGGCATTGTGCTGTGTGATAAAACTGCACCTTTCAGAGTGGCCTTTTATTGTGGGCAGTCTAAGACACACCTGTGCACTAATCATGGTGTCTAATCAGCATCTTGATATGGCACACCTGTGATGGGGGATGGATTATCTCAGCAAAGGAGAAGTGCTCACTATCACAGATTTAGACAGATTTGTGAACAATATTTAAGAGAAATAGTGATATTGTGTATGTGGAAAAAGTTTTAGATCTTTGAGTTCATCTCATAAAAAAATGGGAGCAAAAACAAAAGTGTTGCATTTATATTTTTGTTGCGTGTATACACTTGCACAACCACCAGTGCTCTACTACCCAATACTGGATCATATTACAGCCCAGTCTCTTTCGTAAGAGCTGAGGAAACGCAAGAGTTATTGCAAGGGAACACAAAGAAAAAACAGTGACTACTCAACAAACTCCTTCAAGTAATTTCCATTCTCACCTCCATGTGCTTTGACTGGTGGATGACCTTGGCTTTGGAGGGAATCTTGTCCTCTGCTTTGCGGATATTAAAGTCTGTTTTGGGACGACTTGTCTCCTGCAGGGCCTTCCACTCGTCCAGGGTCATCTCCATGGCAACCTGGACCACCATCTCTCCATCCTCATCATCCATTGCTCTATCATAAATTGGGACCAAACTACATCTGTCAGCCCACTGTCCTTTGACATTTTTAGTTCTTAAATTTAGATCTAGTGTGCCACTGTCAAACAGAGATTCTTAGGTTGTTTATCATCAACACAACTTTGTCATCAGAAGAAATGACATCTCACTGTCAGAATTCTTTTCTCATTTTTTAAATAAAATTTGCAGTTTAACAAGGAGTAAAGAATGTATCCCCATCAAGCAGGCGGATGTTGTATAATTTTTTTTTTTTTTTACAAATACACAGTTAAAAGGAAAATGGGCTTCCATTTAATGTTTTAACGCATTTGATGTTTTGTAGTTCGTAAATGCTATGATTTTAATTTTTTTATATGTTCCCTAGACTAGACAACCGTTTGCCATTGAACCACATGATGTGGAACTAATGCTGCTTTAAAGTAAGAAAATTAATGTGCCACTCACCGATTCAGATTCTCATCCTCCACTGGTATTTGGGGCTCCTCTGGCTTGACTGGAACATCAGGAGTCAGCTCCATCAAATCACTTCACAAAAGGGATATGGACAAACAGAATTATATTTCTATTGTGCCCAAAGATAAAAGATGCTGCTGTCATGCTAATGAAAGTTCACTTACTTTGAAGCTTCTTCAACACTGCCCCAATTCCAGGCTCCCCTACCTCCTCTCTTTTCCTCAGGACAGATACCCCTGCATAGTTGTATTGCAATTGATTGATGACTGATTGAATACAACTACACCATCATGAAACAGGTCTAATGAAAATGAAGCTTTATATATTGGACTGCAACATGAACAAAAGAGCTTACGTTCCATTATGGCGATCAAATTCTCTTTTGCCTCTTTGATTGAAGTCGTCAGTGTTCCTTGTATATCCTCCACCTTTTCCTCCTCTCCTACCTCTGAAGCCCCCTCTGCCCTTGAGGTCAGAGTCAATATTGTCAAAGGGTCTAGTAGACAATGAGAGAAATACTCAGTTTATTCCTGTGGCAGTTCCTATATTTTAAACCCAGCTACTTGAATTAATGTGACAGACACTGGCATGTAAACATGACTTCCATCAATAACAACTGCTGTACAGGCATATCCTAAAACGCTGGTTAATATTGACATAAGCAGCTACCACACCAGGGAAAACTTCTGTGTACTAAATGACGGGTGCATTTCATTACTTGTAAGGAATGAGGAAGTTAAGATTTCATTTTAAGAAGCAGAAATTGCTATTTTTTCTTTCAGATGTTGCCTTCTTATTTTTGAAAATATTTAGGATCAAAGGGAAGCAGAAAAAAAATGCCTTTCTGTTAAAAAAAAAATTATGGAAATTAGTGTAGACAAAACTGTACACAAGTCAGAATTAGAACTTCAAAAATATAAGTACAAGCTCTGGAAGCAATGCAGATTTTTCCATTAGCCACATTTTACAGGAGAATACATACTTTGAGATGGAAAAGTCTTGTGGGTGTTTGTCCTGGTTGGCCCTACGCTGCCCGGCAGCAGCAGCTCTCTTCATGCCCCACTGGGCCTCTTCTCCATCTCTGCTCTCAGCCACTGGTGCAGGACGTGCCTGCTGCTGCTTGCGGACTGAGGACACAAAGTGAGGTGGAGTAATACTGTCAGTATTGTTTTATCACTTGGTCATTTTTTTTCTTCATGTTTTGTTTGGCAAATGAGGATAAACCACAGTTAGTTAACTGCATTCTATAATATCTCAAAGTGTTGCCTAGATGTTTGAATCTTCCAGTACAATTGTAGGCCTCCACCCTGACTTTAAAAACATTTCTCAATCTGCTTACATCCTATTAAGTCTCACCCAACATTGCTTTTAAAAAAAAGTAAAAAAGTGTTTATTTTCCTTTCATTGAGCAGCTGGAGTCATGTATACGCATTTAAATGCAGTTTGGAGTTGGCTGCTAACTAGCAATGTGTCACAAACAAAGCGACCTGGAAACCCACAACAGCATACACATGTGCAGCCTCGCTGACTTTGCATCATTAGCAGCTGACAAAGCTTGAGCATACTGTTCCCACTTGGCTGGACGAACTAGTCTAGAAATGCCCGCAGCTACCAGAATGGTTTGGCTTTGGGGTGTGTCACAGTGCTGCAGGCAGGCTGTTGGCTTACCCGGAACCGGGTCTTGACGATCCAAAGCGATTGGGGCACGTCTCTCCTTCTGGGACTCTCTCTGGCCAGGTCTTTTCAGCTTGGCTTTCTTCTCATCCTCTTCCTTTTTCTTCTTCTTCTTTTTCTCATTCTCCGTTTCCGCTTGGTTGATCAGGTCAAAAGGATCGGCATCGTCATCTAGAAGATCCCCGAACCTGTTCGCCACGACGCACCCGTAGGTGTCCGGCAGCATTGTAGCCTGTGTGGGGGTGAAAATAAAGGCAGTTCAAAGACTGATTCTCTCCTCAAGTTGAGCACATAGCTTATCTTTCAAACAGCAAAGACAGAGCACCGTTTTCCAGCGCAGCTACAAGAAAGAAGAGCAGAAGAACGGTACTTCGCTCCCCCAGTAAACATCCAGCAAATGAGCACAGCAGTTTGTCATCACTTTTAAATGTTTACACGTGTGGAGAGCCGCTGCAGCCCGCCCCGGTGCTCATCAATAGGCCGCTCACTAATCAATATTCATCTTATCCGCTTGGCTCGAGTTCTTCAGCTGTGAGACTCGGTGGATGGTTCTCTGCTTAGTCAGGCCATCGAATTGGCACAGGTGCTGAAGTTAAATTGATTGATTTTTTTTTCTTTCAAACTGGCCTTAACCAATAAACACAAAACATTTAAAAATTAGTATTTCCATTTTTAAGCTAAATGAGAAAATTTAACGGTAATTTAACCGCACAGTGACCCAATTTTACATGTTTAGCTATTGGATATTGTCCTTCTTTTCAAAGTTGGAAATAATATAAGTAATTAATAAATGACACAAGAATTAAGTAGTACTGAAATACTTCACCACTAAATTAGCTGTTGAAATGTTTTCGCAGTGGTGTCAATTTAACAGTTGCTAACATTCTACATGTATGCTTTATATAACTGACGACAGTTTACGGGAACGTTATTACTACTGTTAGATACATACTTAAAACAGCCAGGATAACGTTTATTCTCACACATAGTTGAGTTTATGTAGCTTAAATTAACGTACAGTTAACGATAACTAGCTTAAATGTGATTTATTCAGGCTCACTAGCAACCTAGCTTCAAAAGACCACCTGTGGTACTTAAAACCGTGACAACCAAACAGCTAATGCTAGCATCTAACCTTATGCTAATGTCAGTCGTTAAATTCACACACAAAAGTATTTTCTAGAAATTGCATCTGAAAGTAGTACTTCAAAAAAATTCTTTACCTTCATATGTATTTTATGGTGTCTGTAGATGACAGCGGCTGTTCCCGTCTTGTTAGTAGAAATAACTGAAGCAAAATCTCAGTGTCCCTATGTAACTGATTCAGGTCAAATAACGTCCTTCTGCCAAGTGCATCATGGGAAATAATAAGAAATAAGATAACATGGAAAGAGCATTGTCTTGGGGTTTTTTTTTTGGTTGTTTTTTCTTCCTTATATATATTTTTTACAGATCTAGAACATAATTCAGACAATATTTATTTTATTTTCAACGTGTGAAAGCATTGATTTGGTGAAGGTAAACTAGCCTCATAACCAATATACACTAGTACAATTTCATAGTGATCACTTTATTAATCATTAAGTAACATTGAAATATTTCTACTGATCTGAGGAAATCAAGAGAAGTGGCTTTGAGTTAAGTTGATATCATATTTTAAGATGATAAAATAAGCCTCTGAAACCTTTTAAGCGGTAACAAGAGGGTCATATAGTTTGAAAAAAAATAACAAATTAATTATCAGATAGTGAGCAATATTAGTTTGCAACCAGCTATCTTGTTAGCTCCAATTCTATACATGTCCACTGTAAAACGAGTATTTCAGCCGTATTTGAAGTAATTTACTCCAAAAAAGAAAACTGAAGGCAGTTTACTTTGTGGATTCTATCAATTTGAAACTACACTTTGTCCCTCTAAACGTCTCTTAAGTTTTTCTGCTGAAGCAATTACCTAAATTACAACAATGCAAGCTGTCTATTTGAGAAAAATCTAATGTTTTAAGTATATCTAACTTAAATTAGTGGCAATAATATGACTTTTTAAGTGAATTTGGATGAACTTTATTCAATTGTGGTAGCAATCAAAGCAATGTATATAGGTTGGTCCATCAATTCTCTTTATTTTAAATGTATTGGCTAAGCATTCATGGTGATGTTATATTATTTTTATGTCAGTAATTTAAATATCAGTTCTAATAAAGTTGTGATAATCCTTCCGACTGTGTCCTGGATCTGTCGCTTCAAAATATTTGGCAAAGTGGCTGCAAATAACAATTATTTTGTTGATTTTTCGATTACTTGTTTTTTTTTAAATAATGTCACAAAATGGTAAGAAAATGCCAGTCAGTGTTGCACAAAGCCCTATATGACAGTAACTTACAATGTAGTCACATCAACTTCAAACCTGATTAAGCTGTGTCAGCCTCACTACCAGCATGAGTCAGGAAATATTATATTTAGTGAAACTTAGCTTCATCTAGTGGCCAGAGTACAAACTACAACTCTATGGTGTCAACCCACAGTGTCCAGTTTACTGTATATCTGTTTACAGGGGTTTGGAAGGTTTATGCTACCATGTTAATATTAATAAATACTACAAAGAGTGGATTAACTCCAAGAGATGAAGTCTTACAGGCAGGTTCAGTTACACTTAATAAGCTAAATTGAATGTAAACGCACAGATTTAAGTGCTCAATAACAATGAAAATGATCTGTAAAAGGAAAATCTGCATGAAATTAGCAAAAACGCAAACTTTTTTTTACCCAATCTGACATACAAATATATTTTTAAAAATACACTGAGTGTATTTTTTGTAAAAATAATAATAATAATAAATAAATAAATAAACAAAATAAATAAAAAGTCTACAATGGTCGTTAGAATATAGGAGCACCACATTCAAATACAGAAAACAAGAAAAATGAATCAGGGTAGCATTAGTACATTTAATTTAGGAGTATGGTGTGTATAACAATCTGAATTGTGTGCTTTTTAGTGTAAACCAGGTCTCTCTTTGGCCCTCTTAGCCAGGAAAATCATCTTTTAAAGACACTGTATAGGGCAATGAGACATATTTGGATTGTCTTTTGCAGATAACTGAAGTGTGAGACACAAACAGACTAAAGGCAATGGAATATGCTCATTAAAACAAACACAAGGGCTCCCCTTGGCAGAATAGCTGCACACTTGATGTCAGTTATTTAGACAAACACATGGAATCATGTAAATCATCTACTACTGTTGGGGGTTTGCGTGTAATATAAAGAAAGGTGGGATTTAGTTACATGACCAAGATGCACCACTTTACTGCAAACAAACCGTCCAGTAGCCGTAAGTTTCTATTTCTATTTCTCTCACACAGTGCAGCCTTTGTCCAACTGTTTCCGCCCTAAATGATTACGCAACTTTGGCGCCTCAGAACCACCGGTTCCTTTCCCTTTAAAATGACACAAAAAATGTAATAACATAAACAGATTCCTCAGCGCGGGAAAGAGCCATCTGCTCATCCGGGCTGTAAAATTAACCGCCCTCCACACTCATTGGCTGTTTTTTGCGCTCTGCTTGTTCCCATTGGATAATTTTGATGTCAACTTGAGAAGACCGCGCGTCAAGTGTTTAAATCTCATTGGACAAAAACGGCTCCACCAATCTGTACGCACAGACCGGTTTCTGTTCTTCCTATTGGTTTGCTTCATTGGCTGCTTCTGACACGTGGGTGTGGATCCCTGCAGCTGATTGGTCAGGAAACTGCTCAGGCGCGAGTTTGCAACGCGGGACAACGCTCCTGTGGGCGCACACAGGTCAGTTCAGACGGCCCGCTGCGACCAGAAGGAAACTCAGCTCCATCCTCACTTTTCTGGATACTTTGTAGCAAAGAGCGCAGCAGAGGCTTTTTTTTCCTCTATTCCTCTTCGGAAATGAAGGACATATTCACTCCGGATTGAAAAGGCCAACTATTTATAACATTTGCTCATTAATTAGATCCAAACTGTCAGTTTAGTTTAACTGTTTTTGCGACCAGCAGCGGGATTTTGACAGAAATATCATGGCTGATAGCAAGCACCCGCATGTGATTTTCTGCAACGACTCTCCCAAAAGAGTGCTGGTGTCCGTCATCAAGACCACCCCGATAAAACCGAGGAAAGCGGAGGCTCTGACGCCCACCAGCCCCGGCTTCAGCGACTTCATGGTCTACCCGTGGAAATGGGGGGAGAACGCCCACAATGTGACCCTCAGCCCGGGCTCGGTGAGCGGGGCTGCGTCCCCCACCGGGACACAGACGGCCAGAGAGGCGGACACGGCGCCTTCACCTGACCAGATAAAGGTAGAAAACTTTTTTTAATATGTTGCTTACCTTCTTTCATGGCAGTAATGTTGCACGGACTGAGCAGTTTCAAGTCTGACAACACTGTAACACACCGTTCGCAGCATTTGTAACTCACAACAACGTTTAATATATGTATAGCTAGTCCCAATAAAGTAAAGATGTCATAGTAGAGCGCGTGCATGCTGAAATGACAACTTTGAGGACACAAACCTGCCCAAACCGAGTTCTATTGGAAAGAAAAATGCAGGTTATAGACAATCAACGGTTTCGTTTTCTAACATATGACTACCTGAAGTTGTAAAAATGTGTTTAGGTTCAGTTTTAACATGGCCGAGATGAAGAGTCATTTAAAAAAACGCCCGCGCATTAGGGTGTGACATGGTGGATTTTAAACCCCACTTACTTCCTGGTTGTGGTGCAGCTGCTCATACATGACGTCCAGTCGCGCGCCAAAAATGTTCCCGGATGTGAATGAGGCATAATGAACAAGGGTGCTACAATGTAACACGTGAGGTCATCGAAGGAAACTATAACTCATAGGATGTTACATTTTAAAGAAAAATGCAAGCCACTACTGTGTACTGACCATTTCTTTGTTATAACAAAGTATTATTATATGTGATATAAGTTCATTAGATTGTGAGTGTATGAAAACATGTTGCACTGTGGAAAATGTGCACTTCAGGTGTAGCCAGTGCAAAAATGCTGTGTATTCTTGCATCAGGATGGTATCCGCAGAGGCAGACCTCGGGCTGACACAGTCCGGGAGCTGATAAGTGAGGGGGAGACTTCATCCAGCCGCATCCGCTGTAACATCTGCAACCGAGTGTTTCCCAGAGAGAAATCTCTCCAGGCCCACAAGAGGACACACACAGGTGAGAGAGAGACAGCAAGACAGGTGCACTAATACTAAACAAGGATGTTGATCGATGCATTAATCTAATCAGGTTAATTTTATTGTATATGCTTTTGTATTGTTTTAACTGTAATATTTTATGCACTCAAGTAAATTCACAGTATAAATCAAACTCTAGGGCCTTCACCTTAAGATTTGAAGTTGTTAGATTTGTTTACATTTGCAGTCTGATTTCTCCACTTGAAAGCACTTTCGCTCAAATGCTGTTTTTAAAAATGTGCTATAGAAATAACAGTGACTTGACCCAGAGATCGTATTCTGAATTTTCTGTGTAGTGACTACTGGAGCTGCAACAATTAATTTATTAGTTGTCAGCTTTTAAAGTAGTTGCCAGTTATTTTTGATTATCGATTTAAATAAATTGACTGTCTTCTGAGATCTAAATGTATTCTGGTTTCATTACTTTTCTGTGACAGCAAACAATATCTTTGAAAACAAGACATTTGAGAAAGTCACCTGATCAACATTCTTCACCTTTTTTTTTGTTATTTTGGAAACCAAAGAATTAATTCATTCACTGAGAAAATAACAGACAGACTAATCAACAGTGAAAATAATCAGTGACAGTACTTTTGCTCTAACAATATCCCTCTTTACCTCCAGGGGAGAGGCCCTACCTGTGTGACTACCCAAACTGTGGGAAGGCGTTTGTTCAGAGTGGTCAGCTGAAGACGCATCAGCGGCTGCACACTGGAGAAAAACCCTTTGTCTGCTCAGAGAAAGGTGGGTTTGAAGTGTGAATTTTAGAAAAGACCATGGAGATGAGGTAGCAAACATAATGTCATGTGGCTTTCACTTTTAGACACTTTTTAGGTACTTTCCAGTGGCTTGGAACATGGCACAATTAATTTCTTTGGAGTTTTTAAGTTACATTTGAAGCATGTGGAAAGTACCTGTGAAACAGAAAACAGACAGTGGGGCAGTACTTCCTGAAAACTGACATGACAAGTGATTAGTAACATTTATTTACTTCAGTGATTTAAAAATGCAGATCTGTTCTTACTACTTTGACATGTTGCAGTCTTCTCATAGCAATAGTAAACCATAATAGTTTACTGCATTTATTCACATAGTTTCTTTCCCTGCAGGATGTGGCAACCGGTTCACACATGCTAACCGCCACTGCCCCAAGCATCCTTTCTCCCGCCTGAAGAGGGAGGAACCAAAGGAAGGCCAGGGCAAGGCTCAGTCTGTGGATAACAAGGCTGTAGCAGAGTGGCTGGCGAAGTAAGTAACCACAAGACTGTACATGCAAAGGCTTGACTGAGCAGAAATTTCATGCATTTAAAGTCAGCTTCTGCTTATATTTTAACATACCCTTTGTCCTTGCAGGTACTGGCGAACCCGTGAGCAGCGCGCCCCAACAACCACCAAGGTGAAGCCACAGGGAAAGACAAGAGCGGAAGACCAGGAGCAGCAGGATCCCATGGAGTTCCTCCAGTCCGATGAAGAGAACGGGGAAGAAGAAGAGATGGCCGAGGAGGAGAAGGGCACCCAGGGAGGAGCAGCCAAGCGCCGCCTCCAGGAGCAGCGGGAGCGTCTCCATGGGGCTCTGGCACTCATCGAGCTGGCCAACAACCTGTCTGCCTGAACACCCACCTACCCTGATCCTGACCTCCCATTCCCTGACCCTCATACCTCCATCCCCAGTCCGCCTTCCTGCAATATGTGCTGTCGCTAAAAATTGCTCATAAACACCGATTAATGATTAGTTTAGCTTATTCTACAAAGTGGTGAAACCAGACTTGGAGGAGTTGAATTAGCCTGAGATCAGTGTTATGGACAGAATCATCCATTTCCCCCTCGCAGCACCAGGAAGGCACAAGCTAAAGCACCTTATTCAGCTTCCATTTTATCCTTTTTAGGCTGCTATAATTGTAGATTTGACTATATGAAGAATGTCTTTCTTTCTTCTGTCTTCTAAAGGCAAAGGAAAGAACACCTATTATGTTTTTTAATTTGTTTTGTTTGCACTTTGGTAACGAGTTTTTTGTAAGTATATTGTGAGAATAAGAGAGTGTGAATGACTGATGTATATATGGTTTAAGCTCAGATGGACAGAATGATACAGGGTGTGGTCAAACACAGGAAATGCGAAGCTGCATTCCAACTGTCAGATGGCCTCTCACCGTGTTCCCAGGTTTCATCTCCGGCGCTATAAGCACAATTTCGCGGCCACTGATGACAGCAGTGGTTGTTGAAATGGACTGAGAAGGATTCAAATTGTTTTAGCTTCACCGGTACAGCTCTATTTAATAAGTGGTGAGCAAAGGTGGAGGAGAGGAGACAAAAGTCAGGGGAGCTGGATAAGTCTGACATTTGATATGGGTCATTTTTATTTTTGAGTGAAAGGTGATCATTGCAAGCCTAATCCAGAGGTCTGATCAGGCACAAGCTCTTCAAAAGCTCCAAACTTTTACAGCTTTACCTCTTGTCTCTATATTTGCCTGACACTACTAAACAAGCATGGAGCTATAGTCTCCTATATAATGTCTTCTGGATTAAGTTCATTCATATTTTACAATGTAAAGCTCCAGAGTGCTCGTCAGGACATACCATATTTCCATTTTAATGCCAGTTTTAAGTGTGTTAGACCTGCAGTCCAAAAGGTGTTTTCCAACCAGGCGGGACATGTTTTACAATCCACGTCAGTCGTCTTTTATATTAAAAGGTGGCAGACCAGATTAGACCCCAGCATATCATCGCAGTAGCGTGCGACAATTCTACGTCATCTCATTTCACAGTTGAAGTTCTGACATATTTATTTTACCGTATTTTTCTTCTGGCTCGTGTTTTGTTCATATTTTTAAGAGCTGGAATCATTTGAAAAAAGGGAAAAAAATATCCCACAACTGTAAAACACAACTGCATCCCTTTTAGTTTAAGCACTTACCTGCCATTAAGTCTTGGATTAAGCTTGCAATGCACCAATTAGATTTAATGTCCAGGAAGAGGGCACCTGTTTTTTATAAAGTGATTTGTGTAGTGCTGGGTTTTTTTTTGTTTTGTTTTGTTTTTTTGTTTTAAAGCAACACTACATCCTTCAACACTGTAAGAAGCCTCTCGTGTGTGCCCTGCCCCTGGTTGTTAATTTTGTCCACCAGAAATGTCTGGTTGTGATGTTTGAATCTGATTTACAAATTACCTTTGTGGAGTTGCGGTGAAACTGGAAAGCAAACAAAACTGCTGATAATCAAAAAACCAAATGATTTATTGTACCCAATTAGAGTATATTTGGAAGCAGTTGTAACCCTTCATTTGTTTTGTGGTTTGAGAAAATTATGGCATTTAATATATACATGTAGTGTTAGAAATTTGAGTGTGCACAATTTACAGAGAGCTTTGATGTTTTTAATTTTAGTTTCAGTTTCCCCCTCTGCTAACATCCTCCAACAGTCTCCATATTTGAGTGTATAGAGTGATCCTGCTTGCTTGGTAGACATTTTATTACACATTTTAAAGGTAAGACTTCTCTGACAGGCTGTCCACACTGTTTTGTTGATCTTCAATAAACATTCACAGAACCTGACCCAGAATTGATGTGCACTTCTTGTCAGTTTATTGATGTATGAATAGACTGAACCAGTACAGTAACCATGGAAATGCATTCATTGACCTTAAATATACCGAAAAATACAAGTGTAGAAGCAATATTGTGCTCCAATATGAAGCAGAACTATGCCACCGAGTGGTGGAAATAGTGTCCTAGTAGACAGAGTACTTCTTTGAGGAGTCTTCTGAAATGTGAATCTTCATCTCTTGCGTCTCTTGTGCGTTACTTTGAGATGATTTGTTGCTAAAGGTGAGATACGAGTACACAAGTCCACCTGACATGCTGCAAAGAAAAAGACAAGAGTACTGAATTGTTATTGTTATATGACTATTGCTACTGCTAAGCTGTAGAGTGACATGGAATGTGTGTACCTTGACATACAAATAACTGCAATTAACTGTCTTTTTCTGTACATTTTATAAATGAATCTGTTTACAGTGAGTGCTATTGATGCATTTAACTGCCACCTGTTAGCAAGTAAAAATTTAACCCGCCCATTATCTTTGGGGCCAGTTTGACCCCATTCAATGTTTAACGTCTGTCAATAAATGACTAACATACTTCTTTCTTCATATTTAACGACTTTTCCTAATTTAATGAGGACAGCTGAGTAAACATAAAATTAATGAGATGATATGTTTTCAGTGTCCCGTACAGATGTTGTACACATCGGTGTTCTGACCCCAGGCTTTTAGCTGTATAAAACATATAAGAAACATCAACATTTTACACAGTTTTGTTTGGGCTATTTTGGATGATGTCGAGATCACTATAACATGCAATATTATCTTCAAAAAACTTTTGGACCCTAAACTTTTTGAAACTGTTTGTTTTCCTGGGGTCAAATTGATCCCAAACATGTTACTATTCTTGAAAACAGAAATAGTTTTTCATTCCAACAAAAATATGGACTTTTAAATAATACAAAGCCATTAAAACATCAAAAAGATATCCCTCTCACATTTTAGGTCAGTCAGTGAGATTCTATTGTGATCTGCAAATTTCTCCATAGTCATGTAACAGGTATTCTGGATGTGGTAGGGGTTGTTTTATTGAAAGAGCTATTTAGGTAGTCGACAAAAGACATAAAGTACCTGACAGATAAACTTAATTATAATCATTTTCTTGAGGTTTAAATTGCTGGAGTCAAACTGACACCAAGGATAACATCCATCCATTCTCTATACACCGCTTTATCCTCTCTAGGGTCGCGGGGGGTGCTAGAGCCTATCCCAGCTGACTCGGGCGAAGGCAGGGGACACCCTGGACAGGTCGCCAGTCTGTCACAGGGCTACATATACAGACAGCCAATCACACTCACATTCACACCTACGGGCAATTTAGAGTAGCCAATTAACCTCAGCATATTTTTGGACTGTGGGAGGAAGCCGGAGTGCCCGGAGAAAATCCACGCATGCACAGGGAGAACATGCAAACTCCATGCAGAAAGATCCCAGGCCAACCCTGGGATTTGAACCACGGATCTTCTTTCTGCAAGGCGAAAGTGCTAACCACGACGTCACTGTGCAGCCCACAAGGATAACAGATGGTAGTAAATTTGAATGCAATAGGAGGGTTAAAAAAAATTTTGCCTTTTTGATTGACTTAAAATCAACACGTATTCATAGTGGTGCCATGACATTAACGCCAACATATGCACACCGAAATTAAATGGCTTGAATATTAGAAGGCAAGCAACAGTTGTGCCATTACAACGCAGCAGAAATCACAAACTGGGAAAAATGACGTAGCAATAGTGATTCAAAGAGACATTTCTGTTTCCCTTAGCTGTTTTTGTACGCGTGAATGGAAACAGTTCAAACATGATTGCTATCAGGTCAAATAATTCTGTTTATGTAACAATTTGGCAGGCCTATGTGTACCAAGACAAAAAGCTTCAATACAACTATGCCTGCTATCACAAACCAGTAGGCATATTTGACATGTTGATAGCCAATCTTATCAGAAAATGTTTTAGGTTGATTTACGCTTACGATGCTGCTCTGGTCAAACGTTGTCTCATGTTTGGCTGTTTCATCACATCAGACTCTCTGAAGTCAGGAACAACTCATCTAAGATTTTTAACAAACAGGTTTGCTACAAACTGTAATTATATGAAAGAATTAGGAAGTCAAAAATAAAACTAGTATGAAAAAAGTCTTACCAAATGCTGAGACCAATGAAATTAGTCCATGAGAACATGTAGTCTCCACCCACAAAGATGCCAATATAGGCCACTGCAACATTCTGGAGAAAATTGAGTAATATTTCATGTTGAGTGGTTATCTTATTGGAGAATTAGAGAGATATTTCTGCATGTTTTGATGTCGTAGAACATTCCACAATCATAAGTAGAAAGTGAAACCACCAACATGGGTGGAAGAGCATGTAGCTTGTTCTTTTTGTGTGAATTCAGAATTTGTTCACAACCATTAATATGGCAGTTTAGGCCATTTTGAATACATTTCTCGCGATGTGCAGAGTGATAAAGTACAGATCCACATGCAGGTTCGAACTTGACAGAGGTATTTTTCATACAAAAACAGGATTCTTATCAGTGCGTTTTTACCTTTACAGCTCCCACTACAGCAGTAGTCACTGCTGAGTTATAATAGCTGCACAGGACGATGGAATACATCAGCACAAACCTGAAAAAAACAGAATTGCTTCTTTAAAAAAATGGGTAGGCTGAGGCAGTGACATAAGACCTGAGTTATAATGGAAACTGAATTTTTTAGACTGGATTATTGTGGCATACCCCATAATGCAGGACATAAGGAAACAAAAAACAAACGTGGCTTTCGACCAGTCTTGAAATGTGACTGCCTGCAAGTCAGAACACACACGGCGGTCAGGCAGTGAAGGCATACAGCTTTGGGCATAGACACACAGGAAAAGTGCACGTAATCACAGTTACTACCTTGTGCAAATCTCCAGTAAACGCACTTGCCAAGAAAGTGGGGATGACAATGATTAGTGCATTATAAAACAACACTCCATATTTTCCAAGGCCCTTAATAAAAAAAAAGGAGGAGGAAAACATTAGATGTAATATGACAAAATATCCAACATGTGTGGACAATTTGTGAAGATGCTACAGTAAATATTTACTTTAACTACTTGAAAGAATTCAAATTTTTCATGTCTTCGCATCTATCAGCCAAATAACGCAGTTGTCAGTATATTGGGTCGTAATTGTGGTTTTTGTAAAACACGTGGCTCCTAGAGCGCCGTCATATCTTTTCACCTACAAAGTGTATGCCGTCGTGGAGATGCTGTGATCCTAGTGAGTTTAAGCTTCTGTTTGCTTAAAGGGTGTGTGAACAAGACCAAAGCCATCACCTCTGTTAACACCTGATAAAGTGTGAACTTAAAAATATAGTATATATAATGTACAAGATTCTCAGAACATGTGCAGCACATATACATCAATATGCACCAGAACTGCGTAAACACTTGTGTAATATCACTTAAATGTCCAATTGATTGAAAATACAGGCCGCAATTTAGAAACTCTGTGTAACAAAAGATAACTGACACAAACAATTTAAAACCTGAGATCACTGAAAGAAAATCCACATAACTGCACAAACATTGCTATAATACGACCTGTGAACACCAGAACTTTCCCAGTTTTGGATCTATGCACTGTGTTTATAGATACGTCCGCATAATGTGAGGCTCCACACGGAAAAGAATCGCCACAGGAAATGAAGAAATGTGATTGAGAGATGTAATGATGAAAAAGGATATCTGATAATCGATGAGCAACTAAAAATCAATAGAAAAACAGTCGCAGCAGTAATCAGGAGGTATAGAACGAGCCATAGTACCAACAATCAGACCTGCAGTGGTTGTCCTTTTAAAATAATGATACAAACAGTGGGCTGCTTTCACAATCTAGCCCTGATGAACAGATGGGTAAGTGCTTTAGTCTTGGCACAGGGGTTATCAGTGGAAACTACAGTTTCTCTGACAGCGTGAAGGACACTGCATTACGTCCACCTTTATGGATGATGTGTCCAAGAAAAGAACTTTTGCTTGTACTTTGGCACAAAACTGCAAGGCAAAACCTGGGCAAATAATACAAAAAAAGAATATTCTGATGAATATTCAGAGCACATTCTTTGGTCAAATACGACTAAAATGTATTGGACTCAGATGGGGACCCGCACATTTGTTGTGAACCTGACCAGGATGACCACAGTGAACAGATAGTGTTGACAGTGAAGCGCAGAGTTGGGAGTGTGATATACACACGTGGACAAAATTGTTGGTACCCCTCAGTTAAAGAAGGAAAAACCCACAATTCTCACTGAAATCACTTGAAACTCACAAAAGTAACAATAAATAAAAATTTATTGAAAATTAAATAATCAAAAACAGCCATCACTTTTGAATTGTTGATTAACATAATTATTTAAAAAAACAAACTAATGAAACAGGCCTGGACAAAAATGATGGTACCTCTATAAAAGATTGAAAACTATTTGACCAGAGTGACATGATTAACTCAGGTGTGTCATTTAATTGACATCACAGGTGTTTCCAAACTCATAATCAGTCAGTCTGCCTATTTAAAGGGAGACAAGTAGTCACCCTGCTGTTTGGTGAAAAGGTGTGTACCACACTGAACATGGACAACAGAAAGCGAAGGAGAGAATTGTCCCAGGACATCCGAAAAAAAATTATAGACAAACATCTTAAAGGTAAAGGCTATAAGACCATCTCTAAACAGCTTGAAGTTCCTGTGACAACAGTGGCTCATATTATTCAGAAGTTCAAGACCCACGGGACAGTAGCCAACCTCCCTGGACGTGGCCGCAAGAGGAAAATTGATGACAAATTGAAGAGACGGATCGTTGGAATTGTATCCAAAGAGCCCAGAGCAACCTCCAAAGAAATTAAAGGTGAACTCCAAGGCCAAGGTACATCAGTGTCAGATCGCACCATTCGTCGTTGTTTGAGCCAAAGTGGACTTCATGGGAGACGACCAAGGAGGACACCACTGCTGAAAAAAACTCATAAAAAAGCCAGACTGGAATTTGCAAAAATGCATGTTGACAAGCCACAAAGCTTCTGGGAGAATGTCCTTTGGACAGATGAGACCAAACTGGAGCTTTTTGGTAAGGCACATCAACTCTATGTTCATAGACTCAAAAACCAAGCATACGAAGAAAAGAACAATGTCCCTACGGTGAAACATGGAGGAGGCTCAGTAATGTTTTGGGGCTGCTTTGCTGCATCTGGCACAGGGTGTCTTGAAAGTGTGCAAGGTACGATGAAATCTGAAGACTATCAAGGCATTCTGGAGAGAAATGTGCTGCCTAGTGTCAGAAAGCTTGGTCTCAGTCGCAGGTCATGGGTCTTCCAACAGGACAACGATCCAAAACACACAGCCAAAAACACCCAAGAATGGCTGAGAGAAAAGCGTTGGACTATTCTAAAGTGGCCTTCTATGAGCCCAGATCTGAATCCCATTGAACATATGTGGAAGGAGCTGAAACATGCCATTTGGAGAAGACACCCATCAAACCTGAGACAACTGGAGCTGTTTGCTCATGAGGAGTGGGCCAAAATACCTGTTGACAGCTGCAGAACGCTCATTGACAAATACAGAAATCGTTTAATTGCAGTGATTGCCTCAAAAGGTTGTGCAACAAAATATTAAGTTATGGGTACCATTATTTTTGTCCAGCCCTATTTCATTAGTTTGTTTTTTTAAATAATTATGTTAATCAACAATTCAAAAGTGATGGCTGATTTTGATTATTTAATTTTCAATAAATTTTTATTTATTGTTACTTTTGTGAGTTTCAAGTGATTTCAGTGAGAATTGTGGGTTTTTCCTTCTTTAACTGAGGGGTACCAACAATTTTGTCCACGTGTGTATAGGGCCACATAAGAGCAGAAGAGGAATATTTCAGCATTATATTGAAGCAGAGCCCAAAATCACGCAAGAGTTTCTAAAGAAGGGAAAAGTGAAAACTTTGACCTGACCAAGTAAGCTGCCTGACCTGAATCTAACAGAACACCCATTTAACAAACAAACCATCAATCAGAGCTAAGCAGTTTAGAAGGTAAAGCCTCTACCATCTTTGTCTGGACAGCTATGCAATACAATTTTAGACAAAGTTTTCAAACCACACTTACACAGAAATTTAGCTACAGTAGCAGTGATATACAAATTGTTTGTATTTGTCCAAACCGGACAGTAATTGGTACCTCAGCACCAAGTTTCTTCTTAGTGTAGACACCGCTGGCAGCCGTGAAGGCATCATTGAGCAGGATGAAAGTATAGGCCTGCACATCGAAGGCCAGGTCAGAACTAGTGGAAATGATGGAAAGGGAGGAGAAGCTTTGGTTTGTTATCTGTTCTTTGTTGAACAGCTGACAAACAAGTAAAAAAAAAACACACACACACAAAACTAACATATAGAATGTATACCTTGCAGCCACCATGGCCCCAAAGACTATAGCTCCAACACTGCAGATCAGGCGCTTGGAAAATGTTTTTCTGAAAGAGGACAAAACTAAACGTGAAGATCAAAATTCCATATAAGAACAACAGCCAACAGTCTTTCCCTTTAAATAAATCACATTCTGCCCTGCTGTATCTTTTATCTTCATTTCCTCCCTGCACTAGAAGCTCCAGTTGTGTTTAATCACACTGATAAACTCAATAAAAATCTCTCCATGGAAGAATGCCAGATGGTACAAAACGTGCAGTCCATTCACGATAACCATGTTCAGATAAGAGTGCTTCAAAGCGCTACCAGTGATATAGAAATATGAGACACATCTTACCTTAGTATACGCACCTCCAAGACCATGGTCATCAGTATAGTGAATTTCCGTAAAACTGTAAACATGGGTAAACTGTAAAAGACAACACGGTTTCGGTAAGGCCAAGTGAATTTTCAGAAAATTGGTCTGACATGTTCCTACAACGTGCCTTTCAGCTCAAAATAGAAAGACAGTTCATTTAACTATGACTATATGAGCTTTGCTTTTAGGGTTGCACTAAACAGGATATTTTGCTGTGAAAACTAATGAGCTACTCCTGTTCCCACCCTTTCAGGAAGAACAAGTTGTCTGCACTCCAAATAGCACATTTTTTCTTTGCGCTTTAAATCTATACTTACAAAGTCTATATATGTTACCTACATGTTCTAACAATTTTGTAAAGAAAGCAGGATTTTTGTAGCCTGGCCACGCTAGACCCAGGTCTGAAGACGCAAGGGTCTAGGAACTCTCGACAGGGAGGGAGGCGGGCTAAAAGGTTGTCTTTCAAATCACTCTGCAGCAATTGGGTAGGTATACAACCAATCAGCGCAACGAATAGGCTGACGTAGTTCCTAGAGCGCCAGAAATCAGAGGATGCGGGAGTTCGGTGAAGCCTTATTTATACAGTCAGTGGGTGAAGCTCAAGTATATTACAGACATGTTAACAGAAAGATTATTCAGAGTCGGTGCTAATGGAACTCAACGACTGTTGTCGACCCTGGCAGAGAATTCAGTTCGTTGCCGTGGGTTGTCTAGCGCGGCTAGGCTAGTTGTTTCCGTCAGAATCGTCGCGCCTCTGTCGTCACTTAGTTACGCCCGCCTTCTGACTCTACACTTCATGGTGATTCGTCGGCCAGTTTTAGGAGCGTCCAACCTCGAGGCTTACCGAGGGTAACTAGACCCACCCTGGCAGAGAATTAAATTCGTTGCCGTGGGTTGTCTAGCGCGGCTAGGCTAGGATTTTTGGGTATGCTGCTGTTAACTGTGGAAGAAAATGGTCCATCAGTTTTACATGATAACAATGGAGGCAAAGTTTAGAGAACTTTATCCTTTCTTTAAGAAGAACATTTTGAGAACTAAAAGGAAACCTTTAAACTTTCTCAGAACATTTGAAGAACAAAAAAAAATCCACCTTTGATGGGACCTTTAATTTAGATAAGAGACAAACTGATCAAACCTAAGATTTTTAGTGCTTGCAAGTCCAGTTATATGGTTCCCAACATACAGCAAAGGAAGAGGGAAAACCTACAAACAAAGTAAAAGAATAAAGTTAAAACACAGCTTAAAAAATATAAGCGATAAATGACGATTTGATGATTTAACATGTGAGAAATTCTTACTTTTAAGAGAATACTTCTGTCAAAATCTTGAAACTGCACTGCTTTGCTCATTTTGGCCACATATAGAACAACGATAGTGGCGATCATCTGAAAGAACAATGAAATTAGTGTTTGCTGTTGAAAGAGAGAAACAAAAGCATGCACACCTGGACAACTTACCTGTCCGATTCCCAGACACAAGAAGGAGGGAAACCTGCACAGGTGAGCAGCAAAAAGTGCATTTAACGACTGACTTGTTGTTATTTTAAGCCTCCTTTGTGTGTAACCTTCCTGTAGTGACACTATGAATAATTTGATGACGAAACGCCACCTACCTGAAGCTCGTCAGCACGGTTTTGTTGACCACGGTGATAAGAAACGAGCTACCGGCGTAAAACAGAGCGGAGGAGAACTTTAACAGCCTCGAGTGTTCCGCAGGTACCAGACAGGCTTCAGCAGACATCACTAAATACTACAAAATCACTTGTTGGAGTTGAAAAGTTAGCTTTTCTCCTGCAAAGTGAAGTGATTTCGGGTGTAGGCAGGTTCTAGTGGTGTTTCCTGTCAACCGCTGCTGAGAGAGAGACAGGTGGGCGGTCCTCACTGTGTTACATAATTCAGAAGGGACGCCCATTTTCTTTTCAACTGTCCACTAAACGGGGAAGTCATGCAGAACGGAATAAAATGATGCAATATAGAAATATTTAAAGCATACATTTTTCTAAATAGGCAGCCTAATTTCGCTTTCTATACTCACTGATAACTGCTAAAATTCAGCATTTTCTGAAAAAATGTGAGCCCATAAGAACCCATGATGACACCAGTGTAACAAGCACTTTGAGTGTCCCAGTCTATGTGGTCCACTTAGTCTGTGGTATATCCCACATAATTTTCCTTTAAAGAAAAATGTGTCTGGGTTCTATTGGGTTAATAATAATTATAACAGAGGCGTGCACAGATAGACACCAGGGCAGGTTTACTGAAAGCTATGAGTTGGTTAACTCTGAAATTGGGGAAACTCAGAGTTTTCCGTTTCACAAAGGGAGGTAACTCAAACCAGTGAAAGTGGGGTAACTCTAGCCTGTTTCAAAGAGAGGTAACTTAAGCTCTCGGTCAGCTACCGCAGTAACAGACTCTATGACTCTAACCTGTTCGGGAGCAAGACCGCGCATTAATGTTCCCGCATTTCCGGACAATTGTCTTTTTGAGCGGTACCGTTTCATAATCGTTTCAAGTCCATAATCTATATAAACCTACTCCGTTCTTACATTTGCAACATTACTAACCGCAGTCATGCTCTCACATCCCAGCAGGTGAATGATAGAGATCTGTTAAAATAATTTTAAATCATATTCTGTTCATGACATTGTGCTGCAACCTCAGACTAGGATTAGTCATTTTGCTTTTAGGATTTCCCAGTGTGATTGGCTTCATAGAGGCACACACATCCCCATCACATAATGAAGCTGATTATGTGAACAGGAAGTCCATTCACAGCATAAATGTGTAGGCTACAGGTAGATTGACTACAGTCTCAAAATGTTAAAAACTGCATCATAGTTCAACATCTGTCATTCTCAGCACTGTCCAGATCATATGTGATGCTGCATACATCATTTCCAATGTGGAGACCAAGTGGCCTGGGTCTGTTCATGACTCCAGGATTTATGGAGAGTCTAACCTGAGCAACAGACTGCAACTTGGTCAGCAGCCAAAAGATTTCCACAATATAATTCACTTGTCTCCCTCCTTTAATGTACTCTAATGTATCCACTATACATTACAGGAGAGTTTGATGGCCCTCTGCTGGGTGACAGGGGTTACTATGCCAACCCAGGCTGATGACCTCATACCTTGACCTGAAACAGACCCCTGAGAGAACTTCAACCAGGCTCACTGCAACCTGTTCAAGGACCGTCCCTCACTTTTTACAAAAGCAGCATTTTACTTTGACAGTATCAGGATGTCAAAAATGGGACACAAGCAAAATTAGCAGTTTTTTAAAGGAGTGAAAGGAGAATACAATTGATTATTGTTTGGTTTTGATACACAGTTGCATCCAGTTACAAAATATAGTAATTAAGCAGTGAATGCTTGTTCTTAGATTTTATGAGCTTGACAACTTTAATGTCAGAATGCTGTCGTTTCAGTGGGATCCTGGGGGCCACAATATGCAATGTAACACCCACTTCTATGACGTTATACCCATGTGAACTGTTTTTCTTCCTCATATGCCATTTTAGAAATGCATAAACATTGGTTTGGGGTTATTTTTTATGTATTCCTTGAAAAGATATTCATTGCAAAGTTTAACAGTCCCAAAAGCCAAGTTTCCAGTTTTAACAATACTTGCCTACTTTCTAGCATAAACAAAACACACACTTTGAAATTAAGATGTACAGAGTTTAATTGTATTTTAATTGTTTTAATGTATTATTTCACAATGTATTTCAATGTTAGTATTGTACTTGCGTTTTTTCAGAATTTCAAATAGATCAACTTCAAAGGTTTAATCAAAGGCCGTAGAGAGAGTTTATTAAGGAAATAAGCAGACATTATTATTGTAAAATACAGGTGTTGTTAATCTCAAATGATTGTGTTGATGAATCTAATTTTACAACACTTAAACAGTCAGCTAACTTTGTGGCTATAACTTGCCTTTCTCTCTCTCAGTCGGGGTTGAATAAACACAAGTGTCCTTTAGCACCTGTGTCAGGAGGTGGTTTGTTTGCTTGTGCAGGTTTATGACTTTTGTATGTGCATTTAATGCATATTGAGGTGAGATTCCTTTGCTGCTGTTATTATTGTTCTGCTGCTTTTGCAAAAAAAAATTTGGAATAATCTCGAATAAATGAAAGAAATAGAAATACTATTTTGAGCTACAGCAAATTCTTTCTATTAGCTAGTCGTAAATTTGTGTGCAAAAACTTAAAGTTCAGCTGCCAGATGCATGTTTTCCTTTAAAATGCATATGTGTAAGGTTTATGAAGTGCTTCAAAGTAGTCTATTTGGGTAAACTGTGTTGTGATGTGGCTGTAATATTGACAACACAGCATGTTTTTGGTACCATGACCATCTGAATAAATGTAATCTGTAGGCTACAAATGCAGACTTTAGTCCAGGTTTGGCTGCTGTTAAAACACAGACAGGCTCTAACAGTGTTCTGCAGGATAAGTGCGTATGACCTGTGTCTTTTGACCTGCAGAGTTTTTTTGCTTTAGATAAAGGGTACAGGTGTATGAGTGGCCATACAAGCAGATTACATTCTTTTAGTCAAAAAAGATAAAAAGCACAATATTAAAGACTGACTCCTATCTTACGCACTGACACATTACTGTATGTTGTTGGATTCACACCACTGTTCAAGAATGTGTTTTACTAATTAAATGACTTGCTGTCGTGTGAAACAGTTCTGCTTGGCTTTAGATTGAAGAGCTGTCTGACAGCTATGCCAAGTTAAACACTGTCAGACATGCAAAAGTAGTTGTTACGCTTCAGCGGGCAAGTAGGCAAAACATGTTCTCTGTAACCGTCTGCTAAGGTGTGCTGAATCGATTAATCTACCAAGACAAATTGCTTCACATGAATGAGTTTTGATGTAATCAGCAGTCTAACTGGGGTTTTCAACATGTATTTATCAGTAGATCTGCAATGAACAGTTGCATTGAGATTAATATGCTGATAGGAAAACACTTTGCTGAAGAAGATAGGTGGGTGTTCTTACAAAACATTATAAGGATCCTTTGTGATGATAATGTTAAGCTGCTTTTGTTAATTGTGTTAAAACATTTGGCCCTAACATTCATGAAACATTTTCTGAATGTTACCTTGAGAATGTTTTTAATTGTTGTCATGTAACACTGTGCCTTTAAAAAAAAAAAAACCTTTCTTAATTTGTCAGCTTTCCCAAATGGACTCTCACAGGCAAAAAGAAGTAATTTATTAAAAAAAAACATTCTGTCATTTCAGGTCTCAAAAGGTGTTAATGTTGCAATGTGAATGGTCTTTGTTATCTTATAACATAATCTGGGGGTGTAACAACATCCTCAGAACACCCTCTGAATGTTGCAGTTCAAAGGTTAGATTAAATCATTTTAAACTGAAAGCATCCTCAAAATGTTATTTGAGAATTTCACTTAAAGTTTTTCTTTAAAATATTATTAGAACGTTTAGAAACTGGTATCCAGTGTTTTGTGAACATTCCCTGCATTGTTAAAATGTTCCACAAGATGGTGCTATAAGACTGCATCAGTCTTCATGGTTTTTCAACCATTTGTCAGAACTGATCATTAGGTGAACACAGAAAAAATCTTCTTTTCTGACTTTACATTCGGCAGTTTAAAATTGTTTGTGCAAGTCCACTCTGTAAATTCTCTCTTACATAACACATCTTCTTGTTTTTCACTACAAATGAATGAAAACTGATCCCCTGTGGATCAAGTTTCCCACATATTGTCTCCATTTTAGAAAGATGAGCGTCAGCCAAACTCTTCTGACAGCTTGACTGCTGAAGGATCAGCGCCTGGAGAATTCTGGTAGCGGATTAAGTTGTGGGCAGAAGTTCAACTGTGTTCAGCAGGGACAAGTTTTTTCTGTGAGTGTTATCGTAACTTCCTCGGTTGCCTCATCTGACACCCTATTGCTTATTGTCTCAGTATGTTTTCTGATAGTGATTCTGATGTGATTGGTCCTAATTATCTTGTTAACTGTGTGGTTTTGATCAAATTAAATAAGATGCTACTCGTGCTATATAAACGGTTTGGGTAGGTTGAAATCTGTTTACCTGCAGGATGCTCTGACTAACCAGCACTAGAAAAACCTCCTGTGACTTGAGGACATTCCATGAGAAAGTATGTGCGAGCTTTTAAGAGTGACTTAAAAGGCACAATTTCATTAACAGAGAGACTTAGAGGATATGCTTCCCTCCCACTTTTAACAGATGAGTAATTCCCTATCATAACTGCTTCATAACTTGGGTTTTGTCACCAGTGCCTGTGAAGTTCAGAACTAATTTATGATGTTTGTAGTGTAGTAGCAGAAATTACAGTAATGATTTACATAAAAGTAGGTGACTAATGGTTCAGAGGCTACTGTGGGTGCTAAGCCTAAAATATATTGCATTTTTTAAATGAAGAATAAGAATACATTCCTCACTTTTCTGCGCTCAGTGTTGCAGAATACTATCATTCAAATCGCTGTTGCTCGGTTGTCTGATTTGTTTTGGTCTTGTATGATTTTATTTTTGATTTTCATTGCCCCACAATCCCAGACATAAGTATTTTCAGAAGAATGGTGAAGGAAATGAAGAATTTCATGCCAAAAATGTGATAATATATTGGATTTTATTTATATATTCACTTTGTCAGAATCAAAAAAGATGCTTGAAATGTGTTTGAGTACAATATTTCGCTTTAAATATAAAAGGAAAATGACCAAACTCAAAACATTATCCATCAGAAACACACAAAGAAGATCTTCGGTGACATTTACAGGGGTTTAAAGTTTTTCCGGCTCTTTGTCTTAGCTTTTCAAACAAATCAGTCAATGTGGATTGCTACCGAATCAATCAAATTAAAGAGCTCAGTGAAGCATTGCGAAAGGTTTTACAGGCTATGTGTGGCAGCTTGTCTCTGTGGGATTAGTCATGACAAAGGAGAGAGCAGGCTCTGGCTTTTGATCATCAGAGGGCAAGATGGAACAAGGGAAGTCCATTTTACTTTCACTTTTATAAACATTCAACAGTGTACCAACAGTGTTTTATAAGATTCCTCGAGTACATATAAAGTTAATTTTCTTTTTCATCAGTTGATCACAAATAGTTTATGTCAAAGATCACTGTCTCCATATGACTAGATGTAAACGTTCCAGTATTTCTTATAGCTAGATATAAATTAGATTCAGTAATTTTGCTTGAATTCTGACTGAATTTCTTGCTCTCATCAGAAAGCAACCAACACTAATGAATGTCCTTGATGTCTACTTTTTTTTTTAAAAAAACTTTTCTTTATTTCTGAAATGTCTGAATATTGTTTGCCAACATTAGTTTCTGTCAAAGCTTTTCTCTGCCGATAGCTAAGACATCTACAGGAGCACAAAAAAACAAAACAAGGTAAAACAACACATGAATCACAATTTACAGAGGATTTCTCTCTTTTTTTGGATTGTATTACAGTTGAAGTACATTCACATCATTACTGCAAGCAATACTGGCATACTGCATTATAAAATAACCCATTAAACCCAAAAACCTCGTTGAAAAATACATTTAGGTAGAAGTATTAGTAATTATTGATGCCATAACATGTAAACAGTGTTTCAGACAGTTGATTTTAACAGAATCATATAATTTTGTCCATAAAAAGTACTTTAAAGTAACGTTACTTTCCCCTTACAGAGTTAGAAAAGTAGATCAGTTGTTTTAAAAACATGAAAATTGAACCCCACTTGGAAACGGGATACACTGGTATATGGAGAAGAGGTGTTTCATTCTGATTTCTGTCTGCTCTGTTTCATCCTGTGCCAATATACCATCACACGTGTCTTCATCTTGGGAGGAGCACAAATGGGATTCTTTTGATTTTTTATGTACAGTCTGTGGATCCACAAGGAAAGGGCATTACAGTTTGACATAACAGCACCGTTAAAATGAACAAACATGTGAGCCTAAGTTCAGAGTTTGCAGAAAATGGATGACTATTGATACGATTAATAGGAAACTGTTCATTTTCACAACTTACACCAGTGCAGGGATGTCACAGGCACCGCTGCTGGTCTGCATCTCGAACCTTTCAACTTTCATCAGCGTCTTTGTTGAGACGCTCTTCTTTGTTCTGATGCAGCATTTTGGGATGCCTGCAATGTGAAACCAAGATCAAATGGAAGATGTTGAAAAGAAGAAAGTATTGATTAGCAACACTACATACTGAAATTTGCCTGTTGACTAAACTGTGTCTGCATGGAATCGGTGCTCTAACAAGAAACTTTGGAACTGCAGTTGCTGACTTTTCTTTTGAAAAGAACTAATGAGCAAAGTTGTACAATAGTGACTGCATGGTAGGGTGAAACACACAAGAAGTGTGAGTTAAAGGTTAGCATGCAGAGACAGGTTTAATCGGAATAGTTTTTGCCTCTAATACTGACATCCCACAACACATGCTTATTTAACTTTTAGAGGCTTAAAAAACATGAATATCAACTCAATAACATGTGAAAACACTTAAAATTTGTACTTCTTTGCATCACAACGATATACGGTTACCACACACCCGCACATTTACCCCCAACAACTCTAAAAATCTGAATGTACTCTAATGTGAGACCCTCCTAATAAGACAAAACTGATTCAGTGTCCTCTCAGTTCAAGCATGTGTTTGTCATGAGATGTGGGTCCTTACCTTCGGTGAACGTGATGGCCAAAGCATAGAGACAGACAATCACAAGCACAACTTTCAGGTCCATGATTGCAGCTCAACTGTGGGGAGGAAATCTGCCTTTGTCGTTTAAATACTAATGTGCATCCACACACGTGAACCCACCCGCCCTCTTTCAAGTGTGGCAAGTGTGGGAACATGCATTCAAACCAGCCAGCATCTCTTCGAATGTCACATGTAGCTGACGGCATCGGAGGTGATTAACTAGTGATGACACGTTAAGTTTACAAGTAATTATTAACAGAAATTTTACTTTCTTTTTCTTTTTTTTTTTTTTTTTACGATGACTCTTTGTTGGAGTTGCGGGTGCAGGTCGAGCTTGTGATCCAGGTGTGCTCCACTCCAGACAAGCTCCAGCACGTTTAATGACTACTCTTTTGACTGGGTCTCACTTGATTGATGGATACCGGCTGAGAGCTCTACAAGTGTCACACCCAGCGTCACGAAAGAGAGGAGACAGGTCATCCCTCACACAATTTAGGTCAAGAGAAAGCTGAAAATCTCATTTTATATTTAAAATTTTGAGACAAGTATGTGTGATTCGTGCAAAACTCAATAACAGTGTTTTAGTGTTGAATTTAGCTGTTAAGTATTGCAGTAGTTGAGTAATGAGCGTTGAGTGTCTCCACCTGAAACAGCAAACTTTTGCCCAGAAGCAAGGAGGCCGTCTTTCTCCGCAGATGAGTCAGTTCTTTAAGCACACATGCAAAAAAAAAAAAAAAAGGTTCATCAAGAGAGAAAGAGAACATCAAGAGCATTTGAAATCTCTCATTTGGCAGCTATAGGTTCACAAATACTTTTAGTGGAAAAGTTCATTGTGTGTACTGTTCAGGTGTGGCGTCCAAACTTCTGTCACATGTTGTGCAATTTATCTGAGCGTGCAACCATACAATATAATTATTAGGGAAAAAAATCCCAACAAACTGTTCCCCAGGGAAATTTTTCTGGTGCCATAAATGACAGGCTGATTTCTTGGCTGTTTATGCTGAAATGGGGAGTGTTGGTGAGGAAAAAGTGACAGTGAAAGAAAACTGTGTCTGGCTGGTGATTAGTTAGCCTCTTTCAACGTTTGATTATGAAACACTTAATACCCAGTTTAACGTAAAGCTGTCCAATCACAATGCTTTGATTTATGTTGTTTTCTTTCCCTCTTGTCTAAACCAGTTTAACAAAGACGTAATGCTCTGGTTTGACACCCTTTGACATGATAATGGATGTGGATGGATGGATTTACTTTGGTCTTTAAAACAAGCCACTGTGGTCTGGTTTGACTGCAGAGACAGCATTGTGAGAATGTTGTTCCAGTTTACAAGACTAAGACTAAAAAAAAAAAGTAATCAAGATGCGTTATCATGGAACCACATATGTAAAATTGTGGGCCCGTCTAGTAGCTGTTAAGACATTTCACAAGATAAATGAAACATCTGACCTGCTGGGGGAACTAGAGGTAAAGACCTGGGAAGGACTGCAGTCAAAAACATTCACTGTCTTGGAAGCAAAAATATTTGTACAAAATTTCATAGCGATCAATCAGATACTTATGGACATATTTCAGTCTGGACTAGAGAGGCTGACAGACCAGCTGACCACTGCTTCACTGTATTTTCTCTTTTTTGCTGCATTTCAAAATGGCTGCTTGGTTGCACTAAGTTTTGCAGAAATTGTCGGAAAATATTTCACCAGTAAATGATTAACATTAAAACAAATTTGCAAAGATGTACCCCAAATAGTGCTACTATTCCAAGTTATTTACTGTAAGTTGCCACATTATGGGTTTGAATATGTTAGATGATCTTGTTTTCGTTTACAATTTGCATCACTTCGGCCAGATAGCAACGCGATCCAGAAACCATTCCTTATACAATGTTCTATGATGAATTCTGAAATCGAAAGGAAACACAAGATGCATGTGTCAGAATTGAAACTAATTTCTGTAAAGATGAAACTCAAGCTTTCTGTAATGCCTGCCAGGTACTGAATCATTCAAATCATACAACTGTCAAACCTAGGAGATCTTTTATCTGGTTCCAGCTGGATCTGGAACACACAACACACACTAACTGTCATCACACACATTCTGTCAGCATTAGCTTTCAGTCATCGCCCACAAACGGATACGAAGACTATAATTTATTTTTGTTCATCAATACAAACTGGGCATGTTGATACACATAAGTGAAAGTTGTATGTTTTAATGAGATTAATGAACTAATTCCACATTACCATTGTCAGTTCATGTAATTGGTGCATCCACTAATGTGTGTGCCTGACTTCTCCATAAATCTTTTGTATAGTGACTGAAACTGGTTAAACCGCAATGTTTATTATGGCTGCTTTCTCAGAGGTAGTATCTGTGGTGGTTAAATACACATTCCTTTCCTTTCACTCCCACTCACCTTTTCTCACTCTCACACACAAACTCACTCGAGCAGATAAACAACTTGAGCCGAACCCATCATGAGGACAAACAACAGAAGCCTTTGGCAGTGATACATTCTGTATTATTTCTCTTATTTTCAATGTACAATATTTCTACTACACAAGAAGTGACTGCTCAAGCATTCAGCTGTTCTACATGAGTCTCTACACCAACCTCAATCTTCAATATCTGACTTATTTACAGTGCTTTCAGATAGAACTTTTAGAAACTATTTGAATTGGAGCTCTGAGGTCTGCCCTCATAGAGAATAAACTTTGTTTACAGTATGTGCATTAGTATATACAGTTTTAGAAGTGGGAACAAACATGAAATCTACTAATTTCACACCCATTATTGTGATTCTTCTCCTCCAGGATTTGTATATAAGTAGCTAATCAAAAACAAGTTGAAGATAGTTCAAACAGAAACAGAACAGCACTGCAAAAGTGGTTCAGAGACAAAGCTTGACTTGGCTTTTGTTTCAGAGTTCAGATCTTGAGGCTTATGGTGGAACGAGGATGGTCTTCATTTCTGTTACAGCTCCAGGCCCCGAGGAGTAGAGGGACGCCCACAAATACAGCATCAGTACTCATCCTGTCCTCTGGCGGCCACATGCAGCAGACGCAGCAGCAGGTCTGTAGGTGAACTCCTGGCAGAGCCGTGAGCTGGATCTGTGTTCTCTGTCTCCCCCAGGCAGTCAGAGTCCACCACACAGCCCTCTGACAGGGAGGAGAGGGGAGGAGAGGAGAGACTTCATTTACATCTTGAACAGGGATAAAGTCACACCTTATTACACCTAATAACTGCACTAAACACAAGCCAAAATCAGAGCAGACTGTACCAGAGTTGCAGCAGAGTCCTGAAGCAGCGCAGCGTCCTCCCTCAGATCCGCAGGGTCGTCCTCCTGCCTGGCAGGGAGTCAGCAGGTAGTTCTCCTCCACACAGTGAGCTGTTTCTGGGGAGCCCAGCAGGCAGCCGAGACCCTCCCCACAGCAGATACTGGGGCCGAAGCAGCGGCCCCTGTCTCCAGGGCCACAGGACATGCACTGGAAGAAAATTGAATAGATTTTAAGCAAGAGACAATTTCATTTTAATAGCACATTTGTTTTTTGTCTTGCAGCACTAACTGTCTGCTGACTGGCAACACTTTTAAAATCTAAAAGTTACTGTTTACCGTTATGCAAGAAAAACATCAAGTCATATTCCCATGTGAAAATCTACTTGGTAATAAAACATTTCTGGTTCAAAAACAGCAGCAGTTTAGCAAATTTAAGCATTAATTAGGTGGTATGATAAATATGTATAATAACACACTTTATATAATAGATTTTTGTAGCAATGATACGTTTTTGAATGCATATGAAAGAAGAGTCATCCTGTTTCGTGGATCACTGTTTAAGCCTGAAAAACTAATTATTAATTAAAGAATAGTTTTTAATTGAATTATTTCTATTGGTCAAATCACACTTCAATACAAATTCATATAGATTTCTGATATGTTCATTGTCTTGCCTTTATATTAGAAAATGTGAGAATTAGAGAATTATAAAACAATTCAAGTTAAAAATGCCAAATTTAGAACAATTTATTTTAAAAAGGAAAGAAAAAGATAATGCTATTTAGTTCTTCAAAATCTTGTAGCCATCATTTTTATTCATGTTTTATTAAAGTAAAATGACAGGATTGTTATATAAACATTTTAACTCAAACTAGTAGAATAAACCAGGTAGATTACTTGCACTATTACACTTCCAATGTTTTGTACCTAAAATTCCCTTAATGTCATACATGTCGCCTTTCTTATTTTGCATAGATAATTTAAATAGTATTTTCTGCAAATAGGAAAAAGTTTGGAAAGACTTTCCAAAAGGATTAAACAAAAATTTGTGACTTCCCGGCAGAATAAACAGGGAACACTTGTCCTCACCTGTCTGACCCCAGTCTCCGGCAGCGCTCGCTTCCCTCCTCGGGGGCAGTTCTGGATGTAGCAGGCAGAGGAAAGGGCAAGAAGTCCCAGGACGCACATGGGGAACAAGGAGTGATGCATCGCTGCTGGTTACGGAGTGAGCGCCGTGCACCTAAATGTCCTCCGCCGATGTGGTGTCCGACTGCTATCAGTCACCATTTATAAGCCGATGGACATGATCGGACAAAGCCGATTGATTCCTGACGTCAGTGTTGTACCGTCGCGCTCTTTACGCACACGCGCGGCCGAAGGCCACGGCCGTGCGCGCAGATGTGTCTGTGCATGGGATTTGTGCCATCTAACAAATCTACACGACAAAACAGCCACGACGCCACAAGATGCCTCTTCTGTATTCAGCACATGCGTCGCGTGTATGTCTAATAACTTCTTTGGAATAATTTCAGCGAGACGCACCAAAAATGGCATCTGACCGACTAATTGGAGTTTGTGAACAACTAATTAGATTTACAGCGATGATAAGGAACATTTCAAGATCATCAGGCACCGTTTAGCTGTCAAGCTGTGGACATTTTTGACTGTGCAGCATCATGACAACCTCCAGGTCACACAAATTATCCCCCAGATGCAACCTAAAAATATTAATGAGCAAAACAAGATTAGCATTTCAGATAAACATATTTTCAGCTGTGTATTGTTGCATGCTCACGATTGGATCTGCCCAATTAGCTGTTGTGATGCTGATTAACAAGTAAATGACAAATAAAAAAATGAGCAGCAGAGGCAGCAGGTTAAGGTGTGAAGGAGTTTGTTAATTAGAATCACAGCATTCAAACCTGATCCTGCAATAAATAGAAAATAAGATCTGATTAAACATTACTGTACTCTCTTAACAAGAAATAGGAAGTTTTCTCTTTCCACACACAGAGATAAGTCCTGACATCTGCCACAAATCCTGAATGATGGAATAAAAATGAAATCAGGATTTAGTCAAACTTGTACAACCTAACCAAAGTCAAATAAATGTACAGTCAGTCACTTTGACAAATAGAGGCCATGTTTAATATGAGCCCAACATTCAGCCTGATTCACTGTCATTTAAATGCTTTATTTACAACCTGTAGCTGAAAAATTGAAGCCGATGTCTTCATTGTACATGCAGAACACCCGATTCCGGTTTTTGCTTACTGAGCGGATACAGGATCACGACCTTGGTTAAGCTTAATGTCGTCAAGGAAACCAACACACAAATTATTCTGTTTTGTTATAGTGAAGCCCAATAAAGACTGTTTACCTGACTTTTCTCTGTTTAACCCTTTTGTGCGCCGTAACTCGTGCTTGTAAAGGCAATTAGGGTGAAGTGCTAAAAGGCAGAAGATGAATAGGTGGGCAGGGACACTCTGGAGGACTTGTAGCCTCTTCCATACATCCATTCTCACTGTTACACTGCTACTTAAAGGAAAACAAGAAAAAGTGGTAAAAGCAGTTACACAAAGAGGTCATATTGTTGAGCACCATCATAGAAGTACATATTAAAAAGTAGGACATGATGCGCGAGTTCCAAGAGGTTCTTATCATTACACCTTGTGCCAGCATTTATCCTCATAAGGCAAGAAAAGAGAAGAAGGTGAGGCCCAATGCTGAGCACGAAGAGCAGGACACGAGGACGCAACCTGATTTGCTGAGTGGGACCCTGTCTGCTTCTTCGTAATGACCACACAGCCTTGGGTCGACTCATTTCCCACCTAAATGCTTGTGGTTTCTTGCTCTCGCTGCGTTTGTCCCCCAACCTTTTCTTTGTGCATCCTCAACACAAATCCAGGGTCAGTACAAAGACTGCAAAACCAAGGCTGCAAGTACACTTCAGCCTGCTAAGAAAAGAACGAGTGAGGAGGCGGAAGGGAAGAGAACAACAGTTTACATATGTGTTTTTTTTTTTTTACACTGTTTGTAAAGGTCTTTCCGTTCAGTGATGTCTTTTAGTCAGAGCTGCTGCTCAAGCAGAGGCTGTGTGATCTGATTTTTGTGATGTCACGGCTTCAAGAAAAAAACATTACAGGACTTGTGGTGCCTTTAACAGATGTTTAGTAAGATTTAATGCAAAGGTCTTACAAAATAACACTGGAAATGAGACATTTGGGATGAATGTTATAACTGCTGTTACAGTACAATCTGACAAATATCAGTGTGACGTGTGGAATGATGTGATTTTTATCCAAAGGAGGAATGGAGGTAGAGTCAAACAAAGTAAATAATCTATAAATAAGACCAATCTAGGGCCTGCTCTTTCAATTGTAAATGTGTTTCTTATTTTATTCTACAAAAACATCTGGGGTACTAACTTGCCATGTTTCTCTATTGTTTACAGTCAGTTTGCTGCTTAAGCCATCTGTCAGCGATGCACACGTATGATGTGGCTGCGTGGGGTCGAGCTTTGGCAGGTTGGACAGCAGATGGGACTGGATGCTGGTTTAGTGGCAGACTTTGGCGGTTTTGATTCCCTCTGCAGACAGGCACGGCACAGGAAGTGGCCGCAGGTTAGGCGGTAGATGGATGATGCTGTTGTGGAGTAAGCGGAGATGGAAGAGAAACAGGCAAAGCAGGTCTTCTCACCTGGCAAACAAGGGTGAAAAAAATCCTCATTTACAGTCTTGTACACAGTTATAAGGGGGTGCATTTATTTGTTGTAATACATTTGAGGAGTTCTTCTGCATTTATGGTGTAAATGAAGTGGTTTGTTTCCTACATTTCCCAGAATGCTTCGATAATAAATCCACCAATACATTTCCACTTATGCTTGCAACTACCAGAGTAAAACTAGTGAAATCCTTTTTTATATGTTTATTGTGTTTTGCGGTTGTTAAAAATGTGGACGTGTAAAATAAAAGCTGCTTTGATATGGAGATGTTTACTTCTGCCATTCCTCAAACCCCTCCACAACTAGACCGATCCAAATCTAGATCTATAGCGGCTTCTGCTAACTAACATGACTCAGCCACGAGTAAAACACACCTAATCTTCTGCTGTTGGCTGCAAGAGCAAACAAGAATCTTCATGCACTCCCAGCACCTGAGGAACTTAATATCCAGTGGATTTATTATTGATGGCCATGTCACCACAATGAGAGGAAAATCCTTAGTGTTAGTGCGTCGTACAGCTAATGAGGCTAATGCTGCCATTAGCTTTGACCAGGTCAGTGCTGCACCCATTATGCTTCTGTACAACCTAAATTCCCAGTATTTACACCTGTTTGCTTCTCTCCAGCTCTCTGCACTCATATATACTGTATTTTAATATAGCTGAATTTGTAATAAAGCTGTTTTCATTTGCATATTCTTCTGTCTTGTTGTCAGACACATATTAAATAATGACTGAAATGCAGCACATTATGACTGTATGTCACCAAGTGGTTACTTTGGAAAGGACTTACTATTATTGTTTTAGCTTTTGTTGCAGTGACCATCAGGGCAATAGCAGAATTTATTCATGTTTATGTTACAAGGCAATGTAGCAGTAACGTGCACTTGCATATCTCCAGCCTAAAGCTTTCAACTTGGGACACACATATATACATAAGTGTCTTCAACTTCTGCAATGACTTGGATTCTACATTTATAATGAAGTTCAAATACTTGATTTTTGCAGAGTGGCCCCTTGAATGTATTTCTAACTGTCATGAATCAAAACTGAACACATCTGATGATTCAAGAAACTGCCTACACACGTTTCCAGTGCCAAAGTATTTTTAAATTTACAACATATTGGGTAAAGCACCGCCTACAGCGTTTTAGAGGGACTAGATCTCACCTGTAGTCATGCCTGGAAAGCCTGAACTCTGACTCTGCTGGGTGGTTTTTAGTGGTTCAGGGTCAGGAGTAAGCTGCCTCTGCTGGGGCAAGTTCGAGGTGAAGGATGGTCGACCCTGCAGGGCAGAGAAGAGCGCCTCGTCCAGACTTGCTGACAAACGCTGCTCATGAGAGCTGCTGTTGGGGGCTGAAGATGTATGACAGAGGAAAGATCACGAGAACAAGAGAGAAGTTAGCAGGAGAAAAGAAGCACACTGAGAAAATGGTTGTAGATGTTATTCTCGCAGAACATGTGATACATACCAGGAGTGGAATCCTTTCTTGGTCTTTTTGTTTGAGGTAGTAGTTGTTTCTCAGCTGTCACCACTTCTGTTGATTCTCTGGAAACTTCCCCCAGAGCGCTTTTCTTTCTTCTGTCCAACTCTGATTTACCATCAGTACTAAGAGTGCTAGACATGTGACTCCTATAATCTGATGAAGGTCCTGATTCAGCACCTTCTATTTGCGTAACCGTGTTGACGTTAATGGTGTCTGCGTTGTATTGAATAGCAGTACTGTCTATTGAGCATGTAGAGGGATGTGGAGAGTTCTGGGACTGTCCGTGTAGCTTGGAGGTTATAAGTCTGGAGGCCTGTGGATTCTCTCCCTGCTCTTGTCTCCCCAGCATCCCGTCCCTGCTCATCATCCCTTTCTGCAGGAGGAATTGGTCAATGCGGCTTTTGAGCTGGGGGTTAGGAAGAGGCTGGGAGCTGGAAGTGAACGGGACACCAGTGAAGGGGTCGTTTGGTGGTCGACCCCAAGTTGCCTCCCTCTTCTGGTGCTCTTCCAGAGTGGTGTTGTCTACTGACACACCACTGGGCAGCAGCATGGGCAGCATCATCACCTCCTGTGTTATCGGGTCAAGGAATTCCTCTGGGATGGAAGAACTGCCAGATTCAAACAAAAATCGAGCACACATTTATCAGCATTGCATTGTTGCAGACTTTATATTACCAGAAAAGACCAGAAAAAAAATCTACAAACAAAGCCTCATAAATTCCGTACGTACCTCGGAGGTGCTTGCGGCGGTTGTGTGGTCTCTCTGACAGACGTGACTGGAAACGCAGGTCGTGGCAGCCGTCTTGCACTGGCCTCATGGACTCTTTTAATCTTCTCCACTTCTTCAGCAGGGCAGCAGCGAGCCGGTTGTCCCCACACAACCAAAGCCTTCAAGCCAAGAGAAGACGCAGCACCGCCAAACGGCAAAGTGACACGGAGCTGTGTCACAGCACCAAGAGAAGGGAGACCCCGACTCCACAGCTCCTCTTGCCGACAGTTTGCAGGCCGTGGAGGAGGCAGGGAGAGGAAAGGGCCTCGCGGACAAAAATTTGAACGTGCGAAACAGACTTGCGTGTCTTCCCTAAGTTCACAACGCCCTACTAGTTTAAACTCCGGCTCTGGATCGCTGGATTCTGTGTTGGACTGGCAGTTGAAAACATGGCCTCTTTGTGCACAGTCACCTGGAGCCTCTTCCCCCCACTTTTGGGCCTGAAGACTCCACTGGTGGCCACTACTCTGCTTAGATTTACTGTCACGCTTTTGATGTTTTCCTCTGTTCTGTTCACTCTGGTCCTTCACTTGCACCTGCATTCTTTCCTTTTGCTGAACCTGTTTGTGGTCTGTGGAAGGTAGAGGATCAGAACTGGTGCTGATCTCCAGTCTCTTGGAGGCCTGTCCTCGATCCATACCCCAGGGCCACAGCTCCACATCCACCCTGCACAGCTCCACCTGGAAGCCAAACTTTAATGTCACCTGAGAGGAAATAACGAAAAAAAGTATTAGTTATAGGGATTCATATATTACTAGGGATTCAATGAGTATAGTACAAATGTTGTTAAAGTCAGAAGAGCTACTGGATTTTATTTCAAAAGCACCCATATCTTAAGTTGGTAACTTGAATAAAAGTTAAATATTTTCAAGACTGCAAGCCAATCATTTTACAGTAAGTATCCTGCAATAGTCTGTCACAAGCTACATTTTAACATTTTTATTTGAGGTTAGTAGCAAGTATTACTTTCTGGCAGAGTTAGATGAAAAGACTGAAACCAGTCGTATGCCTGAGTGAACATTAAGTACTCCTTTTCTTTAGCTAATTATATCAAGGGAAAAAGAGTTTGGGTGATAATACGATAAAATTTTGTTTTTAATGTTGACATGTTGAGGAGCAGTTTTTGTTATGTGGCTTGTATCAGAAAAAAAATTATACAAAAAATTAATTTGTGTGGCACATCCACCATGCCACTAGAGCAGTAGTGAGAATACAGGAACTACACAAACACTGATCTAGAGAGCATAAATTGGATGCATCCTCTACGGAAACAGTAAAGTAGTATTATGTAGCACAACTATAACAAACAGCTGTCTGTGTGTCTAATCCCTGTTTATCTACAGCAAAAAACAAACAAAAAACTCTGCTTATGCATGGTAGTGTTTAAGTAGAGGATGCTACCTGCACAGGTGGCCGTAGGAAGTACTCCAATTTGAAACCCCGCCTACGGAGAGCAGGGTCAGCTGACACAAGGTTTGTGACATCGTAGCCATCTGCACACAGCTGCAGTTAAAAAAAATTAAAATCAAATATGTACTTTAGCACTTTAGTAAAAGCTTGAAAGTAAATACTTTCAAAATGTATTTTCATTATATTTTTTTGCGTTTTACTGACAGTAGACATGAAACTACCTCAAAAATGCCATTTACATTTTCTCAAATTCTCAAATGCAAGCACAAAAGTCATAACGGAAAACACAGAAAAATGAAAGGAGAGGTGACAATATAGAAGACAACATTAGGTACAAGAGTAAAAAGTAAAATTTTATAGTGGAAGTTTTTATATCTTTCATCCCAAGCGTTGAGAAAGGACAGCCATGATCAGATGACAAAATACCAATAAAAGAGCATAACAAGGACAGCTGTGATTCAGTCTCCCACACACCATTTTGTCCCTGTGCTTCTGTCTTTTTACGCTGCATCCTCCATCTCCTCCTTGTGTCACTTTGTGTCTGAGTACATTGTACCTTCCTGCTCACCACAAATCATATTCAACCTATTCTGCAGCCTATTAAAATTAAAACAGGATGAGCGGTACTGTTATGAGAAATGACTCGTGTTGAAATTAGGTTTTGATGTCAGTATTCGCGGTTGCTGACAACAGTTTTGTCACATGCTCTGCACTAAAATGAGTGGAATTGCTGTAAAAGCACTGAATATGTTAAATTTAAAAAAATGCCTAAGAAAAGCACAGTTATGGAATACAACTGATGTGATGTGTCTCACCTTATTGCAGTGAGCTGTTGTATGAAAATGTGGCAGACAGAGATTCACAACCATATCCTCCAACCTGGAAAGACACACACTCATTTTAGAGCGACACTAATTCCCAGGCGTCACTTGAAGTGAGCTTACAGATGAAGGAAAAACTACATTCAACACTGCTACAGAAAGTAAATTCATTTAATTTCTTGTATTTGCAATTACAGGTTAAGGATATGTGGACTTGTGAAAAAACAGCCTTGAACAGACTGACCAGTTCACTTCTCATTGAAACATTTCTAAACAGGAAGCTCAAGGACATACACTCACACAGTATTATTGTGTAGTAAATACCCCTAGCATGAAAAAAATGAAAGATAGACAGTTTGACGCATTGCAGAAATAGTTACTACTTCAATGAACACAATAAAAATATGTGTTGATCTATGCCAACAAGAAATACAGAAATTCAGACAGAAAAACAAAGCCTAAATTGAAAATCTGCCGCCAAGGCTAGCGTTGAAAGTCTATTAACTGACTATCGACATGAAGTTTGCTACCATTCAGATAAATATTTAACAATTTACATGATTTATCACAGGAAAATGCCAAGTACTTGCTGCTTTTCACATGTGAGGATTTATGGCATGTGTGTGTTTTGTATCACTGTAAACTGAACATCATTAAACATATCCAAACATTTTCTAGACAAAATATAGGACGAATCAGATTAACAAAAATATGAGTCGACAAAATTAGTCCATTAGGCAAATGCTTTCAGCTTTTTCAGTGTGAAGATTTGGTAGTCAGCTGAGTATCTTTGTGCTTGGAACTTGTGGTCAGACAAAACCTGAAGACATCAGCTTGAGCAACTTTGATCTGATTGCAATTCCTCATTATTTTCTGACATTTTTGTGGGGAAAAACGAACTGACAGACTCATCGATATTAAAAATAATAACGCATTAGCATGCATTGAACAAATAACTAAGTATTATTAGCTCCTTGCTTATACAGCATTTGAAATTACTAGGTTTCATGTCATCAGTGAAACACACTGAATTGTAAAGGGAGAATCAGTGATGCTGTAATTAATATTACGGGAAAACACTCGCACAGAAGTCAGCAGTGAAACATTGTGTTTTGTCTTCCAAAGCTTGGCATCATCCTGGCTAGCTGTAATTAACAGTAGTTTATGACTACATGTTTACACTGCTAGCTCGTAGCTAGCAGTACTGTGTTAGCTATTAACTATAACGTTTGACAAGATTGTCAGTGTAAACATTACTTTAGCAAACTAAAGCACCTAAAAACGCTTACTTTGCCAGTTCGCTGATGCACTTACTAGTTTTGACAGTTTATTTTCCTCCTCTGCTCTGACTAATTTTTAGAAAGTAACTACTAGCCATCAGCTAGCTTAGGTAGCAGCAACTACGGAAGATGAGAAGGGACAAACCTCTCGAATTCGTTTTCAAAATGCAACAGGTATTGACAAATAAAGCGGGAATAGTTTAATGTAAGAGCTTTGCCGTTGACTTTGTATGCGTTTCTTAACGTTGTAAAGTTTAAATAACTGTAGGTAAACGGTTTATACACTTTAGCTTCACATAATTACCTTCTGCACATACAAGTACACTTTACATCTTTCCCTTCTCAGTGATGCATCTCCACCTCCGCATGAGGGTCAACAATGCTGTCCCTCTGTCTCGCTCTTTCTGCGTCTGTTTATCTCTGTGTCTGTCTGTCTGTCTGTCTGCCTGAATCAGCTGCAGCAATTAGCTCACTCAATTCACCTGTTTGCAATCCTCATAGTATATGTCAGTTCAATTGTTCACTTTGTCTTGTTTCCTTGATTAATAATTTCTGCTCCAGATTTGTAGGATTTACCGTTTTAGGGTTTTTTTGGCTTAGTTTATTGAGTGTTAGATTTAATAGTTGTCTCCAAGTGTGTTTTCGTTCAGTGAGTTTCTTTTTTGTTTAGTTGTTAGTGCTGTTTGAAAATGAACTAGGTAAGTAAACTTTAGCATTTTTGATTTTAAGAAGAGTGAATTTGTGTAATCTACACAACCAGCTTTATGAATTATCCTTATTGCTCTTTTTTCTAGTATTGATAGTGACTGTAATGATTAGATGACATGATGTACTGTACAATTATGTACCAGTAAATACCATTCTGCATAACGCACCTTTGATGCTCTTGTAATACTTCTGTACAATTTGACCTTGTATTGGAGTGTTTCTACAGTGCTGCATCATTTGCTTTTATTACTACCGCTGGCCAGTAATTGTCCATTTAAAAAAAAAAAAAAATTCTTAGAGGTGATTAGAAATGTAACAAAAACCTTCTTGCATCTTGTTAATTTATTCCAGAAGGGAATTCTGAACCCCATATTGGAAAACCACTGTGATATAAGATACTGTGCCTAGAATAAATCCATGCCACAAGATGTCAAGGACTTGATTCTTAACCACAGGGACAAAAAAAATCTGAATTATTCACATATCTTTATTATTTCTGCTGAATTTTAACAAAGGGGTGGTTTTAATCAAGCCAGAGCAGTACTAGTAACATAAATGCAACCAATAAATCTGAAACATGTATAAAATCAGTAGCATTTTGTTCTCTAAACAATGCAATACTGTAACTACATTTATCACCTACATCAAAAGGAACATCATTTTTGGACAGGGTTGCTATGATTGCACCATTATGGTAGGCCAATAGGCTATCTACACAGTTTAAAAAAAACAACAACAAAAAATAACACATAAAGGAAAGCTCAAATGGCACATATTTTCTCTGTCAGTTCACCATAATATAATAACAGTAATAAAGATGATAATACTATGTAATACCTTAGAGATAAGTTAATATTCTTGAGCAACATCTTTGTATGCTGGCATAAACAACACATATAAAAGCCATGATATTCACATCTGAGTCTACTGTACATCATAACTTGTGTGTAGGACACTACATAGTGCAGTTAGCCTGAATGCTCCTTTAAAAGAGGCAGACTCTCCACTTGTCTGATTTTTTTTTTTTCAAAACTTCCTTCTCTCCTGTTTTGTTTAAATGAACTATACAGAAGAAAGTAAGATTTTTCCAGGATATACACACTCCCTCAGTTTGGAAATTTCAGCCTCACAAGCTTTGATGTACATCTCATTGTACTTACAGAAAAAAAATCAATTTGTTCTGAATATATCTTCACTTGCTGTATTGCCACTAGTCCCTCTATCCTCAATCTCATAAGCTGAAGCTTTTCATATGTATACACACATGCACACGCTCGCTCTCGCACACATTTACAATCTATAACTATTATAAGTATTTCCTTCTAGTATATCATACATTCTATAAAAAAATTTGAACTTTGGGGATACCGACTTGCTTTCTCAGATTTCTCGGCTGCGAATGCGCAAAGCAAACGACACAATTATCATAATAACCAAATTCAAATTGTGTGCTTCCATTCACATTCTCCTTGCAGTTGGATCATTTTGGAGTTAGGAGTGCTGCGAAAGCTATCTAATGACCCCTAGTGTTCATTTTTAGACACTACAAAAAATCTGAAGTGAAGGCGAACCAGGTTCTCCTGCATCTTTAGACTGATTCTGTATCAGGTTGGGGCTGATTATCTGCTAAACATAGCTATTTAAATTCAATTTGTAGAAAATATAAACTCTGTTGGTCTCAATATGTTTAAATGGGTCATGCATGTTGGACCCTGTGCATGTAATGACTTGAAAACTGAATCAAGAATTAGTCTGTGTGACGAAATAGTCCAGTCGTGTGATAAAGTTGTGTAACTGGTTTGCTGAGATTCTAATCAAAGCACTCAAAAAATGATACCCTCACTCTTGTTTTTCGTTTTTTTTAATCTATTCCCAGCATTAGTTATTCTTTTATACATGCTGGAAAGAATGGAGTAAGGCGCTCTCTGGCCAAAAATGCAAGTTAACATCACACACTCTGACCACTAATTCTACTTTTACAAAACCAGTGACACAGACTTACAATGAATAAATACCGCATAATATTCTTGTTGATCAATTCTGACAATATCCCTGATTGTCTTGGTCCTTTTTTCTAGCGTGGTATTTTAAATGACTCGTGTACTGATGCTGTAGTCTAAACATAGTCATTTATCATTTTGTTTTTCTGCCATCCATCAGTGTGGCACACTTTTCATGAACACTGATTATGTGGGATGTAGTAGTGTGCAACTAGTGAGAGAAAGGCTGCTTCAGGGGTTGAAAGGATGAATGTAGTTCAACCTCCCGTTCAGATGATCTGCATGTTACTGATAATGTTGCATTTTACAGTCGGCCTTTGTTGCTGTTTGGTGTCTAGTTGCTTTGAAAAGTATGTCAGACTGTCCTGATTTATTCTATTGTAGACTGAAACGTTTTCCTGCTGTATGCTGAAGTGGTTTAGTGTGAGAGGCCTCGTCGCTGTGAGTGGAGTGTAATGGAGAATTTGCTTCATGGAGCCGTCTGTCTCTATATCTCAGTTGACTCTATCCTCTCCAGGCGTGAGGGTCCGGCCCAGGGAGGCGCAAGCTGGTGGAGGGAAGGAGGGCCCTTTTGGTCTTCACAGGGTGGGGAGAGGGTGAGGGCAATGGGGCCGGTGAGGGCAATGGGGCCGGGGAGGGAGGGCGGGGGCTGGGGAGACAGAGGTGAGATGGCTGGTGGTGGAGGCGGGGAGTTGGAGGAGGTGGGGGACGTGGTGGTGGTGGTAATAGTGGTGGTGGTGGAGGTTGTGGTTTGTTTGGCTCCCAGCTGGCTCATGCGTTTTTCCAAAGCTTGGTTCTTCTGCAGCGTCTCCACGTAGCTGAGCTGCAGCTGTGCCTGGTATTTCAAAACCCGTTCCTTCTCGTCCTGCCAGGTGTGCCGTTCCTGGTCAAAGTTGAGGGCCTGGCGTTCCCGTTGCTGCCGCTCCAGGCGTAGTGCGGCCTGCAGCTGCTCCAGTTGCCTGCGCAGCTCCCCTGCTTCGTCCCAGTGACCCTCCTGGCCTCGCTGCGACTGGTGGCCGTCCTGACGCAGTTGCACATCCTGGCAGACTTGAGACTCGTGCCGTAGCTGGGCCTCTTGGCGCATTTGAGCCTCGTGGCGGAGCTGCGCTTCTTGACGCAGCTGTGCCTCTTGTCGGATTTGAGTTTCGTGACGCAGGTGAGCCTCCTGGCGGAGCTGGGCCTCCGGTCGGATCTGGGCATCCTGACGCATTTGCATGTCCTGCTGCATGTGGGCATCTTGCCGCTGCTGCACGTCGCGCCATTGAGCTTCTTCGCGTTGCTGCCTCTCTTGCCGCTGAGCTTCCTGCCTTTGGGCTTTGGCTTCATCACTCTGAAGACTCAGCAGTGTGTCAGATGTGGGGGTGAGGGAGTTTGTTGAGGACTCTGCTGGGTTTCGTGGGCAGTGGACAGCTCCCCACGGAGGCAACAGTCCTGCAGCAGCAAGGTTGGGACTCACGACAACCTCTGCTCCTCGGCTCACTTCACTCAGAGCCCGCTTCAAACTCAGCACCTCTGCCTCAAATACACCCAGCTTCTCTCTGAGAATGGACACCTGTGGGAAAAGGCACAGGCTGATGAGAAATCTAAACAGATGTAACAACTCTCTGTGCTGACAAAATGGGATCGATTAATGCAGAAATTGTATTCAAAAAGAATACTGATATTTCAGTGACTATATAGAAGTTATATGTGTTTAAGCAGCTTATGAACTCATTCAGCACAAAGAGGGAAAAAAAAGTTGCAGCTGTTACATATAATGTTCCCCAATCCCCAATTTGTCCTAGTCTCCTAGCCAAGTTTTTGAAATCCCTCCAAAGGATTTTGAGGATTAAATGCTCAACAATCTAGATTTAGTGGTAAACATTCCAATCCTGCAATCTCACTTGTAAATTATTCTCTGACTGCTCTGGAGTGTAATCAACATTGTGTTGCACTTTTTGCAGGCACTAAAGCAGTCGACTATTCTCTGCACACAACTTTCATCACAGGGATAAAACACTACGCCGTAGATCATGCAACTTGTGGTAAGTGTCACACATTCTTTGGGTAGGTATGTACAAAACCTAGTCTTTATTATATAGTGAAAACAACATCTTTTACATTAATACTACTAACAAACACAGTCCTAATGATGACACAGATCAGAATCTCCAACTTGATACTTTAGAAAAGCCACTATTTAGCTGACAGATGCTATCAGTAGGCGTATCTTCTTACAATCCTTGACAGTGACCTTGATACTCCCAATGACTGAACAATTTATGCTGACAATTTACCTACTTTAATATCTTGACCAAACCGGGGTCAATCTTGGCTTTCGAAACTGAGACAGATCTTGTTTTTACCCAGTGTGTGTACACTGAAAACAAAATTGGGAAAGCATCCTTCAGAATTCCTTTGTTTCTATTCTTTAGTCTCTGGCTGTTGTTTGCATTTTGGTGATTCATACTGGAGTACTATGTGAGCTCACATAAACTCTGACAAAAAGTAAGAATAGTTTAACCCTCTCAACGCCAAGCAATTTCTGGGTGCTTCTGTCACATTTTTACACAGTTTGCTCATTTTTCACTGCCAAATAAAATCCAGCACCTCTATGGAAACAGCACAACCACAACTAGACTTAGTTACATCATTAAAAAGATCATAAAAAAATATGAAAAAAGTTTAATTTTGCTGATTGTTTATTTTACAAAAATTGAAAAAACTGAGTCTCCATATATATGCAAATGGTGTTAGCAGCACTTGAGAAAAGAGTGACTCTACATGCTAATATTTTACCACTGATATTTGTAATGTGTTTCTTTACTTGTCTCCTACCTGCTCTGTGTAAACACTGTCTGCAGTTCAGCCCAGTTTAGTAAAAAAGTCTTATATTTTTGTCACATGACTGTTGGTTGCAGCTGAATCCCTAAATGCTTTTCAGTTGTGCTGAGTGGAGTCAAATTTCTATCTTTGTTTGGGGGGGGGGGGGGGGGGGGGGGGGGTGTTGTACAGAATCTGCTTGGAGCATATTTATTTTTGGTAAATGTATAAATTTGATATGTGTAATAAACTGATTTTGATGAAATGATACAATTTCAAGCCTAAATTTAATTAAGTTTCCCAACATAAAGGCACATCACCAATGAATACTTCAAGGACTTATGATTCTCCCTGGCATTACAGTTTCTGAATGATAAATTGTGCATTTTTGTGGATTTTGTAATAACGGCATGGCTTCTAATCCTGCCTTTGGGTTTGAGGTTCAGAGGGTTAAATCAGGGAGTGATAGTTTCATCAGAGGCGCTTTAAGGTGAATTTATGACAAACTAAATCTCATGATCGGTTTGCTATGTCATCAGAAATCTGATAAAGACACTAAGAGTAGATGCTTTTAATTATAATAATGGATTAGCTATGTAAATGATTCATCTGTACTTTTTTTATTTCTTGTACTCCTCTGTATTTAAAGTCCTGTGTTCTGAGTATCAAGTCAAGTGCAACTAAAACCTACCTCGGACAGAGTTCTCCTCAGATCTCCCTCACACTTCTCCAGCTCCAGACTCTTGGTGCTGTAGGAGTCCTTCAGGCCCAGCATGACCTCCTCCCGCTCCCTCAGCTGGGCGTTGAGCTCCTTCAGCTGGCCTCTCAGGGCCACCATCTCTCCAGCTCGCTGGGTCACTTCAGCCTGACTCTCCCTCAGCTGCTGCTTCAGCAGGGAGATCTCGCCTGCTTTCTGGCACACCTGCCACAGAAAAAACAAGTGAAACAGTGAATGACTTTTATTTTAGTTTTCAGATACTCTGGTAAATATGCATCCTATTCCAACGCTGCATGTAGGTTGCAGACATACAGATAATGACAGTACAAAAATACTGGTAGATTTCCACAAAACAATTCTCTGAAATAAGTGGAAACTTGAATAACTATGCTCTATACCATATTTAATCTTATGTTGGATTTGCTTTTATCGAATTACAATGAATTGGAGCATTATTCTGTAAGAGAAACTGTGACATGTGACAGAGCTCTCTGACACTGGGGTAGTATGTTTTGCTCCAGTATGTCCTGATAGTCTTCTGGTTTCATTGCTCTCTGCACTGTTTCAAAATACATTATGCCATGTGCAGCTAACTGAGCATCTTCAGTGTTCTACAGTGGGCAAAAAACAACATCCCAACAGCATTCTGACTTGTCAACATGCATTTTAGTAAACTCAGGTCTGGCTTTTGTATGTTCTATTTCAAACAACTTTCACTCACAAAGCCACATATGTTGTGACCAGGCATTGTTGTACCTTGATCTTAGAGGTCAGCTTATTACTGTGAGGTTTTCCTTGACTCTTTTTCCCAACATTTGAACTATCTTTCAGTCCAGCCTTCTTTTCAGCCGCAGTGTTCACATTAACATCAGGCTGCTTGGAGAAAATCTAACAGCCTTTACATTGTGAGGTTATTGACTTGACATTTTTGCTGACATAACATGTTCTGACGATTTGGGACTATTTTCACGACATATAATACTATGACATTTTTTGATGACACACTATAGTAGCCATTTTTTTAGATTATTAAAAGCGTTCTACAGTATGACAGTTTCTTTGATTTTTAATGTCATATCATAGCATTACGTTTTTGTGTCATTTTTGGCTTCATACAACACTGTGATGTTTTTGTGACATTTTTGAAGACATAATATGACATCTTTGTGACAAAAACTTATTGTCTTCCTTATCTCCTGAGACAACTGTAGTGCAGCTAATACAAAACAGCTCAGCAAGTACTTTTCTCCAATCAAATAGACCGAACACACTGAAGACAAAGTCTGCTTGATTTAACCCTATAATCCACTTAGTAATCACCATTCCTCCATAACGTTGTCCTGGCAGTTATATAACATTTTTGGAGTAGAAGCACGTGTTCAGCTCTTTTCACAAGTTCTTAATTAGCATGCAGGAAAATCTGACAACAGAGTTCTTCATTACAACTCTTCCTTCAGGTAAAAACAGAGCATTTTCTTCAATGAAGTGCACGTATCCGTGCTTTTCACCACACTTATACGGAGCTTTACACACGCTCACACTTAAACTGTGTACTCACCACCTCAGTCTACTCTGATGTAACCCTGATAGCATTTTACCAAACTAGTCAGGCGCAACGGCTCATGTACTCATATCTCACCTCCCACTTGGTCTCCTCCAGACGAGGCAAGATGTCAGCCTGCTCCTTCCTGTAATCCAGACACTTCCTCTCCAGCTCCTCTCTCTGAGCCAACAGAGCCGCCATCTCCTCCTGAAGCCTCCTCTTGTCCTGGGACAGACGGGTTATCTGAGCCTGGAGGGCAGTCTGGGAGCGCTGAGCACGACGTGTAACCTGCAGACAAAATATACTCCTCAATGTGGAAAGTATATGTATAAATCCTTTAAACTTTCAAAAACGGTAATACAAAACCTAGTAAGTGTTGTCCGTCAGGTTTGAAGTGCTTTTTATATGATTTAACTACATTTAACTATATCTCGGTTTCAAAATGAAACATTCAGAACATTAAGATCCCACCTCAAAACATGGCTTTTCCCGAAGTTTAACAACGCAATCGGATGTGATAAATACAGCTTAAATTTGTCACATAATTTGCATATTTTATATCCATGTATCACTCATCAGCATTGCTACTTTAGAAAAGACTCTTGATGCTTAAAGATGACTAATTTCATTGGCTGATCGTAGATTAAAGACTAATATAAGCATTTGTCTGAGTTTACTCTCATCCTTGTTTTGGCCAAGAAGGGTTAAAATGACTCACTGGATAAAATTTTAGATCAGTGTCAGTAAATCCTTAAATATTGCATTTAAAAAATTTTAACTGAATTTGTTGTTTGGTCTGTATATCACTCAAAGATGCCACCTTACTAGGAACTAATTTCTTTTAATCAAACTTTTTTCCACATTCTGCTCTGATTGTTGCCTCCCGTAACTTTACACAGTTTGCTTATGGACAAGATGCGAGTTACAAAAAACAAGGTGCAATGTCAACATCTTGTTATGTTGGATAAAAGAATGTAATGGGGTCACCTGCTGCAGACGTGAAGCATAGTTCTGTCGCAGCTCGTCCATCTGTCGCTCCCAGACACGTTGCTTCTCCTCAAACACCTGAATGATTGCCGCCTCACTTTGGTCCAGGTTTCTGCGCATATGCTGGACCTGGTGGAAAGAAAAGCGCAGGAATCAGGCCACAGAGCAACTAGTGAAGTAGTTAAAGCTGATGAAATCCAGCTTGAATTACAAAACGTGGGACTAACTAAATCCTGTGCTCTTCAGTGCTGCTGTGAAGCCATTAGCGATTCATCTATGATCAACAAAATTAGGGGACTTTTCAGCTGAACTGCATGCAGTTTTTACACGGAGCAGATAGGAGACAGGTGCTGAACCGAATTAGAAATTAAAGTCATAAAAAAATCCATAGCATGTGAAGTCATTTTTTTCCAGTGTTTGTAACACATGCAAGTACCTGATAAAATGCTATGAGTTTTGAGTTTAGGCTTTCAGATTTCTTGCAAAAAAAAAAAAACTTAAATGTATATTTTTTTCTTGTTGTGATTTATGGTATTATAACTCTGCTAGTGTGTACAAAAGGCAATCTTTAGTTGCTTGTAATTTGTAATTTGTTTTTTCTACAGTAGTGACAGGAGCAAATAAACTACCCAGTAACTGCCTGGGGAACAGACGGTTAACTGAGTGCCCACTAAACACTTGCAAGTTCACACATTTCTGAGTGACCTCTGACCTCTTGCTCTTTCTCCCACAAGCGGTCCTCGAGGTCCTGGATGATGTCATCGGAGGAAGGGGAGGGACGTAGAGGGGCAGGAGCATCACTCAGGTGACTCAGCCTCTGATAGGACGAGGAGCTCTTTCCTGAGGAGGATCGGCCGCTGTCTGAGGCGCTGAGCCCGTTCTGAAACAAAAAACGCACCATGATACATTAAACATGATCACAGAAAGCAGCATTAAGCTTTAAACAAAGGCAGAATGGATGATGTACCTGGTAGCCAGGTTTTTCCAACTTGTCCAGCCCTGCAGCTGCTCCGGCCATGCCCAACCTGTTGATGTGGCTTGTGGAAGCACTCAGGGGCCCCAGGACTGCTGGGGGCCCGCAACCAGACCCCGAGCCCGTGTAGGTGGGCAGGCTAGTGAGGGAGTTTCTCCCTGAATCAGACATCCCTCCCTGAACCACTTCATTACCATTTCCCCCTCCCTCACTCCTGCTGACCCTCACTGGGCTGTCCTGGTCCAGCAGCAGGGCCTCTGGGACCTCTCCTGCCTCTCCTGCTCCTGCATCCCTGCCTCTCCTGCCTAGTCTGCCCTCACTGAACCCTTCGCTCCTGGCCTCGGTCTTGCCCTCGCTCCCAGCCCCTCCTGCCTGGCCCACCAGGTTCTGCATGGAGTGGAAGCTCTTGGGAACCACAGGCTTGAAGGCAGAAGGACGAACAAGGCCTGAGTTGTTCTGCATCGCCTGCGAAAGAGATGGAGGAAAGGAGGGAAGAAACACAGTGAGTGAAATACAAGATGCATGAGCTGCAGCTCACAGACAAAAGTAGACTGTAGTGAAAGTTTCAGTAAAAAAAAAAAATCAGCATTGTGATGTGTTAAGCATAACAAACAGAATATGAGACATGCACCATTCATATCATGATGTATTTTGAACTGCTTGGGATGCTTTAGATTCTGATATTCTTTCAAACAAGAACATACCAAGTCAAAGTATTGTCATAAGTTAGGTTTTAAGTGGTTAATATCATTTCTCTTATGCACATTGACCTTCTTTCTAACGTAATTTCGTTGTAAGACAATAGGACTAAGGTCTTTCAGTTACTTAAAAAATGCTAATAGGAAAAGCTAATATGTAGTGTTAACAGTGTTGGACAGTTGAAAAAGAGTGTATCTTCCAAAGTTTTAGTATTTTTAGTAAAACTCCACCTTTGGGATACTAGATCTCAACGACAGCTCAGAAATGAACTGATCATGGAAAGGAGGAGATTTACACCAAAGATAGTATGTTTGGAAGATAGCATTGCAAAGCTAAATTCTTTTTAAGAAAATAACTTTTTTTGTATGGACAATATCTCCACTGTTCCTTAAAAAGAGGATATTTTATTCTAAAAGGACTTGGCGAGTTGAAATTTCAAATGCATGTTTGTCACAGTATGAGAACAATAAATTTTGTCGTAATGTAAACATGAGTTGTGTTAGAATGGAATTGCTTCATGATTACAGGAACTCTTTCAATATGCATGTAAGGAGTGAGTTAAGACAGACATGGAAAGCCCAAATCTGTGATTTAAAAATATCAATATGAGAAATATAAACACGTTTTCCACTTAGTAGTGTGGCAGGCTGTGTATTTATACTGAAGAGTTATTTCTCCTTTGCATCGTGTTCTTTTCAATATTTTTAAACGGCTGGAGGGGTAAGACTGACTAAAACGCATGCTTTTTAACAAGAAAAAGTTTTAGAGTCAGAAAAACAAACTGTTTTGTGTCACAGCTGCTTGTGTCACCATTTTGGTCATCTTGTGATCCCTTAGATTCACTTTACAACCCTGTTTTAAAGTGCTGACGCCCAGGTTGGGGACCGCTGTCCTAAATCTGTTGGTACCTGCTCCAGTTTTCCCGACACTGGCAGGATCTTGGGCGGGTTGTGGTTTGGAGGGTTGTGGCCGGCTGGATTGTTCTCACTGTCAGTTCTGCCGGCCGCCATCTCTCTGTGCTGGTGTTGGTTCATGACAACACTGTTCTTCTCACCGGCTCCTCGACCCACAATGTTCCCACAGACATCTAGACCTGCAGCCAGCATCTCCCTCTCTCTCTCCCTTTCCATCCTCTCGTTCTCCAGCCTCTCTCTCTCTCGCTCCCTCTCTCGTTCTCTCTCTCGCTCCCTCTCTCTTTCTATCTTCTCCCTCTCGATCCTCTCTCTCTCCCTCTCCCTGGCTCTCTCCCTCTCCCTCTCCCTCTCTCGCTCCAGCCTCTCCCTCTCCACTCGTTCCCGCTCCCTCTCTCGGTTCCTCTCCCTCTCTCGCTCCCTCTCTAACCTCTCCCGGTCCCAGTCTCGGTCCCGATCCCTGTCTCTCCCCCTCTCTCGTTGCCTCTCCCTCTCCCTCTCCCACTCCCTCTCCCTCCTGCTCGCTCCGTTGCCACAGTCCAACTGGTTGTTGTTGGACGGGGCCGTCATGGTACATTCGGTGTTGGTGGAGGAGGCTGTTTCGGTGGGGCGGTCGGTGCCGGTACAGGTCGCAGTCCCGATACTAACACTCCCTCGTTCATCGCTAGACGCCGTCCCGTCTGATATAGTCGCCGGAGGGCGGGGTAGCCGCTCGGCACTGCAGCTGCGGTCGGCAGGGCAACGGCGAGAGAGAGGAGGGGCTCGGGGCAGGGTGGTCCTCGTGCCCACAGACTTCATGGCAAACTCCTGCTCTCCTGCCACCCCACTGCCAACACTGCCCATAGTGGGGGTCAAAGGTCAGGGATTAGAGGTTAGGAGTCAGGATTGGGGAGGGTCACAGATACATTTGGAAGTAGTGTGGGTCATCACAACCTAATGCAGGTAGTGGGGGCACACACACTAGAGGAACACAGAAAAACGAAAGGAGTTATACAATATTGTAATTGCATAATGACTAGTTATACAATAACAGATGCAGCCCACATACAGGGGCAGCGTGGTCCTCCCACCATGATAAAAATGAAGAGGGTCAAATACTGTAGATAAGTCTGGACAGCTATGTGTAGTGTGAGGGGATAAAGTGTAAATAAAAGACTTATTCTCCAGTTTAATGATGAAATCTCTGTGTTAGTGTCCGTATACACTTTCTAAGTAAAAGTGACGATACTACAAGTGATTTTTGACTACTTTGTCTGCATAAGTTAAAGAATTTGAGATGAAACGGTCACTCAGTGCAATCCAAAACACAAGTTACACAGACTTTTTGCTTTAATTTGCATCACTGAACTGGAGAAAGACAGTACTGGATTATTTGGTTATTTTGGATTCTATGCCTCTGATTACAGCAACACCTGCATAAATCAGTTATGACATAATTCAGAACTTCAGCTCTGCAATAAATATAAGAATAAGCAAGTTCAGTTTTCACTCATTTTGCATTAGGTAGATGTTGTTGATTTTAAATCTGCTATCTGTTTACAAAATTCCCACACAGTCTGTGTAAAAATATTGATACAAAACTGCAAAATGCAATTTCTTCTTAAAACTTTACTGATTTAAAAACCTATATGTAGAAGTATTGAACTGGTAAGCCTTCACATTTCCACAAACTTGGCCGGCACATGTGATGAAGGTAAATATGGACATAAAGCTCTGTTATCACATAAATCTGGGTTCAGTTAAACCTCCCTGTCAGCCCTCCTTATGATTTTACTGTAGTGCAACTCATAACAGGACAGAAATCCAAACAGATTAGGATTTGGGTCTATGGGAGCCCTATGGAAACATACTATAAACAGCTCTCTCTATAGCACACATCTGAGATGTGTTATTAGATCAAATTTGGGTTTATAAGCAGGAGTTAAGTATAACAAAACTATGTTAAATACGTTTTTGGTGCAGTTTAATAGTCTGCAGGACCCAAACAGAACTTTTGGCAGTTGTTATTGGTGTTGTACAAGAAAGCGCAGTACAGTCAAAACACAAAAATACCACAAACTCTGACCTAAAAATGCCATTGTCAACATTTACCAACACAGTCTCAATATTCAAATCTCAGTATGGAAACTTCTCAAGATAAATACTCATGGCAGGGCTGTGTGAATCTGACAGAGGCTGCTGTGCATTCCTTTTAACATGGCCAAAATACACTCAGTTGCCAGTTTATCAGGTGCATCGAGCTAAAATTGTGATGCAATCTTACAGTCCTGCAAGTAAATTCTTCATGATAGTTACAGCGCTAATTTACTTATGGTTAAACGGTTTTAAAGTAGTGCTGATTCCACTTTATATCATTGCAGTTTGAGGTGCTGTTGGTTTGTATTGCATTGTACTTCAGCCTGAACTATCAACTGGAATATGGGAAACTGTGAAGGCTAAAGGCTGTCAAGGGCCTATCTGATTAACTGCTATTTTATTTGGATTCATGCATTAATAAAACACAGTACAAACTGCTAGTTAAATGTTAAATGTTGCTCACTTTTTCATCTAATCAAGAAATGGAAGCTTAAGTTACTATTTACCAAGTCTCAGTTGATATTATGTTCCATGGAGAATATTCATAAAAAACAACAACAACAACAACTTGTGTTTATGAAATAATCGCACACTACCTGACAGGTCTATTTCTGGGAATGTGAGTGTGGGAGGCTTATGTTTTTCTCAAGGCCTCACAGCAAAGTTTATCTGGTTGTTTTGGTTATACAGAGAGGTGATTCTAATAGTTGGTCAGAAGTGGACAAAATATTAGAAACACCTCTAGCACCACAAACTACATACACCAATATGACTGTAAAACGGAAGGATTTAGTGTCACTTAGTGTGGTATTAGACTGAATTACATTCAACTTGATATATGCAATAAACTGCAAACTTCACATGCATTTAGAGACTCTGATTGACCTGTACTGCATTACACTGAGAGGTGCTTCCAGCTCTTTATCCCATATATAGACAAGAGGTTTTGGGGTTTTGGGATAATGACCCCCAGCATCCCTATTTGGCCTTGCAGAGTTAAAGATACATTTTAACATAAGGATAAACCACAGGCTGAAAAAATGGCTCATTACAGAATCAGTAGTAAAAATAGAATAAAAAGCTTGCACGAAAGTAGGATTTTTTTTGCAGGATTTTAGCTTTTAGAAGCGGTGCACCTAATAAACTGGCAAATCCATGGAGTCTATACACACATGTACATTTAGGGGGTGAAAAGACAGAAATCTATATGTATAGATATGCATATCATGTGTGAACTATATGGATGTATCCTGCAGCCATGCCTGAAATAGAAGGTATATAGGAGCTTGCTCACCTATGAACATTTAGATCACCACAGCCACACTAGATAGATAGACAGATAGAGACGCAGTCATGCCAGTGCACCTCCCCTTCTAAGCCCATTTACTAGAGGTTTACTTCCACTTGGGTGAATAGTAGTAGTAGTAAAATACACTGCCTATCTATGTGCCGCTCTGCCTCAATCCCCTCCCCTCACGACTCCCTCTCTCTCCCTTTTCTCTGCATCCCTGGGCGGCAAGGGCGGCTTTAGCAGCATCCGCATCAAGCCTTGAATCGACTGCGCTCCCAAACAATTACTCGCTAGGCCCCGTGACAAAACACAAGCCGCACGACCCCCTCGCTGAATGGACACAAAAAGATGTGTGGGGGGGGACAAGAATAATAATAGCAATAAAAAACACATGAATCTAGATTGAAATGCACAGCGTCATTGACATTGACGACGGATCATGCAGCAGCTTTGATTTACCGATTGTAGCATCCTGGCGGTCCATCATCAAAGGCTACTCACTATTTTGCAGCTTGGCGGCTCGTAAGATGGCAGCTCCAATAAAACAATAATGTCACAAGGCAGCAGCGTCGGTCCTGCTCGGGCCGGGCTCGGATTTATTCCGCCGCCGCCGCTGCTGCTGCTGCTGCTGCCGCCGCGGGTCGGTAATATTAGGGATGCTGTCTTCGACCGCTGTCAGCGTCGGATGCTGATGATGGAGTCGGTCGGTTGATACGCGCATCAGCTGAGAGACACACACCCACCTCTGGTCCCGCCCCTCCGGCTTCATGATGCAAACGCCCCCTTTTGGCATCCATCCAGCGCTGTCCCCTCGGGAGAAGCCTATGGAGTCATATACTGTGTTGTCCCCTTTGAGAGATGGATGGTTGGTTGGATGGATGGTTGGATGGATGGATGGATGGATGTGTCTGTGACAATCACATAAAGATTTGTTGTTGATTAAAGACATAAACATAAATTACTCAAATAAAAATAATCAATTCTCTTAACTTAACTCCACATTAAGGGACTGTTTCGCCCACTAGAATACAACACCAAGCTTTAAACACAACACCAACATATACAACGCCCTCTATAATTGCTGGCACCCCTGTTTAAAATGTGTTGAAAGCCTCAAATTAAATTACATTTTTATTGCTGAAGCATACTCACACTGAAAATTGTAGAAAAATGTACTATAGGAGAAGATTATGTGCTGTTTTGTTGGCAAAAGGAGGTTGTACAAAGCATTAACATCAGGGTGCTAATAACTGTGGCACACATGATTTGATGTAAAAGAATTATTTCTTAATGTCTGATTTTTTTCCTCACGGAATCAATGCACTTGGATTAAAGGTTGGATTTTCCTCTTTTTTTCGTTGTGGTCCTATATTATTTAGAAAAAAAAACTGAATTTATTGGAAGCTAAAGAACACATCTTAACCAGAGGTGCCAATAATTATAGAGGGCGCTGTATGTCAGCGTATAAATTTGTTATATTGAACATGCCAGTAAACATCCAGATAACCTTGAGCAACATTATCAGTCATTTGGAGTTGTGTTTCTGTCTATCTGACCTTGATTTTCACCCTTTTTGCGCTGTTTTGGTCTCCACCATCTTCTGAGATAAATGCCTGGATCTCTAGCTGCTATACTTCACCATGTCCAGCTGCTAGTGGTCAACTTTGTCTGTCTACTGTTCAGTCAAGATCTATGAAGTCCACACCTCTGCACCAGAGCACACCAGCTCACCTCTGCTCGACCACTGTAAAACTGCTCTAAGCCACACAATGTTGAGTTGTAATGCTGGAATAATTCGGAAACAAAAACAAGCTCTTATGAAGAATAATGTTTCAGCTAGTCCCACCCTGCAAGTCAAGACAGGACTGGCTCCTTACGTTCCTTTTTCAGACTGTCATTGGTGCAGTGCAGGTGAAAATGCTTAGTTATTGGCTGCTTGATATGCACTTCATGTGAATTCCAACAAGTAAAAAACACTATATGGAGATTTTAACAAGGTTACCAACATGAATTTAATCAACGGGGATCTTTAAACAAGCCAAAAATTCCAAGTTCTTCAAGACGCTTTAAGAGGTCGCTGCATTTGAAACCAGTAAAATATTGCTCCTATGCCAATTGACAGTTTAGTGAGTGATTGCTCAAAGAACTGGCTAGTACCAAACCTTCACATCATTGCACTTATATGTTTTTATGTAAAAAAAACAAAAAAAAACAAAGCAAAAATATTCTACCCACTGTATGTTGCAGTGTTTATCATTAGAACTACACAGCAGTCGTGATCACAGTGAAAGAAATACTACTGCACTTCAGTATCATACATCAATGAAGTTTGGGAACTTGTGGGCTGAAAGATTTGCTGCAAAAAGGTATATTCAGGTTGTTATAATAACGGTCTTTATTTATAGAGCACTTTTCAAAATCCAAGTTACAAAGTGCTTCCAAAAGTGACAAAAATAAAACAGAACAAATGATCAGAATCTACGTGTAAGTTAAAATGTCATTGGAGGAAATAAAAGAAAATTTAAAAGAAACTGAAACTCAGAAAATCAGAAAAGGCTCTCCGATAAAAACATGCTTAAAGCAACTTGAAGGAGATCACTGACTCAGCCAACCTGATTTCCTTGGGCAGGTTTTTCCAGAGCCTCGTAGCTTGAGTGCAAATGTTCTGATCCTTTTACTTTTCAGCCGCATCTTGAGGCTGACAAAAGACCTCTTCCTGAAAATGTCAAAGTACGTACTGATTCATACACTACTAAAAGTCCATTAAGGGCCATTTAAAGTAAACAGTTTGGCCGCTTGTTTCTTTATTTTGAATAAAAGCCCTGAGACACCTCCAAGTAGCATCTTCACTTCCTGTGAGGGACAGAGCTGCAAAGCATGAGGACTTGTAAGTGGATTCAAAACAGAGCTTTTACTTCACCTAAAACTTGACAGTTACACAAGCAAATGCTGGTTTCTGGGCCCATAAACAAGGTCAGATGAACAGAACTTAAGCAAGACTATAGCAACAAAACAACCCAGAAAACCAACTGCCCTGACCAAACCTATAACTGACCTGACAAAGTAAAAGTCCATACATGTCTTTACTGGCTGATCAGACCTAATGAACACAATGGGGGAAACAACCATGCTGTCACCGAAATTAACAACAAGACCACAAAACAGCACACTTTTTCTGTCCACTTAATCAAAAAGAATATTAAACAAACCCAAATCTGTCTGAATACCTAACACAAGTCAAAAGAATAATGCAACATTTAATTAAAATAAACTCTGTTCCCCACCTGAAGTGGCAGGCATTTGGTATGGTCTGATCAGCTGCTCTGGTACAAAAGCCTGCTGTTCCCCTGGTAAAAAGTTTTGCCTGAATTCAGCCAGGTGACCTCACCAGCAGAAGACTGGATGTCCCAGAAACGGTAAAACAAAGAACTGAACAACTTCTAAAACATAATGTTGAACATGCAACAGCTAGCTAAATGTGTGTACTACAGATAGAACCTAAGTACTTCAACAACGGCTAAATAAACCATGGGCAGGGTGTTTGAAATTAAAGATTATGCCTTATTTCTGTGTTTTTGTGCAAAACGAATATCAAAAGTGTTTCAACTTTTAAACTAAAATGGTTCCAACATTTGGTTGGTTTTAGATGGTCGGATGGCTGGAAGTGCAGCCTTCACACTTCCCATAGCGCACCTCCAATCCTGTCTTTCCTTGTCAGATTGTTCTTGTTCAGTGGAACTTTGTGAAAGAAAAATTTAGCTATTTGAGTACCATGTCTTGACTAAAGTTCTTGAAGATTCTTTTTGGATAAGTCTCCATTCAGCCGCTGATGTGCATAAAGTCATATAAACTGTCACAGAGTCACGTGACTCAGTATTGAGCATGTTGCAGCAGCTTTGTGACCATTATAATCCTCTGCTCACATCCTTGCAATCATCCTTCTGCTCCTGATTTGAAATTTGAACACACTTGTCTGTAGCAGATGTGTCAGTTGGGTGGGTTGCGTTCCACATTGTGAGTCTGTAATCTTTACATCGCCTCCTGTTCTGTCTCATTTCTGTGTGATGTCATCTGACCTGTGTTCTTTTCCTTGTGTCTGGTTCTTTTTATATTTACCTCCAGTTTTTTTTTTTTTAAATCCAGATTAATCCTTGTTTTTATTGAGCAGGTTGCACAAACACACACACACACAATACTCTTCACTAGACTCCCTTTCTTTCAGAATTTTTATTCAGTGTGTTGCATCTCAATGTGGAGCTCTTGGTCCAGACTTTGTGACTTTTAATCATGACCATATGATGTTTTCTACATTATCTTGATGTCTTCCTGATGTTCTTTTTCTTCTTCCAGGATTTGGACTAAAAATGTGATTGTTGGCTCTTCTTTCATTACTCTATGGAAGGAAAATGAGCACCAGTCTGCCCCCTGCAGAACAGGAGGGCAACATTTAAGGTATAAATCACACATGCAGGAAACCAGAGAAAAACAATCACAGACCAAAGTCTTTCAATATTAAATATATGATTTATTCTCCCATATATAAGTGTGGAAAATCACTAAAGAAAAGTCTAGATTACATTTTAGTTTTCTCAGCAGACTTTTCATAACAAATAAAGCACTGATCCAAACATTATTGCATGGTTTAAATTTATTGTGCCAGTGAGGAATCCCTACAAAAAAACAAAACAAAACATGGCCTACCCTTACTACGAACTGGTTCACATATAGTAAATCAAATGCAGATATCTTTACTGTGATTAGTTACATGTATGCTTTCTATTTGGCAAACTACTGCCATGACTGGCAAACACCAAGAAAATAGTAAGTGTGATTATCTTGTGCCAGATAAATCAGTGATTATCTACGGAATCAAATTATTGAAATGATCTCTTTTTTTCACACTGACTGATCACAACCTTTTAACAGTGATTGTATTTTGTGCTCCTTTATTCAAATAGTGTATATTTAATGACTCACCAACCCAGCTTTCTCTATGCATGTAGGGAACGGTAACTGTGTTTTGAATTGTAGACCATTGCAATCTTTTATACTACTTAAATTGCAAATCTCTCAAGAAGAAAGGGATGTTTCCTTTTGCATCTGCTTGACTGTCCATAGGGGGGCGGTGGTGTCTATATTCTGGCTCCTCAGCTGCAATAGTGCTGCAAGAATGCTGGCAAGAGGTAGGAGCATCACGTCTCAGGTCTCCAGGGACTTACAGCCTCAATTTGGCCACTATGGGGCGCTATTGTTTCTTTTATGGTACTATTTTTTAGACTCCGGTTGTAACAGTTGTTTGTCTGCCACATGAACAATTGTGTATATGTGCACCAAAACAGTTACAAAACTGATAGCATCCACCACCATTAACACCCTAATATACAGGTTTCTTTTTAAGTAGCTTTAAATTACTAAAAATTACTGTCTGACAGGTAGTTGTTGTTCCGAATCTTCACTGAATCTACAGATTACCAACAATAAGATGAACAACATAAAGCATCTCAGTATTGTCTTACACATGCAGTTACAACAATTTCAATGTGCCGTGATTCTTTATGGCATCTGCACAAGAATCAAAATCAAATGTCTGTGGTATGTGAAAAAGATTTGTATATTTTTAAAAAAGTTATTTTGCAGATTTATATTTTTAATGTTTAATTTTTAATGTCAGCGTCTGTAGATTCGCTGCATCATAGCTGATCTGAGCACTAAAGATGGAGTGGAAAAAACGGTGACGAGGGCTAAGACGGGAAGCTGTCAACAAACTAGATCATGTTCTTCTTATCAACAATGCTGGTGAGCCATTAATGGAAGAACCGTGACTGATTAGACCTGCTTGAGTCATGATGATTTTGTTTTGATAAAGTGAATCCTTTGACCCACCTATCCTTTGTCTCTCTCCCAGCTTCTGTGGGTTGCAATCTGTCCAGGATTGCTCGTTTCACTGGTGAATTCTTATCTGTCCCTCAATGTTAGCTCAGCTTAGGTGCTGACTGCTGGAATCCTGCAGTTGTTTCCATGCAGACCAGGCCTGTGATGGACTCTGGTGATTGTCTCATCTAGAGGCCTTGCAGTCCTGGGTGTTGTACTGCACGGCCAAAGCAGCCAGAAGCACAATGTTCAGTGTGCTGCCTGAGGAGGAAGCAAATGTTAGAGCTCTCAGCTACTAGTAGTTACTAGCTACGTAGAAATATCACTGCATTAGTACAGCTACAATGTGGCAAAAACAAACAAACAAAGGGGAGTGGTTGTGTGTTGTAAATTTGTTGTACAAAGAATGCTTGTGAAAGAAATCTGGAATTGGCACTTCTTGGAAAGGAAAAGGCAAGGTCTGGTTACTGACTTGTTTTTGGACATTTCAATAAAATATACAGTTCTCATCAGGTATTAAGATTACAGAGTTGTAAAGAAACTGTATGTGATCCAACTTTGCATTTTTCTGAACAGATTTCTCTAACTGGGAGATATAAATAATACCACATTGATTCTCATAGAAATGCAACATTTCTGTGAGAATCAATATGGCCTCTATGCACCTCAATGCTTTTTTTTAATGCAAAAAAGCATAGAGGTGTTGGTATTGTTACTTGACATCCTGCTTGTATTTGAATTATATATTGAATGTGCTCAGCCTTTGCTCTTAAGTAGAATATACAGACAGTTTAAAGTTTCTCTTCAGTCACTGATTTAATCCCAAAAGCTCATCCCTGTGTATCAACATGACATAATTAGAAGTTTTCCATCAAAAAATGATCCCTTTATGCCTTAAAATTGCTTAACTGTAACTATATGCTTGCTTCCTCTAGAATATACACATCTATGAAGTCGCGATGACATGATTAGTTCCTTATGTTTTTAACATGTGAAACCCCAGAAATCCAAATTTGTGTTTTTAAGCCCATCATCAGTACACTGCAGTTTCAAGGTGGAAAAGCTAATCCATGGCATTGACGGTATATTTTGCTCATATGTTTTCCAGAATATATATATATATATATATATATATATAAACATATGGACATGTTACCAAGACAAATAAACAGCTTTTAACTCCAACAAAGAACTTTAACAGACTGCACATACTGTGAAAAATTAAATCGAAATACATACATAATACCGAAACAGGCAATTGGTTTAGGCCATACAAAATCAATGTGTGAACAATGCATGGTGGAAAATACAGCTTGCTGGACTACTATTGTAGCTGCTTTTGCAAATTTTTATATACTCGTAAGAAAGTGATGTGAGAATGTGTGTCCACTTGTATTCAAGTTGTAGGGTCTGTCTTCCTTTCTAGGAACCCTGAAGCTGCTCCTGTTGCTTTGTTATGTCATAACTCATGTTACAATGAGTCAGTGAGGTAGAGCATGTTAGAGAAAGCACCAGAACAGAGTAGAGGCCGTCAGATGGAGTGACTTAGTTTCTGTCAAACTTCTAGCAGCTGTTCAACGTCACCACCGCCTCCTGACAGACAGCCCCAACTGAGGGACAAAAATAACCGTCAGGGAGAGGGCACCGACCAACTCCTGATCAAGGGTGGGGGGTTTCCTACCAGCAAACAGGGCAAAAAGCAAAAAATTGTAGCCACAAACTCTAAAAAAAAAAAAAAAAAAAAAAAGAATCTGGAAGACTGGCGAAGAGTTTCCATTCTGGTGCTTTCGCATAGGGCTGTTAGTTTAGTATTTTCCAGTGGAGAAAGTTGATTCATTAGTGGACTAATGAGACAAATCACCGTCAACCCACTTTTCTGTCTCTCTTGGTACAGTTCAAGAGGTGTACGGCTATTTTAGTACCTTGGGTGAGGAATGTCCAGTTGTCATTGAAGAACAGAGGGCACAGATTAGTCTAGGAGTTCCTCAGCTACCCTGCTGAAACACTTTGCTCTTCACTCACCATCCATCCACCAGACTCTCAGGAACCAGGGCGCTCACCATGGAGAACGTGGCAGTATTTGACTCACCTGGGAAGGGGAGGGGTTTGAAGGCGACCAAGGAGTTCTGGGCTGGAGATGTCATTTTCTCAGAGGCCAGTATTTCAGCAGTTGTGTTTGACAGGTACGGTGGGGATGCTCAGTGGTGGGTGTTCAAATATAGTCATCGTGAGGATATTTGGGCTGTTGAATGATGTGTTTCTATCGTTTTTCCCTTCACATTCAGGATGTATTCACTATATTTTAAAAGTTTCTGCTTTGGAAGGCCACATGCTTGGATCTCACTGTGGCGTGATAGCTTGGGTGTGGTATTCTTATAGCCTGAATGGAGAGCCTCCAATGGAAACTCAACAAGTCAACTCTAAATGACAGTAATCTTACCTGAATCAGAAGTCACCCAATTGTCACAATTTGTTCTCAGTATTGTTTGTGTGGACTGTTTGATGGACAAACTAAGAATCAAATGTGGAAAACACAGTTGCAACAGGCAAATTTAAGCATTATTTTCAGTTGTATCACTCTTTAAAGTCAGAAATTCTTTATTTTTCAATCATGGCCTTGATTTGGGGACATATTGTCAGGTAAGTGTTTTAGAATGTGTGTTTTTACAACATGACGGGTCAGATTCAAATCAAACCTTTATCTCAGAAGTGCTTTAACATCAAGGTAATAATCCCCTAATGATCAATTTTTATAGCTTTACAGAGGTTATCAGGAAGTGGGGCAAAATTATCTCTGCTTAAAGTTCACTTACTTGCTATTTTTGGAACTGCTTCAATTTGCCAATGAGGGCTGTGAATGCTGGGTATTTTTGTTGTGAAATCATCTGAGCTGAGCATGAAAGAATGAATTGTCATGCCCGTCCTGAATATTGTCTTCACACTAGCGTAAATAAACGTAAAAAGGAGAAAATTAAGTTGCTATAACAGTGCATTTGTCCACAAATGTGAATCTAGGCTTTTGTTTCAATAGTTTGCAGGTGCTGTAATTTATCCTAACATCTTTCCTTTTTCTTCTTCCTCCTTTTTCTGCAGTCTAACAGAACGCATTTGCCACAGCTGCTTCCGCAGACAAGATAAACTCCAGAGGTGCGGCCAGTGCAAATTTGCTCATTATTGTGACCGTACCTGCCAGCGTGCTGGCTGGGCTGAACACAAGCAAGAATGCAGCGCCATCAAAGCTTATGGCAGTGTACCAAATGAGAACATCCGGTAAGTGGAAGGAAAAGAAAATGGGGCAGTAGGTGTGGTGCTTTTTTGCTTGTTTGTTGCAGTTTTGATGGTTTTAAGGTGACTTTAATCAAGTAAGCTTGAATGCTTGAATCACTACAAAAAGTACCTTAAGTAACCGTCATGTCACACGGCAGTTAGTGTCAACACTCCTTTAATCTGGAGGTAATGTACATCTGATTTTTCTGTGACCCTAAAAGTCACATGTCTTATTTGTTCTGTTGATGTGGTCAGACTGGTGGCTCGCATCATGTGGCGAGTAGACAAGGACGGCAGCTTGTTGTCGGACACGCAGCTGACCACGCTGGAGGAGCTGGAAGACCACATCACTGACATGCAGGAGGACGAGCTGAAAGAGTTCAAAGTGGACATCCACAACTTCCTGGACTACTGGCCCCGTACCAGCAAGCAGCACACAATCGACGACATCTCACATGTGTTTGGAGTGGTGCGTCCAAATATGTACATCATATATTTGTCATTTGGGTTTCAAAACAAGGGCAGTTTTGTCCTGAATAAATTTGGACCTCCTTCACAAAAAAGACAACACAAATTTGAAAAATCATCCTTTTCAACAAGCCGTATAAATTAATATTTGAATACTTAATTTAAAGCTGACACACTGTTAAATATTCACATCTGGCCTGCAAACAAGTACAAATAGCTGGAGAGGTCATATATTGATCAGTGCTTGGAAAGCGCCTGGTAAATACAAAGTACTCCTAGTGGTAGTATGTAAGTCAACAAGGAATGTCCAAGTTAACCTTTTATTAACCAGCCAGAGCTGGATTTTAGCTAGTACTGCTGTCTTTGATCAAATTAAGGCACAAAATACTGTCTGGAACATCCGTTTGGGCCTCTTTATTACTTTATTTGAATGGGTTAAATGTCACCCGCAGTTATTACCTTTTCATACTGTCCTTGTTTGAGTCTGATGGGGTAAAAATATCCAGTATGTGACATCCTATTGAATGTCATAATTTTAATTTCAAAATCTCTGTTTATTTTGTGACCTGCTAGAAGGGGTCCAACCTACTAAATTTTGAAACCTCAGAGCTGGAAATCACTAAATTAGGACTTACTTGTACCTGGGAGGTCATTGTTCTCATTAACTTATTTTCTTTTGTGTCCTTTGTGTCAAAAACTGAAGAGCTTAAAACAAGACAATATACCTGAAAAGCAGATCCTTGTGTTTTAAATTGATATATCTTCTTATGTTGCGATGATGTGAAGATGGTGAAAAAATTCTTCGCAGACACCGTCTTGTTTATATATAAAAAGTTTATTAAAACAAAGACGGCATCATAGACACCATGGCATACCTGTTTTAGGATTTAAGGCCCAATAGAATCACTCTGCAGAACAACTGTTTCTCCTAGCTTTTAAGGTGGGAAATTCACCTAAACCAAGCAGGTGATGGGATATATTGTTACCGGTGCCTCGTTGTCTGGACAAGCAATAGCAATAAAACAACAATCTCATTTTAAAGAGCTCTGGTGTATAACTTAGGAATTTTTAACATTCCCATACCCTAACTTAGAAGGCCACTTGGAAAAAAGGATACCACACCATCATGTCTGTATTGTTTGACAGAAATTGAACAACTCTGTGTCACATCAAATGTCACACTTTATCTCCCAGATCAACTGCAACGGCTTCACTGTGAGCGACCAGAGGGGCCTCCAGGCGGTGGGAGTTGGTCTTTTTCCAAATCTGTGCCTGGTGAACCACGACTGCTGGCCCAACTGCACAGTAATCCTCAACCACGGCAAGTAAGTTTAAAAAAAAAAAAAGAAAGGTAGTCGACATTACATACAGCTGGAAATGACTCTTACTTGTTTATAAGTTAAAAATACCCAGTTTGTGTGTGCATTGTGTGTTGTCTGTGATGTGAGTGAAGGTGTGTTTGTCAGGTCAGTGTAAAACTGCTTCCTGTTTGTCTTTCAGTCAATCGGCTGTGAATACTTTGTTTCATTCTCAACGGAGGTGCGTTACCTCAGCCTAAGCATTTTTAAGTGTTATTTTATTGGAGCACCACTGAGACTATGGCATTAAACTCTTAATAAATCAGTCATTGCACATAACCCCTCCATCCACTGTAGAAAATAGAAGTCTTTGTGAGGAGTGTCCTGTAGTGTGCACTGATGCGACTCGGTTTTCACATCCATATGACACCATGCTACTTGAATGCCCTAACACTTATTTATCCTATTAAGTGTAGCAAAACACTGGTGTGGAGTTTTCTCTGCATATTTCTTCAGTTGAAAAAGCCCATTTTTCGACCCCACATATGTAACCATTTAACTGTTTTTGTCCACACAAAGTTTTACTCGCTGGTTTGTCACTTTGTGTTTGTCAGTTGTTGCTGTGTGAGAGTGTATTAGTAGTTTTAAGTTCATCTCTAACACCATGTAACCAGGCTAAAACATGAAAAACAACATTTCCATGCAAATATATTGAGAATTGTGGTCCATTCACAAAATTACCCAATTTAATTTTGTGAAATAAATGTGTGACATAATCTGTTTCACTAATATCTCACGCCTTCAATCCTCCAACTGGACTGAAAGCCACACACTGGAACAGTGTTTCACCATCACGTTCAAGCTGTAAATGAACAAAATGTACCATGTGTTTCCCTGTATCTGCTTGCACCCAATCCTCCCCAGGATTGAGCTGCGTTCTTTAGGTAAGATCGCAGAAGGAGAGGAGCTGACGGTGTCCTACGTGGACTACATGAATCTGTCGGAGGAACGACAACGGCTGCTGAAAACGCAATACTTCTTCGACTGCACATGCGAGCACTGCAAGAACCGGATCAAAGATGACATAAAGTTGGGGGGAATGGAAGTGGACGGAGTTAAGGTTTGTGTCTCTTTATTTAGTGGTGACATGAGTGATAAGGACCGATAGGAAACAAGAGAAGCAGGGGCCACGAAGACTATTTTAAGCAAAGATAATGTACGAGTATATTCTGCCTTCAGTGCTTTCACATCTGTTTTTGAGAAGCAACTACAGAAAGATTTAACTTCATTTATTCAGTTACTTCAAGGCTGTAAATACATTATAGTATTTGACTAGGAATTCTTATCTGATCCGATTTATGTTCTGTTAATTTATGCTTAATTCCCCATATCAAACATGCTTTGATGAACAACACATCATAGCAAGTGTTATCTTAACAGGTACAGCACAAGAAAGTTCATTTGTGCTCTTCATATTAGGCTATATTCCATCACGTTTTAAAAAATTAGCATATCAGGAAACATAAGCAGCAAAAAATGTAGCATCAAAATCAATTGCCATCTGTCAGAATGACCACATATGTAATGATGTGCCAGGGCTGGGTGTCAAATCATAAACTTAATAACAGAGAAAGCTGCCTTTTATATGATGATTCATCTTGTTTGTTATTATCTAGTTTGTTATTATCCTGCTAATCCTGCCAGCGGGTCAAAGGCCTTTTTAAGATAAAAAAAAAAATAATCAGACCTTCACCTTTATGCAGTTGAACAAGAGTAACCTGTGTTGCATACAAAGGAAAAGCCTGGCCTCTAACATATAAACCCAATTCTGAATGTATGTCAGGGTGCATTTCTTTGTCAATTTGTTAATACTTATCCTAATAATCTCTCCAATCTTTCAGCCTTCAGAGGAACAGGTAAAAGAGGCAACGGATTACTGCTTTCAAATGCTGGAGAAGATGGACCAGGCTCGATTAAAAGGCGACTACCACGAGGTGACGCATTACATCACCAAATATAAAACAGGAAAGCGTTATTTTTTGTTTGTTTTTTTTACCGACAAGTCTTTCTTTGTTTTATTTTCCCCACAGGTGGTAAAAATCTGCAGAAACGCCATTGAGAAGACGGAGCCAGTTTTGGCGGACACTCACATCTACCTGCTGAGGATGTGGAGCACAATGAGTGAGGTTCAAGCTTACCTGCAGTACTTTGATGAGGCTGCAGAATATGCCCGCAAAATGGTGGACGGATACATGTGAGTGTGAAGAGACTGAGCAGTTTCATGTTTTTAACACACAGACTGTATTATTTTAAAGGTGCATGTAGCTTCTGTGTTTAAAAAGTCAAACCCATGGGGAAGTTACTTAAACCTGCATTTTTTTCAATGGCCAGCAGATGGCAACTCTTGTGGTTACAAAAAACTGCAACTCCTACAGATGTCTGAGAAAATGACCCTACTTCTCACTTGATTTGTTACCTCAGTAAACACTCTTCTAATGAATTAATGGTCTCAATTGGACAGTTTTACATTTCCTTTCATAAAACATGTTTATTTTGTGTATTATGTTCTCATTTAGAGTAAAATAGACAATAAAGCAGGATACAGTTACATTGTGATTTCCCACTTGCTACTGTATAGGCATGTATAGTGTTCACAGGTTCCTAGTGTGATCCAGCAGATCAAGATTTTAAATGTAAAGCTTCAAAAACAATAGCTACATCCATCTTATAGACACATCATACAATGATAACATACCAAGTCTTTAATGTGAAAGACAGAATAAGTAAACATAAATCTCCTCCCTATGACAGGAAGCTGTACCACTCAAACAACGCTGCTCTCGGTATGGCTGCCATGCGAGCAGGAGTGACCCACTGGCAGGCCGGGCAGATAGAGGTCGGACACGGTATGATCTGTAAGGCCTACGCCATCCTCATGGTCACCCACGGTCCAACACATCCCATCACCAAAGACCTGGAGGTAAACACCTTATAATCACACAGTCTTATTTGGTTTTGCTAAGATGTTTCCGGACCAGTTCTTTAGTTTAAATACAGCTCAAATTCTATGAATGATTTTCATTAATAATAATTTTTAAATTGTCTATATTCTGTAATTCTTTTATGAAACAATTAAAATAATTAAAAATGACAATTTGAAGACATCTACATCAGCGTCTTTCCTCAGCTTTTTTTGAATTTACTGTTATTGGTTCATCCTCAACTGCAAAAAATTAATAAATGTCACCAACCCATCAAACAAGAGCAGATATACACAGTTAGCAAGCAGCTGGCACCCATTGTGGACCATTTATCAGCTAGAAAGTCAGATTCCCTGCAAGAGTTCATGGAGAGTTCTGAAATAGACATAAAAGACAGCAAGTAAATTTGCCAAAAGATAAATGAATCATTGTGTTGATCTGAATTCCTGGATGGTAATAAGGTTTGTGTTTGTGAATTAATGTATTTACATTTTTTTGACCCAAGTTTAAAATCTTACCGTCTACATACAAAGTTTACTTGCAGGCCTGCTAAGATGTTTTAAAGCTTTTGGCAAAATGTGAGCTTCCAATTTTTTATTGTTTTAATATCCGTGGTAGATTATTGATTTAAGATTAGGTTATCTCAAGCTGTACTTTAAGTGGTCGATTCACAAACTTGGAATTTTTTCTACTCATTGTGTAACGTAGCTAACTCCACAGTGGACATTGTAAGCACTGATGTTTCTGTCCTGATTTCTCCACAGGCGATGCGAATGCAGACAGAGATGGAACTGAGGATGTTTAAACAGAACGAGTACGTTTACCACAGTATGAGAGAGGCAGCCCTGAAGAACAAACCGATGACCATGATGCATGAACCAAAATCTATGGAGGAGGGAATCAAGAACCTCTTCCACCGGAGGAAATAATCATGAGAAGAATCATCCTATTGTTTACTGCCAACAGCTTTAAGTGTTTGTGTGAGAATCTACACATTTAGTCACATTTTCTGTATCACTTGCATTTTGTAGTTACTGTTTTCATTAAAATATTGTCTCGCAAAACGTGTACTTCTCTCTTGCATTATGAATTTCTGTATCTTAAAAACAAATGGTATCTGTTGCATTACTGCTTGTTGCACTTGGTATTAGATGCTAACCTGGCAATAGCCAGATTAATAATTGTGTAGTACTTGATAGTACTCCACAATATCAATCTGGGACCGCTCCATGTAAATCCGTTCGGAGGAAAGAGGCACGGATTGGACAATGCAACACTATGTCCCGCCTCTGACAGGTTTGTTTTTAGCCAATCGCGGGATCTTCACAACGAGCGGAGCCAATTGGTAGATTAAACTCTTACCAAAACCCGTAGGTAAAAAAACACACAAATCTTTACCATCCAGAAATGCGCAAAGCGCCTCTCGTTCTTCCTTCAAAGAAGCGATAGGAGATTCAGCTAAAACTGACTTAATAGCAGCATCTACACGATCGTTGTCCTCCGTTGCCATGTTTGTTTTGATCTACTGGCGCTTGGTGTCGTCTTCACACCCGGATATCCCGCCCCACACACGAATACTGCTGCGTGATTGGCCCGTGCCATCTTGGCTCTGTACGAACAGTGAATGCGGGAGCAGAGCAAGATGGTTTCTTGAGAGATTTGTGAACTCACAAATATCGCGAGAAATCAACTTGCTGGCAAGGTTAATTAGATGCAGCAGGCTTAGACAGGTGCAGTTTAACCCAAATATCAGTCTGGAGCTTACACATTGTGCCAGAATAGGTAATGCATTCGAAGTATTACACTTGAACCCAAAGGATGGTAAAGTTGGAAATCCTGTTACCCAACCAAGACTCCTTAAATGGTCACATGAAATCAGACATACAGTGATACTTCAGCAAAGCAGGAATACTTTATTGATCTCGGAAGGGAAATTCAGTTGTTACAGCAGTCAATATATGAACGTCCTAGTCTTTACTGTAAGCTGTACAGGGGTGTAGTGCCAACTAAAAGACCTCTTGTTTTAGGATCAACCCTTTGATACAAATGGCTAGTGTCAGCTTGGACTCTTCAGTTTGTAGCCAGTTGAGGTAATGGTCACATCAGTAGATTTCAGACAAACACCCCCTTACTGGGTTCACACATTAGCGCTTGAATCAAACTTGTAGTCACACCAGACAGTCCAAGAATAGCACATGCTCAAAGGAATTTGTTAAAGTGAAATCTGGTGCAGCTGCTAATCAGACTTTAATGTCCCACTTGTAATTAAATTATCTGAACAAGTTAGATAAACTCTACCAGCAAAGGTAAAGTAAACCAAGCTCACTACACATTCAATTTTGTGACATTGCTTTCTGCCACTATTCAGTTTGGCAATTTTGCCAAGAGAAAACTAAATTTCAAGACTATTATCCCAAGTGCAGACACTCACATACGTTTGCTTATCCTCTTGTACACGATGTCCCCATGAGTCATCGTCTGTAGGGAGAAGAAAATACAAGTTTAAAGGCCATTCAAGAGGAATACGGACATCAAGTTAAGGGTTTTGAATACTCGCATTGACGATTGTGTTCGCATCCACCCATTCAGTGACAGACTCAATTCCCTTCATTGAAGTCTTCAACTTGTTGCCTTCCCGCCGAACCACGGTCTTTAGAAAACAATACAGGCTCAAGTTAAAGACAGCAAGAACATCTTGTCCAAATTCCAATGTGAAAAAAGGAACCATATGCTGTTATTCTTAGAGTTTAGATAACCACTGCATTTGGAATCAGCAGTTTAACATCCTGCCTCACCTTGATTTTCTCTCCAGTGACTGACTCCAACTCAGTCTCCTGTCCGAGGGTGAAGGTGTTGATGATTGCTTTGCCTCCAGTTGTGATCGTCACTTTGAAGTTGTCGCCATTCTGCTCGATTTCAGTGATGCTCTTGACGTCTTTTCCTTTCTGAATAAGTTCATCAGGAAAACCTACGACAGAAAGCAGACAAGTTAAAAAACAAAAGCATGCTCAGTAAAGCAGTCTTAACTTCAAGCTGTGCGTCATCTATGCAGTTTAAAAATGCAGCTTCATTAAAAATAAATAAATAAGTGCAATCAAAAACATGAGTAGTACAAGTAAAAGCTTTAAAAGCACAATTCTTACCAATAGCCTTCATGAAAGGCTCAAAGTTCTCCTTGGACTCAACCTGGTACTTTCCAGAGAAAGACATGGTGGCAGGCAGTGAAGGAAAAGTTCAAAGTGGTTTTCATCTGCTTTTATACTCTCAAACTGCAGGGGCTCAATCATTAACCACATTAATCTGCCCCTCTCCCTCTTTCTCTCTCTTCTTCTTTGTCTGTCTCTCTCTCCCTCCCTCTCTCACTCTTTCTCTGTCTCTCTCTCTCCCTCCCTCTCTCACTCTTTCTCTGTCTCTCTCTCTCTCACTCTTTCTCTGTCTCTCTCTCTCACTCTTTCTCTGTCTCTCTCTCTCACTCTTTCTCTCTCTCTCTCTCCCTCTCTCTCTCACTCTTTCTCTGCCACCTAGCGGCCATGGCAGCCACCTGGTGGCCATCTCTCAATGGTACAGAGTCCTTCAAAAAAAAATCCTGGATCCAGACGGTGATCCGGATCACCTCCAAAATCTAATCGATTGTTACTTTTGCTCTTCCGGACATCCTGTAAAAGTTTTGGTGAAAATCTGTTCATGACTTTTTGAGTTATGCCGTTAACAGACAAACAGACACACACACGCAGACGGACAGACCGACAGACAAACGGCATGGCGGACGTCTGCGCTCTCCGAGTGCTTCTCTCGTCTTTTCATGCAGTGATTACCTCCTGCATATGACAATTCATTCATATAATTTATTATCAGGGACAAAAAGTTTGCATATCCTTAGGATCAACAAAAAAAAATCTATGTTGTTACGTTTACAATTTGACAGACAATATATGTTACACAGCTTTATCATACCTCGCATGATGTTGACCTCAGAGAGAGAGAGACAGAGAAAGAGTGAGAGAGAGAGGGAAAGAGAGAAAGAGGGAGAGGGGTGGAGAGAGAGAGCGGGAGAGAGAGAGAGAGATGCATATGGATGCGTCTTAGAGCAGCGCGTTTACAGGCGCTACAAACAAAAGTTCTTTTCGATCCATAATGCTAAAACTTATCACGTAAAAGGCACCAAAAGCATGAGTTAACTGAACTTAAGCGCTGTTGTGCAGTGAGCTTGGTTTGCCATCCCAGGCTTTGGTTTCAGCTGTGCGTAGACGGCTGCGCTTTAATTCTGTTCAGTGTACAAGTAGTGCATTGACTTTGCACAAAGATGGGTAGAAAAGTCAGATATTTATAAATATTTTTGAATGTACTCAAGTAAAAATAATAATAATAATAATAATTATTATTAGTAGTAGTACCAAGAAGTAAAAATAGAAGGTTACGTCAGAAAAACGTCTGAAATATTAAAGTAAATAGTTAAAGAAAATATTATAAAACATTAAAAATACAGGCTACATATTTTTGAAAGAAATAGCAAATCAGTGACTTAGAAAAAATATTAAGGAAAATATATTATCTTTGGAGTATTCTGCCATACACAGCTTTATTAGGCCAAATAACTACAAGAAAACATACATACAAATCAATAAAGGTCACTCATCTATTAGTTTATTGTTTAACGTACAATAATAATACCTTATTACATAATGCACCATGTTATTACTTTTCCAGAAGATCAAAAGATTGCAAGTGCATTTTGTAATAATTTTCTCAAAATGTAATAACTTATTACTTAATGCGGCAAAATTTTTTACAAAATGCGTTGGGTCAGTTTATTACAAAATGCGGCAGTTTATTACAAAATGCGGCTTTATTACGAAGTGACATGACAAAGTTATTACATTTTGGACGTTTATTACAAAATGCACCGTTATTACGAAATGCGGCTTAACAGGCTGTTATCAGGATTTATGACCATGAACCAGAGAGCAAACGCTCCATGACTGAAGCAGACCTATTAATGTGAAGTCATGTTGTGCTAAACTGCACTCAGAATTTGAAGATATATGCAGCTCTTAGAAGAGTCAACCTTCTAATTCTGGTGGGTTTTGGTAAAACAGCATGAAAATCTATCAAAAACAACTTTCTCACACCACAGAAGCAGTGATCTGTCCTATTTAGCTAAATCAAACCTTATCACAGAAAAACAGATACGAGACAGCATGTAGTGTGTAGTGCAGTAATCTGACATAGTGCTGCTATTCCTTTTACTGAAGTAAATGATGGAAACACTTGATGCACCGCTGCTCTTATATACGTGAGGATTTTCTAACCTGCATCACAGCAGAGTCCTGAAGCAGCACAGCGTCCTCCCTCAGATCCGCAGGGTCGTCCTCCTGCCTGGCAGGGAGTCAGCAGGTAGTTAACCCTAACCCTAACCCTCCCCACAGCAGATACCTGGGCCGAAGCAGCGGCCCCTGTCTCCAGGGCCACAGGACATGCACTGGAGGAGCAAAGAAATGATTATTTATGGCTTTATCTAGGATGACACCAAAACTGAAGACTTTGCAGATCAGTTCTATCAATTCTTCAAACTATATACCAATTTAGTTCCATTTATAACTCAAATCTTTAATATTCAGCTGCCGTGATGCAAATTAGTTCATCCTAAAGGAGCGATTCCTCATCTCAAGTGTCGAAGGTCAGAGGGGGTCGACTGTGAAGCCCTTCAGTGCAAATTTGTGAAGTGTAACTTAAAAATCTCCAACAAAAATTTGCCATTTTGATATGAATTTAAAAAATTCAACTTGTTTAAGTGATGTTTGATTTTAAAAAAAAAGAGATAAACAGCTTACTTTCCGCAGCGGGGCATCTATGATGGACCTCTTCCCACCAATAGGACAGTTGGAGATGTAACAGGCTGAGCATACAGACAGAAGGAAAAGAAAGCAGACGGGCACAGCAGCTCTGGTCATTTCTGCAAAGTGAAAGAATGACAAAAAACAGATTAGTAAGGCCCGACTACAAAATCTAATCTAGACAAATGCTCAAAGCAAATGCACTCACTTGATGCTTCAAGTAGTCGTTTGAGATGCTCCAAGGTGATTGCTGAGTTCTCAGTTCTGCATTGAACATGGTGCCACTGACATGTCTTATATACTTCCACAGCGCCTTTTGAGAGTGACGCAAAAACCCAAAAGCCACTTGACAAATCACCGTCAACCCACTTTTCTGTCTCTCTTGGTACAGTTCAAGAGGTGTACGGCTATTTTAGTACCTTGGGTGAGGAATGTCCAGTTGTCATTGAAGAACAGAGGGCACAGATTAGTCTAGGAGTTCCTCAGCTACCCTGCTGAAACACTCTGCTGTTCACTCACCATCCATCCACCAGACTCTCAGGAACCAGGGCGCTCACCATGGAGAACGTGGCAGTATTTGACTCACCTGGGAAGGGGAGGGGTTTGAAGGCGACCAAGGAGTTCTGGGCTGGAGATGTCATTTTCTCAGAGGCCAGCATTTCAGCAGTTGTGTTTGACAGGTACGGTGGGGATGCTCAGTGGTGGGTGTTCAAATATAGTCATCGTGAGGATATTTGGGCTGTTGAATGATGTGTTTCTATCCATTTTTCCCTTCACATTCAGGATGTATTCACTATATTTTTAAAAGTTTCTGCTTTGGAAGGCCACATGCTTGGATCTCACTGTGGTGTGATAGCTTGGGTGTGGTATTCTTATAGCCTGAATGGAGAGCCTCCAATGGAAACTCAGCAAGTCAACTCTAAATGACAGTAATCTTACCTGAATCAGAAGTCACCCATTTGTCACAATTTGTTCTCAGTATTGTTTGTGTGGCCTGTTTGGATGGACAAACTAAGAATCAAAATGTGGAAAACACAGTTGCAACAGGCAGTTTAAGCATTATTTTCAGTTGTAATCACTCTTTTAAAGTCAGAAATTCTTTGTTTTTCAATCATGGCCTTGATTTGGGGACATATTGTCAGGTAAGTGTTTTAGAATGTGTGTTTTTACAACATGACGAGTCAGATTTAAATCAAATCTTTATCTCAGAAGTGGCTTTAACATCAAGGTAATAATCCCCTAATGATCAATTTTATAGCTTTACAGAGGTTATCAGGAAGTGGGGCAAAATGATCTCCCTTAAAGTTCACTTACTTGCTATTTTTGGAACTGCTTCAATTTGCCAATGAGGGCTGTGAATGCTGGGTATTTTTGTTGTGAAATCATCTGAGCTAAACATGAAAGAATGAATTGTCATGGCCCGTCCTGAATATTGTCTTCACACTAGCGGAAATAAACATAAAAAGGAGAAAATTAAGTTACTATAACAGTGCATTTGTCCACAAATGTGAATTAGGCTTTTGTTTCAATAGTTTGCAGGTGCTGTAATTTATCCTAACATCTTTCCTTTTTCTTCTTCCTCCTTTTTCTGCAGTTCTAACAGAACGCATTTGCCACAAGCTGCTTCCGCAGACAAGATAAACTCCAGAGGTGCGGCCAGTGCAAATTTGCTCATTATTGTGACCGTACCTGCCAGCGTGCTGGCTGGGCTGAACACAAGCAAGAATGCAGCGCCATCAAAGCTTATGGCAGTGTACCAAATGAGAACATCCGGTAAGTGGAAGGAAAAGAAAATGGGCAGTAGGTGTGGTGCTTTTTTGCTTGTTTGTTGCAGTTTTGATGGTTTTAAAGGTGACTTTAATCAAGTAAGCTTGAATGCTTGAATCACTACAAAAAGTACCTTAAGTAACCGTCATGTCACACGGCAGTTAGTGTCAACACTCCTTTAATCTGGAGGTAATGTACATTCTGATTTTTCTGTGACCCTAAAAGTCACATGTCTTATTTGTTCTGTTGATGTGGTCAGACTGGTGGCTCGCATCAGTGGCGAGTAGACAAGGACGGCAGCTTGTTGTCGGACACGCAGCTGACCACGCTTGGAGGAGCTGGAAGACCACATCACTGACATGCAGGAGGACGAGCTGAAAGAGTTCAAAGTGGACATCCACAACTTCTGGACTACTGGCCCCGTACCAGCAAGCAGCACACAATCGACGACATCTCACATGTGTTTGGAGTGGTGCGTCCAAATATGTACATCATATATTTGTCATTTGGGTTTCAAAACAAGGGCAGTTTTGTCCTGAATAAATTTGGACCTCCTTCACAAAAAAGACAACACAAATTTGAAAAATCATCCTTTTCAACAAGCCGTATAAATTAATATTTGAATACTTAATTTAAAGCTGACACACTGTTAAATATTCACATCTGGCCTGCAAACAAGTACAAATAGCTGGAGAGGTCATATATTGATCAGTGCTTGGAAAGCGCCTGGTAAATACAAAGTACTCCTAGTGGTAGTATGTAAGTCAACAAGGAATGTCCAAGTTAACCTTTTATTAACCAGCCAGAGCTGGATTTTAGCTAGTACTGCTGTCTTTGATCAAATTAAGGCACAAAATACTGTCTGGAACATCCGTTTGGGCCTCTTTATTACTTTATTTGAATGGGTTAAATGTCACCCGCAGTTATTACCTTTTCATACTGTCCTTGTTTGAGTCTGATGGGGTAAAAATATCCAGTATGTGACATCCTATTGAATGTCATAATTTTAATTTCAAAATCTCTGTTTATTTTGTGACCTGCTAGAAGGGGTCCAACCTACTAAATTTTGAAACCTCAGAGCTGGAAATCACTAAATTAGGACTTACTTGTACCTGGGAGGTCATTGTTCTCATTAACTTATTTTCTTTTGTGTCCTTTGTGTCAAAAACTGAAGAGCTTAAAACAAGACAATATACCTGAAAAGCAGATCCTTGTGTTTTAAATTGATATCTTCTTATGTTGCGATGATGTGAAGATGGTGAAAAAATTCTTCGCAGACACCGTCTTGTTTATATATAAAAAGTTTATTAAAACAAAGACGGCATCATAGACACCATGGCATACCTGTTTTAGGATTTAAGGCCCAATAGAATCACTCTGCAGAACAACTGTTTCTCCTAGCTTTTAAGGTGGGAAATTCACCTAAACCAAGCAGGTGATGGGATATATTGTTACCGGTGCCTCGTTGTCTGGACAAGCAATAGCAATAAAACAACAATCTCATTTTAAAGAGCTCTGTGTAAACTTAGGAATTTAACATTCCCATACCCTAACTTAGAAGGCCACTTGGAAAAAGGATACCACAACCATCATGTCTGTGATTGTTTGACATGAAATTGAACAACTCGGTGTCACATCAAATGTCACACTTTATCTCCCAGATCAACTGCAACGGCTTCACTGTGAGCGACCAGAGGGGCCTCCAGGCGGTGGGAGTTTGGTCTTTTTTCCAAATCTGTGCCTTGTGTGAAACCACGGACTGCTGGCCCAACTGCACAGTAATCCTCAACCACGGCAAGTAAGTTTAAAAAAAAAAAAAGAAAGGTAGTTCGACATACATACAGCTGGAAATGACTCTTACTTGTTTATAAGTTAAAAATACCCAGTTTGTGTGTGCATTGTGTGTTGTCTGTGATGTGAGTGAAGGTGTGTTTGTCAGGTCAGGTGTAAAACTGCTTCCTGTTGTCTTTCAGTCAATCGGCTGTGAATACTTTGTTTCATTCTCAACGGAGGTGCGTTACCTCAGCCTAAGCATTTTTAAGTGTTATTTTATTGGAGCACCACTGAGACTATGGCATTAAACTCTTAATAAATCAGTCATTGCACATAACCCCTCCATCCACTGTAGAAAATAGAAGCTTTGTGAGGAGTGTCCTGTAGTGTGCACTGATGCGACTCGGTTTTCACATCCATATGACACCATGCTACTTGAATGCCCTAACACTTATTTATCCTATTAGTGTAGCAAAACACTGCGTGTGGAGTTTTCTCTGCATATTTCTTCAGTTGAAAAAGCCCATTTTTCGACCCCACATATGAACCATTTAACTGTTTTTGTCCACACAAAGTTTTACTCGCTGGTTTGTCACTTTTGTGTTTGTCAGTTGTTGCTGTGTGAGAGTGTATTAGTAGTTTTAAGTTCATCTCTAACACCATGTAACCAGGCTAAAAACATGAAAAACAACATTTTCCATGCAAATATATTGAGAATTGGGTCCATTCATCAAAATTACCCAATTTAATTTTGTGAATAAATGTGTGACATAATCTGTTTTCACATAATATCTCACGCCTTCCATCTCCAACTGGACTGAAAGCATCACACTGGACAGTGTTTCAACATCACGTGTCAAGCTGTAAATGAACAAATGTACTCATGTGTTTCCCTGTCTATCTGCTTTGCACCCAATCCTTCCCCAGGATTGAGCTGCGTTCTTTAGGTAAGATCGCAGAAGGAGATGGACGCTGGGAACGGTGTCCTACGGTGGACTACGATAATCTGTCGGAAGGAACGACAACGGCTGCTGGAAAAACGCCAATACTGTCTTTCGATCTGCACATGGCGAGCACCTGCAAAGAAACTTGCGGATTCAAAGATTGACATAAGTTGGGGGGAATGCGAAGTGGAGACGGAGTCTAAATGGTTTGTGTCTCTTTATTTAGTGGTGACGGATGAGTGATGAAGGGACCGAGTAGGAAACAAGAGAAGCAGGGGCCACGAAGACTATTTGTAAGCAAAGATAATGTACGAGTATATTCTGCCTTCAGTGCTTTCACATCTGTTTTTGAGAAGCAACTACAGAAAGATTTAACTTCATTTATTCAGTTACTTCAAGGCTGTAAATACATTATAGTATTTGACTAGGAACTTCTTATCTGATCCGATTTATGTTCTGTTAATTTATGCTTAATTCCCCATATCAAACATGCTTTGATGAACAACACATCATAGCAAGTGTTATCTTAACAGGTACAGCACAAGAAAGTTCATTTGTGCTCTTCATATTAGGCTATATTCCATCACGTTTTAAAAAATTAGCATATCAGGAAACATAAGCAGCAAAAAATTGTAGCATCAAATCAATTGCCATCTGTCAGAATGACCACATATGTAATGATGTGCCAGGGCTGGGTGTCAAATCATAAACTTAATAACAGAGAAAGCTGCTTTTATATGATGATTCATCTTGTTTGTTATTATCTAGTTTGTTATTATCCTGCTAATCCTGCCAGCGGGTCAAAGGCCTTTTTAAGATAAAAAAAAAAAATAATCAGACCTTCACCTTTATGCAGTTGAAACAAGAGTAACCTGTGTTGCATACAAAGGAAAAGCCTGGCCTCTAACATATAAACCCAATTCTGAATGTATGTCAGGGTGCATTTCTTTGTCAATTTGTTAATACTTATCCTAATAATCTCTCCAATCTTTCAGCCTTCAGAGGAACAGGTAAAAGAGGCAACGGATTACTGCTTTCAAATGCTGGAGAAGATGGACCAGGCTCGATTAAAAGGCGACTACCACGAGGGTGACGGCATTACATCACCAAATATAAAACAGGAAAGCGTTATTTTTTGTTTGTTTTTTTACCGACAAGTCTTTCTTTGTTTTATTTTCCCCACAGGTGGTAAAAATCTGCAGAAACCGCCATTGAGAAGACGGAGCCAGTTTTGGCGGACACTCACATCTACCTGCTGAGGATGTGGAGCACAATGAGTGAGGTTCAAGCTTACCTGCAGTACTTTGATGAGGCTGCAGAATATGCCCGCAAAATGGTGGACGGATACATGTGAGTGTGAAGAGACTGAGCAGTTCATGTTTTTAACACACAGACTGTATTATTTTAAGGTGCATGTAGCTTCTGTGTTTAAAAGTGCAAACCCATGGGGAAGTTACTTAAACCTGCATTTTTTTCAATGGCCAGCAGATGGCAACTCTTGTGGTTACAAAAAACTGCAACTCCTACAGATGTCTGAGAAAATGACCCTACTTCTCACTTGATTTGTTACCTCAGTAAACACTCTTCTAATGAATTAATGGTCTCAATTGGACAGTTTTACATTTCCTTTCATAAAACATGTTTATTTTGTGTATTATGTTCTCATTTAGAGTAAAATAGACAATAAAGCAGGATACAGTTACATTGTGATTTCCCACTTGCTACTGTATAGGCATGTATAGTGTTCACAGGTTCCTAGTGTGATCCAGCAGATCAAGATTTTAAATGTAAAGCTTTCAAAAACAATAGCTACATCCATCTTATAGACACATCATACAATGATAACATACCAAGTCTTTAATGTGAAAGACAGAATAAGTAAACATAAATCTCCTCCCTATGACAGGAAGCTGTACCACTCAAACAACGCTGCTCTCGGTATGGCTGCCATGCGAGCAGGAGTGACCCACTGGCAGGCCGGGCAGATAGAGGTCGGACACGGTATGATCTGTAAGGCCTACGCCATCCTCATGGTCACCCACGGTCCAACACATCCCATCACCAAAGACCTGGAGGTAAACACCTTATAATCACACAGTCTTATTTGGTTTTGCTAAGATGTTTCCGGACCAGTTCTTTAGTTTAAATACAGCTCAAATTCTATGAATGATTTTCATTAATAATAATTTTTAAATTGTCTATATTCTGTAATTCTTTTATGAAACAATTAAAATAATTAAAAATGACAATTTGAAGACATCTACATCAGCGTCTTTCCTCAGCTTTTTTTGAATTTACTGTTATTGGTTCATCCTCAACTGCAAAAAATTAATAAATGTCACCAACCCATCAAACAAGAGCAGATATACACAGTTAGCAAGCAGCTGGCACCCATTGTGGACCATTTATCAGCTAGAAAGTCAGATTCCCTGCAAGAGTTCATGGAGAGTTCTGAAATAGACATAAAAGACAGCAAGTAAATTTGCCAAAAGATAAATGAATCATTGTGTTGATCTGAATTCCTGGATGGTAATAAGGTTTGTGTTTGTGAATTAATGTATTTACATTTTTTGACCCAAGTTTAAAATCTACCGTCTACATACAAAGTTTACTTGCAGGCCTGCTAAGATGTTTTAAAGCTTTTGGCAAAATGTGAGCTTCCAATTTTTTATTGTTTTAATATCCGTGGTAGATTATTGATTTAAGATTAGGTTATCTCAAGCTGTACTTTAAGTGGTCGATTCACAAACTTGGAATTTTTTCTACTCATTGTGTAACGTAGCTAACTCCACAGTGGACATTGTAAGCACTGATGTTTCTGTCCTGATTTCTCCACAGGCGATGCGAATGCAGACAGAGATGGAACTGAGGATGTTTAAACAGAACGAGTACGTTACCACAGTATGAGAGAGGCAGCCCTGAAGAACAAACCGATGACCATGATGCATGAACCAAAATCTATGGAGGAGGAATCAAGAACCTCTTCCACCGGAGGAAATAATCATGAGAAGAATCATCCTATTGTTTACTGCCAACAGCTTTAAGTGTTTGTGTGAGAATCTACACATTTAGTCACATTTTCTGTATCACTTGCATTTTGTAGTTACTGTTTTCATTAAAATATTGTCTCGCAAAACGTGTACTTCTCTCTTGCATTATGAATTTCTGTATCTTAAAAACAAATGGTATCTGTTTGCATTACTGCTTGTTGCACTTGGTATTAGATGCTAACCTGGCAATAGCCAGATTAATAATTGTGTAGTACTTGATAGTACTCCACAATATCAATCTGGGACCGCTCCATGTAAATCCGTTCGGAGGAAAGAGGCACGGATTGGACAATGCAACACTATGTCCCGCCTCTGACAGGTTTGTTTTTAGCCAATCGCGGGATCTTCACAACGAGCGGAGCCAATTGGTAGATTAAACTCTTACCAAAACCCGTAGGTAAAAAAACACACAAATCTTTACCATCCAGAAATGCGCAAAGCGCCTCTCGTTCTTCCTTCAAAGAAGCGATAGGAGATTCAGCTAAAACTGACTTAATAGCAGCATCTACACGATCGTTGTCCTCCGTTGCCATGTTTGTTTTGATCTACTGGCGCTTGGTGTCGTCTTCACACCCGGATATCCCGCCCCACACACGAATACTGCTGCGTGATTGGCCCGTGCCATCTTGGCTCTGTACGAACAGTGAATGCGGGAGCAGAGCAAGATGGTTTCTTGAGAGATTTGTGAACTCACAAATATCGCGAGAAATCAACTTGCTGGCAAGGTTAATTAGATGCAGCAGGCTTAGACAGGTGCAGTTTAACCCAAATATCAGTCTGGAGCTTACACATTGTGCCAGAATAGGTAATGCATTCGAAGTATTACACTTGAACCCAAAGGATGGTAAAGTTGGAAATCCTGTTACCCAACCAAGACTCCTTAAATGGTCACATGAAATCAGACATACAGTGATACTTCAGCAAAGCAGGAATACTTTATTGATCTCGGAAGGGAAATTCAGTTGTTACAGCAGTCAATATATGAACGTCCTAGTCTTTACTGTAAGCTGTACAGGGGTGTAGTGCCAACTAAAAGACCTCTTGTTTTAGGATCAACCCTTTGATACAAATGGCTAGTGTCAGCTTGGACTCTTCAGTTTGTAGCCAGTTGAGGTAATGGTCACATCAGTAGATTTCAGACAAACACCCCCTTACTGGGTTCACACATTAGCGCTTGAATCAAACTTGTAGTCACACCAGACAGTCCAAGAATAGCACATGCTCAAAGGAATTTGTTAAAGTGAAATCTGGTGCAGCTGCTAATCAGACTTTAATGTCCCACTTGTAATTAAATTATCTGAACAAGTTAGATAAACTCTACCAGCAAAGGTAAAGTAAACCAAGCTCACTACACATTCAATTTTGTGACATTGCTTTCTGCCACTATTCAGTTTGGCAATTTTGCCAAGAGAAAACTAAATTTCAAGACTATTATCCCAAGTGCAGACACTCACATACGTTTGCTTATCCTCTTGTACACGATGTCCCCATGAGTCATCGTCTGTAGGGAGAAGAAAATACAAGTTTAAAGGCCATTCAAGAGGAATACGGACATCAAGTTAAGGGTTTTGAATACTCGCATTGACGATTGTGTTCGCATCCACCCATTCAGTGACAGACTCAATTCCCTTCATTGAAGTCTTCAACTTGTTGCCTTCCCGCCGAACCACGGTCTTTAGAAAACAATACAGGCTCAAGTTAAAGACAGCAAGAACATCTTGTCCAAATTCCAATGTGAAAAAAGGAACCATATGCTGTTATTCTTAGAGTTTAGATAACCACTGCATTTGGAATCAGCAGTTTAACATCCTGCCTCACCTTGATTTTCTCTCCAGTGACTGACTCCAACTCAGTCTCCTGTCCGAGGGTGAAGGTGTTGATGATTGCTTTGCCTCCAGTTGTGATCGTCACTTTGAAGTTGTCGCCATTCTGCTCGATTTCAGTGATGCTCTTGACGTCTTTTCCTTTCTGAATAAGTTCATCAGGAAAACCTACGACAGAAAGCAGACAAGTTAAAAAACAAAAGCATGCTCAGTAAAGCAGTCTTAACTTCAAGCTGTGCGTCATCTATGCAGTTTAAAAATGCAGCTTCATTAAAAATAAATAAATAAGTGCAATCAAAAACATGAGTAGTACAAGTAAAAGCTTTAAAAGCACAATTCTTACCAATAGCCTTCATGAAAGGCTCAAAGTTCTCCTTGGACTCAACCTGGTACTTTCCAGAGAAAGACATGGTGGCAGGCAGTGAAGGAAAAGTTCAAAGTGGTTTTCATCTGCTTTTATACTCTCAAACTGCAGGGGCTCAATCATTAACCACATTAATCTGCCCCTCTCCCTCTTTCTCTCTCTTCTTCTTTGTCTGTCTCTCTCTCCCTCCCTCTCTCACTCTTTCTCTGTCTCTCTCTCTCCCTCCCTCTCTCACTCTTTCTCTGTCTCTCTCTCTCTCACTCTTTCTCTGTCTCTCTCTCTCACTCTTTCTCTGTCTCTCTCTCTCACTCTTTCTCTCTCTCTCTCTCCCTCTCTCTCTCACTCTTTCTCTGCCACCTAGCGGCCATGGCAGCCACCTGGTGGCCATCTCTCAATGGTACAGAGTCCTTCAAAAAAAAATCCTGGATCCAGACGGTGATCCGGATCACCTCCAAAATCTAATCGATTGTTACTTTTGCTCTTCCGGACATCCTGTAAAAGTTTTGGTGAAAATCTGTTCATGACTTTTTGAGTTATGCCGTTAACAGACAAACAGACACACACACGCAGACGGACAGACCGACAGACAAACGGCATGGCGGACGTCTGCGCTCTCCGAGTGCTTCTCTCGTCTTTTCATGCAGTGATTACCTCCTGCATATGACAATTCATTCATATAATTTATTATCAGGGACAAAAAGTTTGCATATCCTTAGGATCAACAAAAAAAAATCTATGTTGTTACGTTTACAATTTGACAGACAATATATGTTACACAGCTTTATCATACCTCGCATGATGTTGACCTCAGAGAGAGAGAGACAGAGAAAGAGTGAGAGAGAGAGGGAAAGAGAGAAAGAGGGAGAGGGGTGGAGAGAGAGAGCGGGAGAGAGAGAGAGAGATGCATATGGATGCGTCTTAGAGCAGCGCGTTTACAGGCGCTACAAACAAAAGTTCTTTTCGATCCATAATGCTAAAACTTATCACGTAAAAGGCACCAAAAGCATGAGTTAACTGAACTTAAGCGCTGTTGTGCAGTGAGCTTGGTTTGCCATCCCAGGCTTTGGTTTCAGCTGTGCGTAGACGGCTGCGCTTTAATTCTGTTCAGTGTACAAGTAGTGCATTGACTTTGCACAAAGATGGGTAGAAAAGTCAGATATTTATAAATATTTTTGAATGTACTCAAGTAAAAATAATAATAATAATAATAATTATTATTAGTAGTAGTACCAAGAAGTAAAAATAGAAGGTTACGTCAGAAAAACGTCTGAAATATTAAAGTAAATAGTTAAAGAAAATATTATAAAACATTAAAAATACAGGCTACATATTTTTGAAAGAAATAGCAAATCAGTGACTTAGAAAAAATATTAAGGAAAATATATTATCTTTGGAGTATTCTGCCATACACAGCTTTATTAGGCCAAATAACTACAAGAAAACATACATACAAATCAATAAAGGTCACTCATCTATTAGTTTATTGTTTAACGTACAATAATAATACCTTATTACATAATGCACCATGTTATTACTTTTTCCAGAAGATCAAAAGATTGCAAGTGCATTTTGTAATAATTTTCTCAAAATGTAATAACTTATTACTTAATGCGGCAAAATTTTTTACAAAATGCGTTGGGTCAGTTTATTACAAAATGCGGCAGTTTATTACAAAATGCGGCTTTATTACGAAGTGACATGACAAAGTTATTACATTTTGGACGTTTATTACAAAATGCACCGTTATTACGAAATGCGGCTTAACAGGCTGTTATCAGGATTTATGACCATGAACCAGAGAGCAAACGCTCCATGACTGAAGCAGACCTATTAATGTGAAGTCATGTTGTGCTAAACTGCACTCAGAATTTGAAGATATATGCAGCTCTTAGAAGAGTCAACCTTCTAATTCTGGTGGTTTTGGTAAAACAGCATGAAAATCTATCAAAAACAACTTTCTCACACCACAGAAGCAGTGATCTGTCCTATTTAGCTAAATCAAACCTTATCACAGAAAAACAGATACGAGACAGCATGTAGTGTGTAGTGCAGTAATCTGACATAGTGCTGCTATTCCTTTTACTGAAGTAAATGATGGAAACACTTGATGCACCGCTGCTCTTATATACGTGAGGATTTTCTAACCTGCATCACAGCAGAGTCCTGAAGCAGCACAGCGTCCTCCCTCAGATCCGCAGGGTCGTCCTCCTGCCTGGCAGGGAGTCAGCAGGTAGTTAACCCTAACCCTAACCCTCCCCACAGCAGATACCTGGGCCGAAGCAGCGGCCCCTGTCTCCAGGGCCACAGGACATGCACTGGAGGAGCAAAGAAATGATTATTTATGGCTTTATCTAGGATGACACCAAAACTGAAGACTTTGCAGATCAGTTCTATCAATTCTTCAAACTATATACCAATTTAGTTCCATTTATAACTCAAATCTTTAATATTCAGCTGCCGTGATGCAAATTAGTTCATCCTAAAGGAGCGATTCCTCATCTCAAGTGTCGAAGGTCAGAGGGGGTCGACTGTGAAGCCCTTCAGTGCAAATTTGTGAAGTGTAACTTAAAAATCTCCAACAAAAATTTGCCATTTTGATATGAATTTAAAAAATTCAACTTGTTTAAGTGATGTTTGATTTTAAAAAAAAAGAGATAAACAGCTTACTTTCCGCAGCGGGGCATCTATGATGGACCTCTTCCCACCAATAGGACAGTTGGAGATGTAACAGGCTGAGCATACAGACAGAAGGAAAAGAAAGCAGACGGGCACAGCAGCTCTGGTCATTTCTGCAAAGTGAAAGAATGACAAAAAACAGATTTAGTAAGGCCCGACTACAAAATCTAATCTAGACAAATGCTCAAAGCAAATGCACTCACTTGATGCTTCAAGTAGTCGTTTGAGATGCTCCAAGGTGATTGCTGAGTTCTCAGTTCTGCATTGAACATGGTGCCACTGACATGTCTTATATACTTCCACAGCGCCTTTTGAGAGTGACGCAAAAACCCAAAAGCCACTTGACAAATCACCGTCAACCCACTTTTCTGTCTCTCTTGGTACAGTTCAAGAGGTGTACGGCTATTTTAGTACCTTGGGTGAGGAATGTCCAGTTGTCATTGAAGAACAGAGGGCACAGATTAGTCTAGGAGTTCCTCAGCTACCCTGCTGAAACACTCTGCTGTTCACTCACCATCCATCCACCAGACTCTCAGGAACCAGGGCGCTCACCATGGAGAACGTGGCAGTATTTGACTCACCTGGGAAGGGGAGGGGTTTGAAGGCGACCAAGGAGTTCTGGGCTGGAGATGTCATTTTCTCAGAGGCCAGCATTTCAGCAGTTGTGTTTGACAGGTACGGTGGGGATGCTCAGTGGTGGGTGTTCAAATATAGTCATCGTGAGGATATTTGGGCTGTTGAATGATGTGTTTCTATCATTTTTCCCTTCACATTCAGGATGTATTCACTATATTTTAAAAGTTTCTGCTTTGGAAGGCCACATGCTTGGATCTCACTGTGGTGTGATAGCTTGGGTGTGGTATTCTTATAGCCTGAATGGAGAGCCTCCAATGGAAACTCAGCAAGTCAACTCTAAATGACAGTAATCTTACCTGAATCAGAAGTCACCCATTTGTCACAATTTGTTCTCAGTATTGTTTGTGTGGCCTGTTTGATGGACAAACTAAGAATCAAATGTGGAAAACACAGTTGCAACAGGCAAGTTTAAGCATTATTTTCAGTTGTATCACTCTTTAAAGTCAGAAATTCTTTGTTTTTCAATCATGGCCTTGATTTGGGGACATATTGTCAGGTAAGTGTTTTAGAATGTGTGTTTTTACAACATGACGAGTCAGATTTAAATCAAATCTTTATCTCAGAAGTGCTTTAACATCAAGGTAATAATCCCCTAATGATCAATTTTTATAGCTTTACAGAGGTTATCAGGAAGTGGGGCAAAATGATCTCCGCTTAAAGTTCACTTACTTGCTATTTTTGGAACTGCTTCAATTTGCCAATGAGGGCTGTGAATGCTGGGTATTTTTGTTGTGAAATCATCTGAGCTAAACATGAAAGAATGAATTGTCATGCCCGTCCTGAATATTGTCTTCACACTAGCGGAAATAAACATAAAAAGGAGAAAATTAAGTTACTATAACAGTGCATTTGTCCACAAATGTGAATCTAGGCTTTTGTTTCAATAGTTTGCAGGTGCTGTAATTTATCCTAACATCTTTCCTTTTTCTTCTTCCTCCTTTTTCTGCAGTCTAACAGAACGCATTTGCCACAGCTGCTTCCGCAGACAAGATAAAATCCAGCGATGCGGCCAGTGCAAATTTGCTCATTATTGTGATCGTACCTGCCAGCGTGCTGGCTGGGCTGAACACAAGCAAGAATGCAGCGCCATCAAAGCTTATAGCAGTGTACCAAATGAGAACATCCGGTAAGTGGAAGGAAAAGAAAATGGGGCAGTAGGTGTGGTGCTTTTTTGCTTGTTTGTTGCAGTTTTGATGGTTTTAAGGTGACTTTAATCAAGTAAGCTTGAATGCTTGAATCACTACAAAAAGTACCTTAAGTAACCGTCATGTCACACGGCAGTTAGTGTCAACACTCCTTTAATCTGGAGGTAATGTGCATCTGATTTTTCTGTGACCCTAAAAGTCACATGTCTTATTTGTTCTGTTGATGTGGTCAGACTGGTGGCTCGCATCATGTGGCGAGTAGACAAGGACGGCAGCTTGTTGTCGGACACGCAGCTAACCACGCTGGAGGAGCTGGAAGACCACATCACTGACATGCAGGAGGACGAGCTGAAAGAGTTCAAAGTGGACATCCACAACTTCCTGGACTACTGGCCCCGTACCAGCAAGCAGCTGGTACGGGGCCAGCAAAGATAATGCACGAGTATATTCTGCCTTCAGTGCTTTCACACCTGTTTTGAGAAGCAACTACAGAAAGATTTAACTTCATTAATTCAGTTACTTCAAGGCTGTAAATACATTATAGTATTTGACTAGGAATTCTTATCTGATCCGATTTATGTTCTGTTACATAATTTATGCTTAATTCCCCATATCTAACATGCTTTGATGAATAACACAAAATGTTATCTTAACACGTACAGCACAAGAAAGTACATTTGTGCTCTTCATATTAGGCTATATTCTATCACGTTTAAAAATTAGCATATCAGGAAACATAAGCAGCAAAAAATGTAGCATCAAAATCAATTGCCATCTGTCAGAATGACCAGATATGTAATGATGTGCCAGGACTGGGTGTCAAATTATAAACTTAATAACAGAGAAAGCTGCCTTTTATATGATGATTCATCTTGTTTGTTATTATCCAGTTTGTTATTATCCTGCTAATCCTGCCAGCGGGTCAAAGGCCTTTTTAAGATAAAAAAAAATAATCAGACCTTCACCTTTATGCAGTTGAACAAGAGTAACCTGTGTTGCATACAAATAAAAAGCCTGGCCTCTAACATATAAACCCAATCCTGAATATATGTCAGGGTGCATTTCTTTGTCAATTTGTTAATTCTTATCCTAATAATCTCTCCAATCTTTCAGCCTTCAGAGGAACAGGTAAAAGAGGCAAAGGGGCATGCAGCTGACATGTCACAAAGTTCAAATGACCCACGTATTTTATGATCAACAGACATAGCATCAACCGGAGTGCCGGTTGATGTCACACTTATCGAAAAGGTGAACATTAAACGATCTCGCGTCCGCGCATTAGATGTATCCAGGCCAGGCAGCAGACCTGTAATTATTATTATTATTATTATTATAGTAGAAGTAGTATTGTTGTTAATAATAATAATTATTATTATTTTCTAACATTGTCACAAGTCTAGTAGTGTATATAATAAATACTGTGCAAAAATAAAAACGCTATCTTTTATTACCCATTTATTAGTAAGGCTTTTATTTTGGTAGGGAGTCCATTTGACCCGTGACGGTCAGGGGTCACGTGCTTCCGTTTTTTCTTTTTGAGACCTGAAACGAAAAAACGAAAAATTGAAATCCAAAAAACGAAATTCGGCCGTAATTTGCTTGTGTTGGTTTCGTTTTTGGTTTTGAATTGAGAAAGAAAAACACAGTTTTTTCGTTTTTGGTTGAAAACGGAAAAACGAAAATTGAGCCGTTTTTCCCTTTTTCGTTTGTTGGTTTGGTCAGAAAAACAGATTATACTTTTTGTCCTGTGAGCTTCCAATTTTTTATTGTTTTAATATCCCTGGTAGATTATTGATTTAAGATTAGGTTACCTCAAGCTGTACTTTAAACTGGTCGATTCACAAACTTGGAATTTTTTCTACTCATTGTGTAACATAGCTAACTCCACAGTGGACATTGTAAGCACTGATGTTTCTGTCCTGACTTCTCCACAGGCAATGCGAATGCAGACAGAGATGGAACTGAGGATGTTCAAACAGAACGAGTACGTTTACCACAGTATGAGAGGCGGCCTTGAAGAACAAACCGATGACCATGATGCATGAACCAAAATCTATGGAGGAGAGAATCAAGAACCTCTTCCACCGGAGGAAATAATGAGAAGAATCATTCTATTGTTTACTGCCAACAGCTTTAAGTGTTTGTGTGAGAATCTACACATTTAGTCACATTTTCTGTATCACTTGCATTTTGTAGTTACGGTTTTCATTAAAATATTCTCACAAAACGTGCACTTCTCTCTTGCATTATGAATTTCTGTATCTTAAAAACAAATTGCATCTTTTGCATTACTGCTTGTTGCACTTGGTATTAGATGCGGCAGGCTTAGACAGGTGCAATTTAACCCAAATATAGTCAGTCTGGAGCTTACACATTGTGCCATAACAGGTAATGTAGTCAGAGTGTTACACTTGAACCCAAAGGATGGTAAAGTTGGAAATCCTGTTGCCCAACCAAGACTCCTTAAATGGTCACATGAAATGAGACATACAGTGATACTTCAGCAAAGCAGGAATACTTTATTGATCTCGGAAGGGAAATTCAGTTGTTACAGCAGTCAATATATGAACGTCCTAGTCTTTACTGTAAGCTGTACAGGGGTGTAGTGCCAACTAAAAGACCTCTTGTTTTAGGATCAACCCTTTGATACAAATGGCTAGTGTCAGCTTGGACTCTTCAGTTTGTAGCCAGTTGAGGTAATGGTCACATCAGTAGATTTCAGACAAACACCCCCTTACTGGGTTCACACATTAGCGCTTGAATCAAACTTGTAGTCACACCAGACAGTCCAAGAATAGCACATGCTCAAAGGAGTTTGTTAAAGTGAAATCTGGTGCAGCTGCTAATCAGACTTTAATGTCCCACTTGTAATTAAATTATCTGAACAAGTTAAATAAACTACCAGCAAAGGTGAAGTAAACCAAGCTCACTGCACATTAAATTTTGTGACTGGTATTTGTCTTTGTGAAGTAAGCCAGGTGCAGATTTATTAGCAAGACAGCTTTTGCAACTTACAAAACCCTTTAAACAGCCATTGATCAGCATTGCTTTCTGCCACTGTTCAGTTTGGCATTTTTGCCAAGAGAAAACAAAAGACAGTTGCTGCTTTTTTCCCCCCCAATACTTTATTATCACAACTGCAGACATTCACATACGTTTGCTTATCCTCTTGTACACGATGTCCCCAGCAGTCATCGTCTGTAGGGAAAAGAAAATACAAGTTTAAAGGCCATTCAAGAGACAATACGGACATCAAGTTAAGGATTTTGAATACTCACATTGACGATTGTGTTCGCATCCACCCATTCAGAGACAGACTCAATTCCCTTCATTGAAGTCTTCAACTTGTTGCCTTCCCGCCGAACCACCGCCTTTAGAAAACACAACACAGGCTCAAGTTAAAGACAGCAGGAACAGCTTGTTCAAATTCCAATGTGAAAAGAGGTGTTGGAAACCATATGCTGTTATTCTTAGAGTTTAGATAACCACTGCATTTGGAATCAGCAGTTTAACATCCTGCCTCGCCTTGATTTTCTCTCCAGTGATTGACTCCAACTCAGTCTCCTGTCCGAGGGTGAAGGTGTTGACGATTGCTTTGCCTCCAGTTGTGACCGTCACTTTGAAGTTGTCGCCATCCTGCTCGATTTCAGAGATGCTCTTGAGGTCTTTTCCTTTCTGGATAAGGTCATCAGGAAGACCTACAACAGAAAACAGGCAAGTTAAAAGCAAAAGCATGCTCAGTAAAGCAGTCTTAACTTCAAGCTGTGTGTCATCTATGCAGTTTAAAAATGCAGCTTCATTAAAAAAAAATAAATAAGTGGAACCAAAAATATGAGTAGTACAAGTAAAAGCCTTAAAAGCACAATTCTTACCAATAGCCTTCATGAAAGGCTCAAAGTTCTCCTGGGACTCAAGCTGGTACTTTCCAGAGAAAGACATGATGGCAGGCGGTAAAGTTAAAAGTGGTTTTCAGCTGCTTTTATACTCTCAAACTGCAGGGGCTCAATCATTAACCACAGGTGACTTCGATTAAGGCAACTCCAGCCCATCTCATCCAGCAGAGCTCACACATTGACCACTGCAGATAAAGGCAGGCAGAGAGATAAAACAGAGGGACGAGACTGAAGTTAAGCAACCTTCACTAGTGAAGGTGGAAATAGAGGAAAGGAGACAGGGTTTCAAATATTTTGATGCCAAGAATTGTGTGTCAAGGTCTTAAAGGTCATACACACGAACATATGATGACACTGCAATTATTGTACAGCAACAGCTGCTGACAGGACACAAAGTTTCTGTCATGTTTCATGTTTTTTCTCTTCCTTCATTGCCCTTTCTTCCCTCAAACATCAACATTAATTTCTGTTCCTTCTTTTCATTCATTTTCCGTCTTTTTTCAACAAGCCTTTCCTCTTACATATAAACCCAATCCTGAATATATGTCGGGGTGCATTTCTTTGTCAATTTGTTAATACATATCCTAATAATCTCTCCAATCTTTCAGCCTTCAGAGGAACAGATAAAAGAGGCAACAGATTACTGCTTACAAATGCTGGAGAAAATGGACCAGGCTCGATTAAAAGGCGACTACCACGAGGTGACGCATTACATCACCAAATAAAAAAAAATCAGAAAAACATTATTTTTTTGTTTGTTTTTACCAACACAAGTCTTTATTTGTGTTTTATTTTCCCCACAGGTGGTAAAAATCTGCAGAAACGCCATTGAGAAGACGGAGCCAGTTTTGGTGGACACTCACATCTACCTGCTGAGGATGTGGAGCACAATGAGTGAGGTTCAAGCTTACCTGCAGTACTTTGATAAGGGTTGCAGAATAACATACCAAGTCTTTAACGTGAAAAACAGAAGAAGTAAACATAAATCTCCTTCCTCTGACAGGAAGCTGTACCACTCAAACAACGCTGCTCTCGGTATGGCTGCCATGCGAGCAGGAGTGACCCACTGGCAGGCCGGGCAGATAGAGGTCGGACAAGGTATGATCTGTAAGGCCTACGCCATCCTCATGGTCACCCACGGTCCAACACATCCCATCACCAAAGACCTGGAGGTAAACACCTTATAATCACACAGTGTTATTTGGTTTTGCTAAGATGTTTCCGGACCAGTTCTTTAGTTTAAATACAGCTCAAATTCTATGAATGATTTTCATTAATAATAATTTTTAAATTGTCTATATTCTGTAATTCTTTTATGAAACAATTAAAATAATTAACAATGACAATTTGAAGACATCCACATCGGCATCTTTCCTCAGCTTTTTTTGAATTTACTGTTATTGGTTCATCCTCAACTGCAAAAACTTAATAAATGTCACCAACCCATCAAACAAGAGCAGATAGACACAGTTAGCAAGCAGCTGGCACCCATTGTGGACCATTTATCAGCTAGAAAGTCAGATTCCCTGCAAGAGTTCATGGAGAGTTCTTAAATAGACATAAAAGACAGCAAGTAAATTTGCCAAAAGATAAATGAATCATTGTGTTGATCTGAATTCCTGGATGGTAATAAGGTATGCACAAGTTGTCATCAGGAGGCACGGCATCAGCTTCCATAGCTATGCTGATGATACACTGTACATCGCCGTGTCTCCTGATGACACAGGACCGATTGATGCCCATTTTAGCTGTATTTCAGACATTCAGTCATGGATGGCAGTGAATTTCCTACAGCTCAACCAGGGCAAAACAGAGATTTTAGTCATTGGTCCTGAGTGCCAGAGAGAGAAACTTTTACCAAAACTAAAGCATTTTAAACCATCACAATCTGTTAAAAATTTGTGCTTAATCTTTGACTCTGAGCTTTCTTTTATTCCACATATTAAAACATAACAAAGATTGGTTTTTACCATCTTAAGAATATAGCCAGTGTCCGCCCGTTTCTCTCTCAGGCGAGAACAGAGGTGCTGATGCATGCTTTTATATCTTGTCATTTGGATTACTGTAATGCCCGGCTCTCTGGTCTTCTCAAAAAAAGTATATCGAATCTTCAATTCTTACAAAATTCAGCCGCACGAGTGCTGACGAGGACCAGAGGGCGGGAGCATATTACACCAGTTTTAAAATCGCTGCATTGGCTCCTCGTGCGCTTCAGGATCAATTTTAAGTTTCTTTTATTAGTTTATAAATGTTTTAATGGTCTTGGGCCTTCTTATTTATCAGACTTACTTTTACCATATCAACCTTCTCGAGCCCTGAGGTCTTTGGCGCGGGCCTTTTATCTATACCACAAGTTAGATCAAAAAACACGGGGAGGTGGCACTCGGTTACTGTGGTCCCCGTTTGTGGAACAGTCTGCTGGAGAACCTCAGGGCTGCAGAGACTGTTGATATTTTTAAAAAGAGGCTCAAGACTCATCTTTTTAACCAGGCTTTCAACTTGTCTTGATAATTCTTAACCCTTCTTCTTATGCGTTTTATTATTATTATTATTATTACTTGATTTTTGAACTTTTAAGGTTTTACATATTTTAACCTTTATTTTAACTTATTTTTGTATTTTTATTTTATTTTATTTATTTCAGTTCTAGTGTTTTAATTCTCCAGTGTTTTCCCGGTGGGGGGGGGGGGGGGGGGGGCTCCCACATGGGGAGCTGTTTCTGTCCATGGGGGTATTAACCCTTGGGCCCCATACCCCCTCCCCCCACCCCTACCTAGTGTCCTTCTAGCTTCAGTGCCTCGCCATGTCCTGATGATATATTGTGTGGGTGTGTGAGGTTTTTTTTAAAAAAAAAATTGTAATTGTCTTCTTTGTGTTTAGTTTTTGTGAAGCATGTTGTGTTGTTCTGCATGAAAAGTGCTATACAAATAAAGTTTAAGTTACCAGTATCTGTGTTTCCCCCCCCCCCCAACTGTGTTTGTGAAATTACATTTTTTTTTACCCTGGTTTAAAATCTTACCGTCTACAAAGTTTACTTGCAGGCCTGCTAAGATGTTTTAAAGCTTTTGGCAAAATGTGAGCTTCCAATTTTTTTTATTGTTTTAATATCCCTGGTAGATTATTGATTTAAGATTAGGTTATCTCAAGCTGTGCTTTAAAGTGGTCGATTCACAAACTTGGAATTTTTTCTATTCATTGTGTAACATAGCTAACTCCACAGTGGACATTTTAAGCACTGATGTTTCTGTCCTGACTTCTCCACAGGCAATACAAATGCAGAGAGATGGAACTGAGGACGTTTAAACAGAACGAGTATGTTTACCACAGTATGTGAGAGGCAGCCCTGAAGAACAAACCGATGACCATGATGCATGAACCAAAATCTATGGAGGAGGGAATCAAGAACCTCTTCCACCGGAGGAAATAATGAGAAGAATCATTCTATTTACTGCCAACAGCTTTAAGTGTTTGTGTGAGAATCTACACATTTAGTCACATTTTCTGCATCACTTGCATTTTGTAGTTACTGTTTTCATTAAAATATTGTCTCACAAAACATGCACTTCTCTCTTGCATTATGAATTTCTGTATCTTAAAAACAAATGGTATCTTTTGCATTACTGCTTGTTGCACTTGGTATTAGATGCAGCAGGCTTAGACAGGTGCAATTTAACCCAAATATAGTCAGTCTGGAGCTTACACATTGTGCCAGAACAGGTAATGTAGTCAGAGTGTTACACTTGAACCCAAAGGATGGTAAAGTTGGAAATCCTGTTACCCAACCAAGACTCCTTAAATGGTCACATGAAATCAGACATACAGTGATACTTCAGCAAAGCAGGAATACTTTATTGATCTTGGAAGGGAAATTCAGTTGTTACAGCAGTCAATATATGAACGTCCTAGTCTTTACTGTAAGCTGTACAGGGGTGTAGTGCCAACTAAAACACCTCCTGTTTTACGATCAACCCTTTGATACAAATGGCTAGTGTCAGCTTGGACTCTTCAGTTTGTAGCCAGTTGAGGTCATGGTCACATCAGTAGATTTCAGACAAACACCCCCTTACTGGGTTCACACATTAGCGCTTGAATCAAACTTGTAGTCACACCAGACAGTCCAAGAATAGCACATGCTCAAAGGAATTTGTTAAAGTGAAATCTGGTGCAGCTGCTAATCAGACTTTAATGTCCCACTTGTAATTAAATTATCTGAACAAGTTAGATAAACTCTACCAGCAAAGGTAAAGTAAACCAAGCTCACTACACATTCAATTTTGTGACATTGCTTTCTGCCACTATTCAGTTTGGCAATTTTGCCAAGAGAAAACTAAATTTCAAGACTATTATCCCAAGTGCAGACACTCACATACGTTTGCTTATAGTCTTGTACACAATGTCCCCATGAGTCATCGTCTGTAGGGAGAAGAAAATACAAGTTTAAAGGCCATTCAAGAGGAATACGGACATCAAGTTAAGGGTTTTGAATACTCACAGTGACCATTGTGTTCGCATCCACCAATTCAGTGACAGACTCAATTCCCTTCAATGAAGTCTTCAACTTGTTGCCTTCCAGCCGAATCACGGTCTTTAGAAAACAATACAGGCTCAAGTTAAAGACAGCAAGAACTTCTTGTCCAAATTCCAATGTGGAAAAAAAAAAAAGTGTTGGAAACCATATGCTGTTATTCTTAGAGTTTAGATAACCACTGCATTTGGAATCAGCAGTTTAACATCCTGCCTCACCTTGATTTTCTCTCCAGTCATTGAGTCCACCTCAGTCTCCTTTCCAATGGTGAAGCTGTTGGTGCTTACATGGCCTCCAGATGTGATCGTCACTTTGAAGTTGTCGCCATTCTGCTCGATTTCAGTGATGCTCTTGACATCTTTTCCTTTCTGAATAAGTTCATCAGGAAGACCTACAACAGAAAGCAGGCAAGTTAAAAAACAAAAGCATGCTCAGTAAAGCAGTCTTAACTTCAAGCTGTGTCTCATCTATGCAGTTTTATAAATGCAGCTTTATTAAAAAAATAATAATAAGTGCAATCAAAAATATGAGTGGTACGAGTAATAGCACAATTCTTACCAACAGCCTTCATGAAAGGCTCAAAGTTCTCCTTGGACTCAAGCTGGTACTTTCCAGAGAAAGACATGGTGGCAGGCAGTGAAGGTAAAGTTAAAAGTGGTTTTCAGCTGCTTTTATACTCTCAAACTGCAGGGGCTCAATCATTAACCACAGGTGACTTCAATTAAGGCAACTCCAGCCCATCTCATCCAGCAGAGCTCACACATTGACCACTGCAGATAAAGGCAGGCAGAGAGATAAAACAGAGGGACGAGACTAAAGTTAAACAACCTTCACTAGAGAAGGTGGAAATAGAGGAAAGGAGACAGGGCTTCAAATATTTTGACGCCAAGAATTGTGTGTCAAGGTCTTAAAGGTCATACACACGAACATATGATGACACTGCAATTATTGTACAGCAACAGCTGCTGACAGGACACAAAGTTTCTGTCATGCTTCATGTTTTTTCTCTTCCTTCATTGCCCTTCCTTCCCTCAAACATCAACATTAATTTCTGTTCCTTCTTTTCATTATTTTTCCGTCTTTTTTCACCTCTGCCCATCTGTTTTGCTGTTGTGCACGACTTTTTTGTTGCAATGATGCAAACTTTAAGTAAAAATCAGCTTTACATGAAGTTTTAAGATTATTTTTTTCTCTACAAGTTATCTGTGAAATACATTTTTTTAACAGTGATCAAGTCTGAAAAGCATATTCCTAAATATTTTGCCAAAATATTAATGCTCACTAGGGATAGCTGTAAATTACACAATTTTATGTTTTACTGCCAGGCTTAGTGTCGATAATTGTGACATTTTTGGGCAGTTTAGTTGCTAAAAATCCCTCTGGAGTTTATTGTCACTTTACCACAGTATGAACTGTAGCCTACATCTGATTAAAAAGGTACTTTAGTCAGGTGATGTCACTTTTCAAGATAAGCTTCCTGAAAAAAAGAGGCAGCTTTCACAGGACAGATCAGGATTTTGCACAATAATTCCATCCAGTGCAATGTTGTCCATTTGACTTTTTGGTTTTTGTGTTTAATCTTGTGTGTGGATTCTTTAATCTGCTGTGTTTATAAGTAATATGTCTGCTGTTCACCTCTAGAACAGAACACAAGCTGGAATGATTTAACCATAAAGTTAACAAAAAAGTGGTTCAAAGGTGACTAGCTTTCAAGATAATTGTCCAGACTGTTACAACAGTGACATGGTGTCACTGGAGTTGCCAAGAAAACACACAAAGCATCATGTGAGGATCCCTTGATTTTGCACAGATGTCTGTTGCAGGATTTTGCAAAGCTAAACATCTGAAAGATAAAGATGACTGTCGACTTTGTACATTTGGTGATAGTGGAATACAGTCGAACATGGCGGCTCGATAAGGCTTTATGCTGACTGGTTCTTAACTGTGGAGTGAAAAAGGATTTTGAAGGATTGGAACATTTCTCAGACACAAGATTCAATCAAAATAAAATAAAATAAAGATCAACAGTTTATTCTCTCTCAAAACTTTATTTCAGCAATGCACATATCTGGATGATCACTGTCAGTATTCATCCCTCTTTTCATACATAAAAATATATTGACAAAGGCACTCTACAGACGTACTCCGCAAGGGAAAGAGCAAAATCAGAATGATGATGACAAACAGAGAAATACAACTAAATGATCTACGAGTCCCATTTCGTGCCTGCAGCTGGAGACTTTCCAGCGAGACGGTGACATCAGAGGCATCTCATTGGTGGATTCGGTGAGGAGACATGTGGCCAGCCAGATGCAGGAACCTGAGGATGATGTCACCGGGGTCACTGCCTTCGAATTGGCTGCTTTGGTCGTCTCCTTCCTCCTCGATGAGGCAGGATTGGTCTGTGGTGCAGCTCTCTGTGGCAGCGATTTCACAACAGAAGAGGGAAAAAAAAGGATGAAGGAGGAGTTATTACTAAGTTTACGATCATCTGATGTTGCAACTTTACGCTTAACATCAGGCTGTTATCAGGATTTATGACCATGAACCAGAGAGCAAACGCTCCATGACTGAAGCAGACCTATTAATGTGAAGTCATGTTGTGTGCTAAACTGCACTCAGAATTTGAAGATATATGCAGCTCTTAGAAGAGTCAACCTTCTAATTCTGGTGGTTTTGGTAAAACAGCATGAAAATCTATCAAAAACAACTTTCTCACACCACAGAAGCAGTGATCTGTCCTATTTAGCTAAATCAAACCTTATCACAGAAAAACAGATACTAGACAGCATGTAGTGTGTAGTGCAGTAATCTGACATAGTGCTGCTATTCCTTTTACTGAAGTAAATGATGGAAACACTTGATGCACCGCTGCTCTTATATACGTGAGGATTTTCTAACCTGCATCACAGCAGAGTCCTGAAGCAGCACAGCGTCCTCCCTCAGATCCGCAGGGTCGTCCTCCTGCCTGGCAGGGAGTCAGCAGGTAGTTCTCCTCCACACAGTGAGCTGTTTCTGGGGAGCCCAGCAGGCAGCCGAGACCCTCCCCACAGCAGATACCTGGGCCGAAGCAGCGGCCCCTGTCTCCAGGGCCACAGGACATGCACTGGAGGAGCAAAGAAATGATTATTTATGGCTTTATCTAGGATGACACCAAAACTGAAGACTTTGCAGATCAGTTCTATCAATTCTTCAAACTATATACCAATTTAGTTCCATTTATAACTCAAATCTTTAATATGCAGCTGCCGTGATGCAAATTAGTTCATCCTAAAGGAGCGATTCCTCATCTCAAGTGTCGAAGGTCAGAGGGGGTCGACTGTGAAGCCCTTCAGTGCAAATTTGTGAAGTGTAACTTAAAAATCTCCAACAAAAATTTGCCATTTTGATCTGAATTTAAAAAATTCAACTTGTTTAAGTGATGTTTGATTTTAAAAAAAGAGATAAACAGCTTACTTTCCGCAGCGGGGCATCTATGATGGACCTCTTCCCACCAATAGGACAGTTGGAGATGTAACAGGCTGAGCATACAGACAGAAGGAAAAGAAAGCAGACGGGCACAGCAGCTCCGGTCATTTCTGCAAAGTGAAAGAATGACAAAAAACAGATTTAGTAAGGCCCGACTACAAAATCTAATCTAGACAAATACTCAGAGCAAATGCACTCACTTGATGCTTCAAGTAGTCGTTTGAGATGCTCCAAGGTGATTGCTGAGTTCTCAGTTCTGCATTGAACATGGTGCCACTGACATGTCTTATATACTTCCACAGCGCCTTTTGAGAGTGACGCAAAAACCCAAAAGCCACTTAGAAATCTTTAATGAGTCTGTCTTAGTTACTGTCACCTCCAGAGATTAAGCTGACCACTGGGCACTCCTGGGTCAAAGGGCCAGCCAGTTGTGTGGCCTGGTTTTGCTTCTTACCATTGAGAATGATTAGAGAAGGGCTCATGGTGCGTGACTGTGCATGTTAGAGTAGGTGGGAAAGTCAGAGAGGTCAACAAGAGCATGTGTGGATGAAATTAGTCAAAGTGGACACGAGGATGGTGCGACTTAGAGCTATTTCTTCAAAGAAAAGGAGATATATTTCAAGGGTTTTCCTCCACATCGAGTATCTTCTGTCTGGTCCATCCGGCCTCAACTGAACAAACCAACATGGCTGCTCAGGAGGCCATGTTTTTTTGTACAATAAATGTTTGTAAACAAACACAAAGATGATGAAAGGTGACCCACACAGGCACACACATCTACAAATCTCCCTCTCCATTAATAAATTCCTTAATTCCTCACAGGAATTGACGCACACATCGTCCAGGTCTGAGGTTAATTGGTCTCATGAGTTAATTAACACAGCTAATGATCGACCACAACCCATAAAAGACAGGTTCACCGTTTCAATGATATGAGCTCAATTACTGCAGCTTCCCTCCTGATTTACTAACCGCCACCTCATCTCAATTAAAAAAGAGTTGATAACATTGTCTTTGTTCGCCAACTTCTGCGCCAAAAGAAAGGATGTTTAGATTTCACACCTGGGAATCATAAAACACAACTGCAGCCATCATATGAAGACAAATAAGTAATAAGTGACAATGAACCACTCTTGCCTCCTAGTGGCTGTGCTTACACATTTCATCTATTTGTGCATTCAGGTTGTTTTTTTATTGCTGGTTTGTTTTCATCTGTCATGCTTTTGCAGGAGGTGGACAAAATAGCAGAAATACTTATTAAGTAACACTGAGCATCTGTTACAAGAACGCTGCAAAAAAAAAGCAACAAAAAAATTAGCATTGAGAAAGAAAAAATAAAGCAAAAAGAAAAAAAAACTGCACATCATAAATCTTACAGGGTTGATTTTCTGCTGAATTGCATTATATTATGCAGTGCTTTTGTTACGGTGCACATCCCTCTGTGATAAACACCATGCTCCAAACAACTGATACACACTTTATCTGCTGGAACCTAAATGATTTAAAACGTCTTTAACAGGAATATTTTATATATGCTGTTCACCAGCTCAGACTCTTTTTTATCTTATCTTTTTATTCATTCATACATATAAAAGCTGTCATTCTGCGTGTGCATTTCTTGGAGCTGGATGAACAGACAGAGCTGCACGGTTTTAAGAGACAGATCATCTTCCATCATAGCATGTCACCTCACAGCTGTTAAACCTTCAAACTGCATTGTTTTCTGGTGAAACATCAGATCTCGCCTCCTCACGTTCCTCCATACGCTGTGCAAATCCCTATTTCATAGAGAAATGGAGATGTCTATCTAGCGTTTCCTTATTTTTCTGCAGGAAGGCACTAGGCTTGTTGACTTCCTCTCCCCTCCCTTCCTTCCTTCTCTCCGAAGGTACTCATCTGAAAAATGAGAACAAAGTGATTGTTCCTGTTCTCTTTCTTAAGTCACTTCAAATGCTATCCGTGGACGGGCGGCTCATTGTCAGGAGAGTTGCAGTGCGAGCAGGAGGGAGAGAAAACACAGGTACAGGTACACCAGCAGCAGCTGCAGCAGCACTCCAGCAACAGCATCACAGAAAACACACTCAGCCGGTAAGTTGCACACACACACACACACACACACACACACACACACACACACACACACACACACTCTGCTGCACGCTCACACACTTGCATGGCAGCGACTGGCACATGAGGAGGGGCTTCGTTTTAATGGATTGTTTGGAATGCATGGTGTGGCAAGAATAGGCTGGGGTCTCTGCTGCACGGAGCAACTTAAGTGGGAGAAGTGAGGAGGATAAAAGAACAAGAGAGCATCTGAAACAGGCTGAAAAGGAAATATTGAAAACTTCACCCTGCGTCTGAAGCTGCTAGAAATCCTGAAAAGAATGAAAAACATTCTTCTTACATTCTGCATGTGGTTTATGTTTTCTAGACTTCTCTAATTGTTTATTTACACCCAAATTTTTCTGGCATTGTAACTTCTAGCATTTGCTTGTTTTCATGGAGTGTCACACTGATTCTGAGTTTTCAAAGTATGCTCTTGTAGAAGCTAGTTGACTCAGTTATTTTATTTAAATGGGGATTTGTTGATTTATCTGCTAGTTTTGCTCATCTTTATGTTATACTCAAACCATTTTCTCAGCATGACTTGGAGAAATTCGCCGCTGAAATCCTTGAGTTGGTGAACAGTCAAATGAAATAAAACGTTCTGCTTTGGGAATCAGTTAAGAATTCGAGACATTTGTTAAACAAATATGTTAAAATATGCCTCAGTTGCAGCTTTTTAGTTATGAACAATTGCTGCTTTTCTTTAACTTTTGTGATAGTAAGCAGAACATCTTTAAGATTTGGATTTGACATTTAATCTAAATTTTCACCATTTTCTGACAATTTTTGACCAAATCCAAAAAATACCTGCAGATTAATTCACCTTGAAATGTATCTTAAATTACAGCCCTATTTCTGTTTTAATGTGCATTTTGAGTGTAATATTATATAGGAAGAATAGTTGTAGCATCTGCAAAACAACAATAGAGATGTAACCTGTGACAGACAATCAAGCTGAACTTGTGGTCATGTTTGCAGTGGATTGATAAAGGTCTGAAGTTTCTCATTGATAAGCACTGAACTGTTTACAGGAATAGAATATGTGCAACACTATTCTGAATGTCATGCAGAAGTAAGACAGTTCCCCTCTGACTATCAGCATCTTTTCATACATGACCATCATCTACACTAAAGCCTCCACACACAAACTGTAAACGGAGATGCAACGTACAGCTGTAAACCATCTGAACATCACAGTTTCGAGGTTATAGGTTATTTAATTGCAGCACATGCAGAGACGTGGATTAAACATCAAGCATCAGTGGGGGAGAAAAAGGGGAAGCTCAGTGTAGCTATCAGTAAAAAAAAAAAAAAAAGATGAACAGAGCAGAGAATAAAGAGAAATCTAGAAGCGAGAAGTGTGCTGGAGGTAGAGGTGAACATTCCACACATAACTTCCTAATTTCTGCAAGAAGGAGATCTGTGAGAAAGGAAGAAGTGAAAGGTTTCAGGTCCAACACTGAAAGGTGTGGGTGTCGACGCCTCGCTGCATTCCTTCCACAGGAATCTTCAGAGAAACAGTTTCATCTCATAAATAGAAACTATAGATAAGGTCACTGCATGTACTTTTGTCATCTGTTTCTCTAATGATGCGTCTGGTATCGAGGCTGGACGTCTAACAAAGCAAAGGCAGAATGTAAATTTACTGACGAACTTAGTTTATATAAAAATTTGAGGCTTTTGCTTAGTTATTTTATAGTTAGTTTTACTCTCTATTACATTTCAGAGGAAAATTCAGTATCTTCTGCTCTGTTACATTTGCTGATAGCTAAAGTTGCCAAATATTTTTCAGATTAAAATCTGCATTTTTGGGGATGGGACTTCTTACAAAAATCCAAGTTCTCTTTTGGGAGAACCCTGTGACTAGACTACCAAACTGTAAATGCGCTGGTATGATAATGCTTGTACACTGATGCATCAGTATTTCCATATATTGTGACACATTAGTCGTGGGGACAGTTTTTATGAAGTGCTTTTACTTTTGAGACTTCACGTACATTTTGCTGAAAATACTCCTGTTTTTACTTGAGTAAGATGTTGAGTAACAACTTTTACTTGCACTTGAGTAGCTTTGGTTCTGGTTATTTATATGTAAAAGAGAGCTGCACCAATTCAGTGTTTACAGTGTTGCACTCCAGTGACATTGTCAAGCTCACTATGGACAGTATGCACAAATTGCTGGGGCAGAATCGTCTTTTTTTTATTTAAAGTATTTGTTTTATGTTCCATCTATATAACAAGATTGATGTTACACTAATAGAGGCCAATGTAGATCTATCATTAATGTTTAAAATTGCTGGGCATTTAACCACTTACTATCCATTTTTTTTGCAGATAGAAGATGGAAAAAGACACGCTAAACTTCTCACCAGGAAGAAGTCCTACTCTCAGAGAGGAGCTCAGACAGACATCTCAGCGCAGTTTCTACCTACGTCCAGCTCCACTTTATATCAAACCCCCAAAATTCTCCCCTTCCAGATACCCCACCAGAGACACATACAGTGCATTCAGCCCACCGTCTTTCTTTCCCATGCTGGGTCCCGGTTATGTCCAAAGGGAAGGATCCCACAAACGCAAAAGAACCCCTTTCAAAGTGGATGCCCAAGGAGGTGAAGCTCCAGACAGGGAGGCCGAGGAGGCAGAAGAAAGCAGCAGCAAGAAGACTGTGGACCTCTCCCACATACCCTTCTCCCTCCCACCTCGCCCCATTCTCTCCCCATCTGCAAAACCCAGCCCTGGCATGATTGAGCTCAACAGACTGCAGCTTCACCACAGATCTCCAGGTATAAATCTACCTGTGCAGGTGAAACAGGAGCCTCTCAGTCCTTCTCCTGTTTGGCCTCCATCTCCTCTCCTTCTCCACCCTCCCTACTTCCCGCCTCTCCACCACAGCCTCCTCCCTTACCCCTTCTTCATGCCTGGGCCCGTCATGCACCTCCCCCCCGGTGCTTTCTACCCCAGAGAGGACATCAGCTCCGGTCCCCGTGATGGAGCTCCTCGAGGCGGGTCGACCAGCGCTGAGAAGCTCGGCCTCAACATTCACGTGGACGACAGCTACTACGTGGATGTCGGAGGCGACCAGAAGCGCTGGAAGTGTCGGATGTGTGAGAAGTCCTACACCTCCAAGTACAACCTTGTCACCCACATCCTGGGCCACAATGGCATCAAGCCACATGGCTGCCACCTGTGTGGGAAGCTGTTCAAACAGCTGAGCCACCTGCACACACACCTGCTCACACATCAGGGCATGAGGCCTCACAAGTGCCAGGTTTGCCACAAGGCCTTCACCCAGACCAGCCATCTGAAGAGACACATGATGCAGCACAGCGACGTCAAGCCGTACAGGTAAATCAGGTGCACTGGTTGCTTTTGTGGCTCTTTTTTGTCACAATTTTCCTTCTCGTATTCACTTTTTCTGCACCTCCAGCTGTAGCATTTGTGGTCGAGGGTTTGCGTATCCCAGTGAGCTTCGTGCACACGAGCTGAAGCATGAAAAGGGTCAAGAGAATGTATGCGTGGAGTGTGGTCTGGACTTCCCCACGTTGGCTCAGCTGAAGAGGCACCTGACTGTCCATCGTGGTCCCACCCTGTACAGGTGAGCTCAAAATCCTTCATCTCTAAGCTGAATCCATCAATAAACCTTGTTTGTACACTTAATTTTGGTTACGGTTGATTTGATGAGCTTTGAAAGTAATTTTTTTTTTTCAAAATTTAACCTCTGAACCACACCTGGTTGTCTGTTTCACCTCCTTCCAGCCTCCATGCTATGCTAACCACCTGCTTGCAGTAACTTCAAATATAATGAACAAATAAGAGTGTGGTTTCAGTTGTCTCATCGTAGCTTTCATCTATCAACAAGAGGGTGCATTTGCCAGTGTTGAACTCCAGCTTTAACATTTCTGCTTCTCTGCAGGTGTGCAGAATGCCAGAAGACTTTCCAGTATCCCAGTCAGCTTCAGAATCACATGATGAAACACAAAGACATCCGACCGTACATCTGCAGCGAGTGTGGGATGGAGTTCATCCAGTCTCACCACCTGAAACAGCACACGCTCACTCACAAAGTAGGTTTAAAAACAAAAGGAGGAAAAAGACGCAGAATTTTCTGAATGCTTATTGACAGGAGTTGGACACAAAAACATGGATTTTTTTTTGGCATCAAACGGAGTTATCAGTTTTTGCTGTCATGTCAAGATGTTTATTCCTGCTCCATATTTTGGATAGTGAAGATGGGTGAAAGAGTTTGGACACCAGCCTAACAGGTTGTTTTGGCAGCTGTCTCGGAGCAATTTCCCTTCAAATCTGGCTCGTGCAGCTAATTTTAACTCCTTAACATCCAGTTTTTATCCTTTATTCCCCTTTTAATGACTATAGAGTAAGAAGAAGCACATGATTCCACATTTTTCTTGATGTACATGTGATGTATTTGCTAAATTTTAATGTTTAGACTACTCTATGAAATGTATGCATCATTTTATACACATCTACCCACAGTACTGCCTGGTTTAGTTGGTACTGGTGGAAAGCTTGTGCTCTGTAACACAATTGAAAACGGGATAAACAAACCAGAATTTTACGCAAAAGACTGATTCTTCTGTCTCAGTGCCACTACATTCACATCCTCTTATTCTTCAGGGGGTGAAGGAGCACAAGTGCCGCATCTGTGGTCGTGAGTTCACCCTGTTGGCCAACATGAAGCGACACGTCCTCATCCACACCAACATACGAGCCTACCAGTGCCACATGTGCTTCAAGAGTTTCGTCCAAAAGCAGACTCTCAAGGCTCACATGATCGTCCACTCAGACATCAAGCCATACAAATGCAAGGTTGGTCAAATTTGGCACGTCAGATGTGACTGTTTGGGTTGTGCTGTGAACTTCGATTCCTCTTTCGTTTCACTGATTAAAGGCACAGTTCGACATTTTGTTGAATACTCTTATGTGTGTGTGCATGGCGAATAAAATTGTCCTTCCAAAAAACACGACAGAAACAAGTTTCAGCAAAAGTCTGAAAGTGACAATGCCATTTAGTGATCATATGACTTTTGTCTGTCGAGAACTGAGGAAATATTTTCAGTGATGCTTTTATAGAGTAACAAAGTCTATACAAGGAGGATATTTATACATTTATACAAACAAAAAACATGGTAGTTTCAGATAGTTGACTGCTTTTTCCCCCTTTGCTAAACAGCAGTCATTGCAATTTTTTGTTAACCGTGACCCTGTTATCATTCTTTAACCTTATGTCAGCACAATGACAAAACTCCACTTTTTACACCTGAATGCAACCAAATCTTAACACCTACTCTACCAGATCAGTTTTTTTTTCTTTGCACCACTCTTAAAAGCAAAGACAAATAATGCTGCCCTACAGATAGAGGTGTCAAATCAAATTGTGCTTCAGTGACCTTAGTAAAGGGCATTTGCAAACACTTTTTTTTGTCATTTACTGTAATTTGCAGGAGTTTAGTTAATTATGAAACTTCCATCAAGGCAAGCTGTAAGCTTAGCTTAACATAAACACTGAAAATAAGAGGAAACAGCAAGCATAGATGTATTTGACGGTAATTAATCCACCTACCAGCGCCTCTAAAGCTCAAAAATTAACATCTGATATTTAATTTGCTTATTCCATAGCAGAGAAGTAGTATGTTGCAGAGTTACGGGGTGTTTTTTAAAAAAAAATCTTTGCAAAAAACCAGGATCACCTGTTTTCAGTCTTCATGCTAAAACTAATCAGCTGTTTGCATCTCACTTTGGAGTCGCATCAGTCTTCTCATGAATAAGTGTATTTTGCAATAAATGCATCAAGACCCAAAGTGCTACCTCTTATGATGATTATTGTTGTTATTATTATTATTCGTTCATCACCACATCCAGGAAGCAGACCTGAAATATTTAGTTTTAGCTGCTATTAAAGGCTTTTCCCACTTTTCTGGAGCGTCTGTTTTGACCTTGGTGTTTGCTGCGAGGTCTGAGACGATGACCAGATAGCAGAGAGGCTGAGGGGAGGAGTGGGAGCCTCCTTGTCCATAGGAAGGATATCGCCGCACAAACTGCCTCTCTAACAATGGTCCCCCAGCCTCCCCGGAGAACAGGGCCCGCAAATAGATTTCATCTCGCTTTCTCTGCTGCTGGAGGGAGCTTCCTGTTTTCTCACGGTCCTCTTGGACAGTTTACAGTCCCTCTCTCCTCCTGAAGGAAAGGACCACCCTAATAAAAAAGAATGCAGAGGAAGGACAGCGCAGGAGCTGCCCTTCCCTGTTCTCCTCCTGGCCCCGTCTCAATGTTGCTTCCTCTCTCTGTGTCTCTCTCGTTCTGTTTTTCTTGCATGTCGGGGAGAGAGAGAGGGGGGAAGACAGAGAGGAAAAGAGGAAAATAAGGATGGAGGGAGGGAGAAAGGGGCGTCTGGGTGTGGGTTTTGTGTCTATGTATATCTGAATGCACATTCATTCATGATTACGTGTAGCTCTGCAACTCGCATTCCCAGAAAATTAGTCATCGAACAAAGGAGACCTCGCAGAGAAAAAAAAACAATAGCTGGTTGTTGTTGGCCTATTGTTTCTGAATCCTGGTGTGTGTTTACTACAGCCACTGGAGAAGAATATTTACTCGACTACTATAATCAAGTGCAATTTTGAGTTTTAACAGTTTTTGCTAGTTATAAAGCTTCATTCCACTTCACATTAGATGAAAATATTCAGTTATTTTATTCACACAACTGCATTTTTGGACAGCTTTAGTCAATAGGAATTCCCAGAATAATTTACAAACACAAACAGCTATCAACCTCTATATGCACTCTAAAGCATCTGTGTTTTACAAAAGTCTCAACACTTTATAAAATATTTATTAATGATACATTTGTGCTTCTACTAATGTTTAGCATTTTGGTTAATGTGCTTGTTTACTTTCTGAGACATTCTGGCAGAAATACAATTAAAGCAAGCAGTGGCTGTTTAGTTTAACTTTGCTTATAGACGGGAAACTGGAGGAAACAGCAAACCAGGCTCTAAAATCCACCTACCAGCATTAGGAAAACTCAATAATCATCACTCATTTATTTAATCCCTGCAACAGTAAAATGGGTTATATGTGACTTCTGATGGCATCTTACTTGATTGTGCACTTCTCTGGCTTCTCTTTCAGCTTTGTGGGAAGGAGTTCAACAGGATGCACAACCTAATGGGCCACATGCATCTCCACTCAGACAGCAAACCCTTCAAATGCCTCTACTGCCCGAGCAAGTTCACGCTGAAGGGAAACCTCACCAGACACATGAAGGTCAAACATGGAGTCATGGACAGAGGGCTGGATGAAAGATGTAAGGGTGCACATATGGTAGATATTGTGCATTTTTGCAAAGTTTTCTGATGTAATAATCTTCCTTTTCTTTGATTTCAGTGTTTCGGCAAAGAGGCCGGTTCTGCCTGTCCACTCCAATGGGTCTCCTCACCCACTTCAGCCAAGAGGAGCCCTTTGACCTCTCCCAGAAGCCCCCTGGTCTGCCCAGCCTCCGCCTCTCCCAGTCTGATGGCGAGAGCGTCCCGGGAAGCTCCTGCCAAGAGGAGGACGAGGAGAGTTTGTACAGAAGGAGTCAGTACAGCCCTGAGGTGGACCAGCATGAACCGGCAGGCGAAGAGCAGTACATCCCTGAGCTGGAGGAGAGAGGACCGAGCAAGACTCAGAAACAACAGAAGTACCAGCAAAGTTTAGAGGATGAGACGTTTGAGAGGGAGTCAGCAGCAGAGGGAGAATCTGTAGATCGTAGAGAGAACCTCGTGCATTTCTCACAGTCTGATGAGTCTGATGCAGAGCTAGGCGAGCAGGCGTATCACCACGAACCCGTCCGTACAGAGTCATTCGACTACGACTCTGTTTCAGAACTAGACGATCATCAGGAAGAGCTAGATGAGGAAAGCAAACATGAGTCGGATGGCTTTTATGAGGCCATCGATGTAGCAGAGACAAACTAGAAAAGACTGGAGGCAGATTTGGTGAAATAGTGGCACACAAGTGAATTTACGGGTGAAAATGAACGAACGAACAAACAATGAGATAAACTAGTCGAAGAATGAGAAGAAGATGCAGGATTCAGGGAATGTTGATGTGTTTCTGAACAGGAAAATGGAGAGGATGTTCAGCCGACACTCCCCTGAGGAGAACGGAAAATGTGTAGGTCTCTAAACATGACTGACGATAGAGGATGTGATCTGGTAGCTTACCACAGAAAAAAGAAAGACGAACATATCATGTCTATTTACAGAGCAAAAAAATACAGATAAACTAAAACACAAAGCTGTGAAGCACACTGCATGTACATACACTGATAAATAGTCACTGACAGTTGGTTTGTGTGGATTTTTGGGCGGAACCATACTATTTTTGTACATAAAATGCGAAAGTATATTTAATGGTTTAGTTTTTTACAAATCATTTTTCAATGTTCACTTAAATATGCAACTTTTACTGTCTAATCTATGATTCCAAATCAAAACTGTATTATTGCAGAAACCATTGTGCATGCTTTCTTGTTTGTAGAACGAGTAAACATCCAACTTACTGAGTGTAATAAGTTTTTGACTAAGCTTGAGTGTTTTTATGAACTTAACTGTGATTTCCCCCACCCTAAATGTTGGAATTGTTTATCTATATGCCTTTTCTATTTCATTTTTGAATGGCATGTCTGTATTTTCATGTATGTCAGACTAATTGCAGTGATCTGATTGTGATTCTGCTGAATAAATACTGAAATAAAAGCTTGAACGCATCAACTTGTGAAGTGAACCTGAAGATTTTTGCTTTTAGACGCCTTATAAACATCCCTGTAAGTGTTTTTCCAGAGTAAGATTGCAGATAATACCTTTCAATCCTCTCCGTCTGACACGTACATCACCAGGCAAGAGATGATTGCCGTGTGTTTCAAAAAGCTTGCCTTTCTCCTCCTGCTTCTCTTTCAAAGCAGAGGAAGAGGAAGAGAAAACACCTCTCCCCTTCTCTCTTTTAGGTTGTGATCAAACAGCAGTGACGGACACAGTGGGTGTCCCAGACAAAGGCTTCATATGTCTGTATGACTCAGAATAAAGCATTGTTTCAGCTCATTGCAGAAGCTCCTCTGAAAACAGAAATACTAGAGGAATGAAAGAATGCCTAAAAAGCTTTATTTTATCATAAAGGATTGTGTGGGATAACTCACGTATATCTAACAGCTGCTGTACTAGGACGTAACTAAGCGAAAAGATGACTGTTTACTGTGTCTGAACCAACGCTGTGCCTCCTGGGTTACACATCTCTTTATCATGCCAGTTCAGGTAAACAGAGTCATTTCTTGTCAGATGAAATGCAGAACAGCAGCTTCTCCATTTCTACCAGCGACGACCACCGCGTCCCAAAGGGCGAAACTGCAAACAGTTTGAGGAAGTTCTCACATCCTCCTCTTCTTTCCTTTCCTCACCTACACGTTTCAATCCCAACCGCTGGCTTCAAGAGAAACCACAGAGACGATGTGTCTTTGTCTCCCGTCTCGAATCAGCTCCCCTCAGCAGCATCACGTTGTCTAACCTCTGAGGAATAGCGTGTAGAACCGCTCACAGCTCAGACACGTGATGAAAGACAGTGCTTCATGAGTTGGTTCTATCACTCCGGCGTGTTTTTTAATGAAATGAAACTTAAGAGGCCATGGGAATCCGATAGACACACAGGAGGACAGGTGAACACCTGTCTGATGGGAAATAGTATCTGGTGTTTAGGAGCAGCTGAAGTTCTGCTTTGCAGCGAAAACGAACAAACAAATGGTAACTGTGACACTGATAAGATCATGTTTCCCCAGCAAAAAAGGTTAATCATGCTTCATACATGAGTGACTTTAGTGGCTGCACAGAATTATTCAAACTGTCTGATTTACACTCAAAAGAATGTTTCAGTTAGTTGAAGTATGTTACAGAATACTGATTTAAAAACATATTAAATTTCTACATTTTGCTGCAACATGCACACCACAGGTTCTTTCCCTTTTTTGTCAGATGTAAACGACATTAATGCATTCAGTGATGTTCTGTCTAAGCCTTCTGGATCTACTGATTTAATGCCGAAACTATTAGCTGATCAACTGATCAGTCAAATGTAATTATCTGAGCAGTATTTCATAGTTTATCAATGTCAGTCACTGGTCAAGTAGAAATGCACCGAAGTCTTTGGTTCTAGCACCTGAAACTAAAACACTTTCTCCTGTTCTCTGTTTCATATCACTGTTAAAGAAACATTTTTGGTTCTTGTGAATTCAGAGTGACATTTTGCATTATTTTCTTACATTTTGTAGCTCAAATGACTACTCACATGATACAATAACCGATAATGACAATAGCAGTTGTTTTTTATAAGGCCGACCTGACAGATGAGTGATTTGGGTGAATCCTGGCCATCTGCTGCATGCTACTCCCTGACTCTCTCTTCTCCATATTTCCAGTCTCTCTCCGTTACAAGTCACAAAAATGATCCAAAACAAACAAAAACATTCTTTTTATAGCTTCACACTGTACTAGCCCTCATCACTGTGGACTGCAATTCAAAAAAGAGTCTATATTGTTGTGTGAAAGATTCTTGGGAGGGAAAAAAATCACAGCAAACAATAAGTAATACTCAGGAGTCGCAGCGCTGATTTGTTTAATGTTAAACAAGGGAATATCAGGTTGTATATAACAGGGTGGCTCCCATCCTGTTTCATTCTCTCCAAAATGTACTTAATTGTTACATAAGAAGACAAATTGCTTCACATTCTTTTAGAAACCACAGAAGAAGAGAGGGAATAGCTCATTCAAAAACATTCACAGATATTTTTATTGCTTTATATCAGAAACTTAAACATCCTGCACTTTGTGTGATAATTGCATCCCAAGTAGCTACGTTAATACACAAAATACACATCAGATAAATCTATATCGTATCCATCTCCTCTGAGACAAGACTGTTAAATGTTGATTTACTGAATGTATTTTGTCATTTGCTTAAAACTGTATCATACAGTTTTAAGCAGATGTATTATTCTTATGTATTTTTTCATTAATATTTTCATCCTGCTTGTGTTATTGGGTGAGCAGTCATGATGAAGTGTAATCCAGAGGTAGAGGCAGGAGTTCAATCCAGTATCATGCTCAAGTTATATCCTTAAATTGTTCAAGAATATTCTTTTGGATTAATAACATTTGATTTTGTCTTAATTTTGTCTTATTCTTATTTTAATAATCTTTTTTCTGGGATTTTCCCCCTACTTCTTGCACATAATTTCTATGCTGTTTGGTTTTATTGCAAGGTTCGTCTGTGCAAAACAATCCTTTCGTGTCTAAAAATGTCTTTAGATGTAACTCTGAACTGTTGTTTTCTGTACAATGCATGGATCTATGAAGTCCCTGCAGGTTGAGCACACCAGCTCACCTAAATGTCTTTTTTGCAACGCATTTGCAAGTTGTATTATTCAATCATGAACATATTTGACCAATTTCAGTAAAAAGTGACGATGCAGAAAGCTCCACCCTGTAAGCTGAAAGAATTGGTTTCTAAAGTTTGTGATGTATGAAACCCTGAAAGTCAGAATCTGTATTTTTCAGACTGTCATTGGTTCAATGCAGCTTTAAAGTGGCTGGTGTTGACTGCATATTTGCTCATGATTTGTCTTGTAGCATTTAAAAACAACATTTGGACATGATATCAATGGTTTAAAAAGTTGTTTTTCACCAGAAAGGGTTCTTTACATGTATATTAAGCAAAACTCAAACTAAATATGACAGCTAACTTTTTGCAGCTGATAATCTTATTTAATTATTCGCTTGACATGCTACGTTTCACACAGATGCTTTATGATTAGTGGACAGTTACATCTGTTCTTATTAGAATCTCTTCAAAACCAACTTGTCATCCTGTACAGACAGATTTCATACAAAGCAGTTTTTGTCTCACATGCCTTTGTCTCACCTGCAGGACCTGCACCAATGTCCTACATCACTATGAAATAAAAAGGGAAGCAGCCACAGGATGAACATAACTGAGATACTGAAAGTAGATACTTCTGAATTCTTTGCATCACATCCACAAACAGGACTCCACAGTGGTGTGGTGGTTACCACTTGCCTTGCAACAAGAAGGTTTCTGGTTTGCATCCCGACCTTTCTGTGTCGAGTTTGCATCATGTTCTCCCTGTGCATGCTAGGTTTTCTCCGGGTACTCCGGCTTCCTCCCACAATCCAAAAACATGCTGAGGTTAATTGATGATTCTAAATTGTCTGTCGGTGTGAATGTGAGTGTGCTTGTTTGTCTCTCTATGTAGCCCTGTGATAGACTGGTGAGCTGTCCATGGTGTCCCCTACCTTCGCCCTAAGTCAGCTGGGACAGACTCCAGCCCCCCACAACTCTAATGAGGATTAAGCGGTGTATAGATAATGGATGGATGGACATCCACAAACTTATACCTTTTATGGATGATCAGAGGACTTCTAAAGAAAAGTCTCGAGCAGAACGCTAGACTCCTTTCTGAATATATTCCTGAAAAGTTATCTGTGCCTGTAGAAATGTTTACTTCCTTTGACTCTCTGTTGTGCATCTCAGGTACAAGTTTCCTGTTTTGCTGGTCAGCAAGAAAGCGAGATGGTGCAAAATTTCTTCCACGTTTTGTTTCACAAAACTGTCCCACCCCAGTCCCAACCTGTCACCTCCTTTGACCCACAGCCAAGATGCTTAAAGTAATAATAGCAGAGAGCTGCCGTCCAGCTGCTGTACTTATGGAGAACAAAAACACTGTCTGGCAAAGAGCTGACAGAGGACAACAGGTCAGCAGTGCTGCTATTCACAGAACAAATAAATTTACACCACGTTGTGTAAAAGTGAAACAGCTCAGCTCTATATTTCACAAAGCTGTCCTGCAACTTCCTGCTGTATTTCGAGGATGTGCTACTATTTTAGGGATTGTTTACAATCTTTCAAACATGACTGAATGAATCAAATGTCCTGAGAAGCTTCAGGAATCAGTCATCCATGATGCTGAATGATTTTTCATGTCTTTATATGCAGCAGCCACCAGGCAGAGTGAAGCCCTTCTGTCTGTTCCGTCTCCTTCTTGTATAAACACTGCCCTCTATTGTCACAGCTTTGTCTTTCTCAAGTCTTCTGCACTCTTTTTTAATGGTAAAATGTCTTTATATTTAAGAGATTTAATGTAAAACTGCACTCCTAACAAAAAATAACTTTTATTTATCAAAACCAACCAATTTTAGTCTCATTTACAAATGCCAGGAAGAGCACTGTGCAAGAGCATATTGCATTACAAATAAATCTTACAACAAAAATGTAGCAAGATCTAAATATATTAACTTCTTAATTAAATTAAATTAGATTATCAAATATTTTTACTATTACTATTATTATTATTAGTAGTAGTAGTAGTAGTGAGAGTAGTGGTAGTAGTAGTATGGTATTTTGAAAAGTAAATAATTATTTTTAATTTATGCATATCTTTGTTCATAGGCAAATATGCAGAATTTTGTGGTGCTGAGGTGGAAACTTAACATTAACAAACAAACCCAAGACAAAACCTGCTATAAAAAAATAACAATCATTGTTGTCGTGCTTTAGGAAAAATAAGAAAAACACCAGGCTCAAAATACTTGTCAGTATTTTTGAATATAGTTGCTTTTATTAGCTAAACTTTGAAATTAGTTTTATTTGCCTTTTTAAATTCAAGATAATCCCCTAATTCATGTAAAGTTGTATATTAATGTTTAAATCGAATTACATTAAATTAAATGACATTAAATGATTTTTTTGTAAATGTTATTATTTATTCATTTATTTTTGAAATACTAGCATTGTACCTTTTTGCCATCTTCTGTATATTACTCCTCATTCTTGGTATAACCCATTTATGCTGGCTGAAAGGAACGTCATCGGAAATGTCAAATCCCCCCTTCGCCACGGCTACGAAATGGTATCGTCCAAAATGGCAGCCTCCGTGTGGAAGCGTTGTGTGACTGCAGCCGTCAAAGTTAAATGTTTGTCTCCGTCTCTATTAGGTAGGCGAACCTTACATGTTGCTACAAGAAAATTATAGTTTAGTTTAATTTTAGCCTTACATTTAGAATTTATCTGCGTTGTCTCAAATGTGGGTATTGGAGAATTTAGGCAAGAGGAGCTAAACGTCCCCAGTTCATGTATGTTAACGTTGGTTAGCTGCATGTAGCATCATGACCCAACCTACAGTTTCAGCTCACAGTTCTCTTTTGCTGAGCTGTCTGACGTTATATACAGCCTTTTAGCCTTCATGCACATTGTTTGTAGCCGTATAACTTACATGACTGTTTGTGTTCACAGCCAGACGATGGTTGCTCTCAGCAGCTTACACAGACTCCAAAGTGTGGGAGGCGAGAGAGAAAGATCCTCAGAACCTGGGTGAGACTTAAACTTGGACATGCTATGCTCATGTTTGCATGAGTTTTGAATGAACAGTCCAGCCAGAAATAATAAGGAGCATTTTTCAGGAAAGGCTGCATTTTTCTTTAAGATTGTGTCCACTGAGTTCAGAGGTAAATTCAAATAAAGAAAAAAAGGAGATTTTAAATTCATCACATGTGAATTTGTGTCTGTATGTGTCCAGACATGTCATAGACTGCTGACCTGTCTACAGAAGAGTGGACTGTTGTTGGGCTAGGCACTGTCGCTAAGAAGTTTGTCAAGATTAGATGTTTCATTTCAGTTGATAACGATAGTTATTGATAATTTTTAATGGCCTGTTTGTAATAGATTTGTTAATTTGCATTCAAGCACCTTAGTTTGGATTTATCCACTTTAGCTTCTCCATCAGGGGATAATTTCAATATTAACACAGCAATGAAAAACATACACATAAATGAATTTACACACATAAATAACAACAAATAAAGAGGCTTCATTATCAGGGGCAGTTTATGAACCATGGAGGGATCACATTTGGAGTGTGTAGGTGCAACTAAAATTTGCGTTCTCTTTTTGTTTTTACATGCCGACTTGTATCTTATGTATTTAAATGAAATTAACATTTTGTTGAGCATTTTTCTTACTGGTATTGGTTATGTGTCACGATAGTTTTATCACTCAGGTCGAGATTGTTGTACAAAATATCTAGTTATGGAAATGAGAAGGGCAGTATGATTGGATTGAGAGGTGGTGAAGGTAGCAAAACGCATTCGAGTCATTCAAAGCCACATTTTGTACTACATTATATTTACAGTCTTTACACATGATTTTTGAAGAGCTTAGACAGTATTACGCTCCATTGCTATTAGGTATGTGTTGGTGACATTGCTCTGCTCTACACTCCAGCTACACTCAGAGTTATGTGACAGACAGGTAAAGATATTCATAGAGTGTCAGTTATTTTATTTCAGGTGAATGATAAAAAATGAAAACCGCTCTTTTTGTATGGATATGTGACTCCAGCAGTTCAGCATCAGTGTTGGTGTGTGTGCTCTGAATCAACACAGGGTGGCAGTGCAGCACTGCAGCCGTCACTGGATGCTGTTTAATCGTGTGGATATAATTTGTGCACACAGCTCAAATACAATTAAAACCGGTAATACTGACGTACTGAGGTTTTAAATGGATCACAGCTGATGATGAAACATTTAATGACTTAATCAAATACGTTGTTATTTGTGCTGCTTTCTGTATCATACTGTCATACCATGCTGTAAAACATTGTAAATGGTTTGTTTATTACATTATAAACCATTTGATAGTGTTGTTATTGTTTTTTGTTTTTTTTAAATTTACAGCTGTACTGGCTGCCAATATGGACAGGACATATGAGAGGAATCTCCCAGTTAGCTCTCTGACTGTGTCACGGGTAAGCAATGTTTTCATTTGAGTGGACTGTAATTTATTTGTTTTGTTTGTTGTCATGAAGCTGAATTTAATGGCAGAAAGGGCAAAATTTTTACTAACTCTTCATATTTTCTGTTTGTGTTTCAGTTCGTTGACAACATATCATCCAGAGAGGAAATTGATCAAGCAGAATACTACCTTTACAAGTATGAGGGATCCTTTACACTCCTCCTGCATCACTGTTTGTGTCTTTGTATCTGTGTCAAATATCTGCTGCCCCCCTGATTTTTTTTTTGTTTTTTTTTGTGCCATCAGCTTACAGTATGTGCTCCTCTTGGAATGTATTGTCTGTTTGGTTTGTCTGTTTTGGTTTGCGTTCAGTCACATGCTTTTCTTTGTTCGGGACAACTCCAGACCTTTCCTGTTTACTCCTTCCTCTGGAATCCGAACCCGTTCTTGTGATTACAAGATTTAGCATGTTTCCCAATCGCACCCTTGTTCTGGGCTCGTTCATTTTCGTAATGAGGATTTAAACTACTTTCCCACTTTGGCTAGTTTGTAAATAGTAATTGCTATATTTGGTGGATTTAAATGTTTGAGGTCTATTTAAGACATTCATGCTGCTTTTTGGGAATGAAAATGTCTGATGAACAACAAACTGTTTACCACAGATTTGTCACCTGTTGTTCTCCGTCTAATTCATGTCTTCTGTATCATTTTATACTTCACAGTAATTATGCTGAACTGTGATGGATGGCTGTATGACGAGACTTTGTGTTTGTTAACTCTTAAGGTTTCGTCACAGTCCAAACTGTTGGTACCTGCGAGACTGGACCGTTCACGGCTGGATCAGAGAGTGTCTGAAATATGGGGCCAGAGAAAAGGCCCTGCACACACTAAAAAACAAGGTATACACTTTATTATGTTCTCATCGTTTAGTGTTTGGGCAATAAACTAAATATAGGATTAAAAAATTATTTGGTCAGTGTAGAAAAACCTCATGTTTATAGTCAGAGAGGAAATCTAATCAGGGCCGATAACTGCAGTTATCTGTCAGTGTGTGACGTTCCAGATCCAACCTAAACCACCCAGATACCTTTTCAAACTGATCAGAGCAGCACAAATAATGTCAAACATGTTTGACATTTTCATCCCGGCATGCATTCTGTTCCTTAACGAGTCGTTGAATCTGAGCATTGTTAAATCACTCCAGTAACAGAGGTGTCAGCTTGCCAGTGACATGTTTACACTGAGGTAAAGTAGAGTACGCTCAGTCAACATGACTGCATCTGTTGTCGTTTTGTTTGGTGACATGTTGCTGTGAGGTCAGAGCTCTCCAGTGATGCTTTAAGAATCAGCAGTTGTAGTATTGTGTGTGATGTCCATCACCTTCACTAAATCATGTCAAGTAAACAAGTTTATCAACAAAGAATGTAAAAAATAGTGTTTTTATAAAAGATGCAAATGTTTTTATAATCCTTCTGTGTGCAGGTCCAGTATGGAATATTTCCAGACGACTTCACCTTCAACCTGCTCATAGATTCTTACATTAAGGATGAAGATTTTAAAAGTAAGACCTTTTTAGAGTTGTTTTTTCAGTCGAACATTCAGGAAGAATAAGGCTCAAACAGGCTGAAATAGCTTGCAGACTCTTTCCAAACAGACTGTTGTTGATTTTGAATATTGACAGAAATGGGTACTGACTGGCAAATCACTGAAATCACATTTCAAACATTTCTTTCCTTTTGGGGTAGAGAGGAAGCCTGATTATTTTTTCCTGTGATAACATTATACAGTGAACAATCCGTTGTGCAGAGCTGGTAATGCAGTCACATGCTGAAGTTTTATTTACTTTTGATAAAATGTTTTTTTATTGCTTATATGTTGTTTAACTCCAGAGATGCAGCTCTTCTGATACTGTCTGAATGTTTTTGAGGTTACATCTGGTAGTTTTCTGTATCGGTGTGACATAATCCAGAAGCTCACAGGCTTAACAGATAAACTCTATCATGACTCTACCAGCCATGTTTTTGTTCATTTGAATTTATATAAAACTGGATGTTGTTTAACACAACTGGTATTTAGTTTTTATTTAGCTGACCTGTGTAGGTTTGTTTGGTCAGGTTTAAAGTTGCTCTTTCAGTGACAGAAACTGTAAATGTCCATTAATAATTGTCATTTTGTCAACATTTTTTCCATTTAACCAAGTATTTCATCTCTTAATGAGCTATTTTTAGCTGCTTTTTTATTACTATTTTACACGACTACACAGGTCCAGTAGTTTGATCTATTCCAAAATCTACACTTTCAGATACCTAATTTATCTATATTATCTAATTATATGCTTCATATACTACATTTGAACCACATTTCCACTTTTAATTGGCTACTCTTTTCACTTGCTACCAAGTTTTTACACCTTCTTAGTCGCAGCATTCAGTGTTCAGGTTTTACAACCAGCTAGATATATTTTTAAATCAATTCTAATTATAGTTTTAGTACTTTGTGACAACTGCAAATGTACCCACCTCCGGGATGTAAATATACTCGAAATGGAATCACTGTTTCCTAATTTTAGTGTCACCAATCCAAAGAAGAGACCCAAAGGAGCACTAAACTCGTCCTACTGACTGCCTCAGCAACCAAAATCTGATCTATTTTATTCCTCTTGGGCTCTATGTTTTTCTATAAACTACAAAAAACTGAATCAGAGAACCCATAAAGATTGACGTGACAGTTTATTGAGGGTCAGTACCATGCACACATGAAACTGCAGCTGAAAATAGGTCCAATAAATTCACTGTTTACATCTTCAGGGATGTTTAAGAACTACAGTAGGGAATTGTTGAGTCTTTCTAGCAATGAAGTGAGAAAGTTTGAATGAATGGCTGTGGGGGTGAAAGTATTGAGTGACTGATATCTGCTGTATATTCCATCCACCTGTGGGTTTTTTGGTTTGTTTTACTGAGGTGTAACAGCTTAGGTGTCAGTAAAAGCAAAATGTGCAACACAACCTTGTTAGCAGATAAATGACCACAAACATGTGACTCCAGTGTCTTTACTGAACAGACAGAAGCATCAGATCTGTGTGGAGCAATAAGGCAAAAAAAAAACTCTAGAAATGATCCATTTTCATTACATTTTCCATATAGATTTTGTTTACTTGAGGCTTGTTCTTTTAATTACATCTCTAGTTGAACGCTGCTGCTCTGCAGTGGTTTAATGGTTCCCTCCAGCTGTTAATGTCCAGAACCAACTACTTTATTTGCATAATAGTAACGGGTGGAAGTACGCATTGTGTTTTTATTGTCTGGAAATTAGGTTGAAATGTGTGCTTAATTTGGATGGAAACTCTTTTTATTTTTTTTATAATTGGATTTTGTCGACAGTACAAAACAGATAACGCCGGATTTATTCTTTTGCCTCCCAGACGGTAATGAAGACCATGTTTCTGATTTTTAAAGTGCATGCCCTCAAACCTACCCTGCAGTCAATTACTTTTGTAGCAGAACAAACATATGGTTATACAGACACAGGAATGTCTCTTGTACTGTAGGATCACAGCAAGAAAGAAAAGCAGTATTAGCAAAGAAAAATCTATGACTCGCATATGTCACATGCTGTTTTTGTTATACTGGTACAGGTGCGTGCTCTGTGGTGGAAGAGGTGATGCTGCAGGAGGCCTTCGACCTTCCCTCCACGCAGATCCTGTCTCTGTACGCTCTGGGCAGTTACCTAGCGACCAAACCAGAGCTCACTGTGAGTGAGCAACAGCAGCACTGGACGTGTTGCAACAACAGATGATCCCAGAATATTCTTTTACTTCTGTGAAGTTATCAATTCCCAGATAGTCGAAAGAGCACTATATTTTAGAAAAACAGAGGTCTGAAGCTCATCGTGTGGATGTTGCAGCAGAGCTAACGAACCACTTGTTCCTCACTGTGTTCAGGAGCCACAGGAACGAGCTTTAGGGGCTTCGCTGCTCATCTGTGGGCTGCAGCAGGACAGCACCATTGGCCTCAGCGCTCAGCTACTTGGCAATGCTCTCCTAGGTGTGTTTGATCTCCCCACACGGCTCTCTTTCTTACTTTTCTTCAATTGATTCCCCCAGCAGTCTTTCATTAAGCTGTTTGCCTCATTTGTTCTCTTCCTTCTGCCTCACTCAGGCAAGGTGGAGGTTTCAAAGGGCATACACGCCGTTTTCAAAGGGATGCCTCTCTCCTGGTCTCGAGGATATCTGGACCGAGCGCTGGCAGTCATGGAGAGAGTGGCTGCAGCTTCTGGCGATGTCAAGCTGTCCAAAGACACAGTAAGAGCAGGCGTATTCACAGGAGTACTACATTTTCTGTGCTTGCGTGTTTTACACAAGAATGTTGTAAAAAACTTTGCTGCAGAGACATGAGTGTTGCAAGTGTTGGTGTATTATAAAGCTTTTGATTTACCGTTTTGTTGTACAACACAAGAACACAAGCGAGTTAAAGGTGAATGTGCAAATCAGTGAATGCAGGAAATTTTACCTTGTGCATAAAACTCGCTATTTGCTATTAGAACTAAGGTGAAACGATCAGGGTTGACCTTATTTAGCAAGTCAGATTAGATTGGGGTCAACTTTTTTGTACGAGTACTAAGGTGAGAAAATGCAGTTTATCATCTGTCCAGAAGTGCAAAAATAGCAGTAAAGTGCATTATATACAGTTTGATATACACAGTATTTTAAAGTATAAACAGAATTAAAGGTATGGCCACTCACTAATATATGAATATACAGATATGTGGATACAATATTTAAACATAGTATCAAATATTGTGTATAAAATAGATTCTTTAGGTCCACAGGTAGAGATAAATAGTGGTATGATATTGGCTAGAGTGGCTGATCCAGAAATAAAGACAGTTTTAGTCTTAAAATTCATTGTTTGTGCTATACGTTATATTGATAAAGTCACAATTGACTCAGTTTTGACTGCCTCATGAATACTTGCGTAGAGTGACATTCTGCTGTTGATTAAAGATGGACTGAACTAAGCGCTCAGAATCAGCATTGGGAGAGAAAAAGGATTCATAATGCATTTCCATGTGTCCCCCGTTATATGTGGCGGCTCATTTCTGATTAACAGCTTCTTAAAGACAGCTCTCTTGTGTGTTTGATTTACTTTATTAACCTGATTGTGCCAGTGGGTTTGTTACAGCCAACGGTCCAAAAAGTCGACCCTGGAAACTGGAATAAAGCAGACACGGGTCATCGGGACGTTGTTTGAAGCCTGCCAAGATGGATTTTCTCAGATTTTGCAAAAATCCAGCTGTCTCACAAGCTAACAATGTTACAGTTCTACATAGAGAGTGATTGAATAAGACAGATTGAATTAGACATATGGTACAAATGGTTAATGTATGATCGTTTTATACAGACAGAAACAAACATATAGCACCAAACAGTGCAATGCAAGATCCATCATTTAAGTTCTGAGCTTGTGAAATTACAGGATATAGCAGAGCAGAAAAACAACAATAAACACACACTCCTGCCAGACAGCATTACTCCCTGCACTCATTTAAACCTCTGTTATCGATTTTTCTCCCCAGACTGTTAGTTTGACGTCAGACAGGCATATTTCCCCAAGTGTTACCTTACTGCCGGATTACATTTTCTTACAAATAGGATTAAAAATGAGACCACTGCACAGTGGCTGTGGCCCTGCAAAGCAGCATTACACACTGCAGACAGACTGTTGTCACTTTCCAGGTGGGCTGCATGCAGACAGCCTTCATCTGCTGAGATGGAACACACACGCTGTCAAATTGCTGTTATTTTTGCATATATGCAGTCGGTTGTATCGCCTCTAATCTGGCCTGCGCTGTCCGGTTCAATAGCTCAGCTTTGTCCACCTCTAATGAGATAGCAGAGAGCCTGGAGCAGTGATGGTGTCTGTGAGAAATGTGGCAGCAGAAACTAAACAGCCTGTGTCAGAAAGCAATAATATAGACAGAGAAGATAACACCGTAGGACAAGGAGGAAGTATTACATCTCCAGTGAAGGTGCTGCCTCGGGTCACAGTTAATCTTACCTCTTCGTTAGATTAAGAGGTGAGTTGTCGAGTAGGTGTTCAGCCTTTGTCGTCATTCTGTTCTGTAACCATTCAAGTAAGGAGGTGAATTTTCTGAGAAAGTCAAAAATGTGCTTTTACTCCCCCAACATAACAGGGTCATATAACAAGATAGTAGCTGCACATAAAAGTGATCATCTTTCTGCATACTCACCATTCATTGTTATTATTTTTCAGCTGGACCATGTGAATGATTTGCTACAGGAACTATCCTCAAACTCAAACTCAACCTCAGACACAGACTCTTCAGGAGAGGAGTCAGGAGGTGAAGAAGACAAGAAACAAGAGGCTGTAGATGAAAAGGATGAGGCTGAGAAGGCGAGACTACCTGACTATATCAACAGATTCAAGGTTTGTCGTTTTATTGCAGGTTTGCAGTTTTAGCTCTACCTTCTGTGAATGTGAATATTTATGAAGGCATTTGTGAAATTTCAGTTTGGCATAAGAAATACTTTCTGAGATCTTGCACCTAAAATTGGAGGCCACGTTTGAAGGACAATATCTCAGAAACTATTAAAGATAAAAGCCCAAAAATGAAGACGGTGCCCATATTTATAAAATATTTTCTTCGTTTTATTTGGAAAACCAATAACTTCATGTTCAGAACTTATTTAAACTGAATGAAGATGATGTTTTGTTTTGTATTATTGTGACATGCAATGACATGTGGTCCAGAAAAAATCACTACTGACTTTTGCATTATCTTTTTTTTTGTCATTTTGTGATCAAAGATGAGACTTTTCAGGACAGCCTGATTTTTTTTTTTTTTCTTTTTCATATTTCAACTCACCCATTATCATTGCTTAATATACTTGTTCAATGTGTCAGATTCTGAATCACTGACATGATTTCAGTCTTTTATTCCTGAGATTTTTCCATTCAAAGATTGCCTCAAATTTCAATGTGTGAAAAAACACGCCGAAAGTAGCTCAATAATCATTTTTCTTATTATCTCTAAAAGTACTTGATATATCAAGCTAATATTAAGCAGATAAAATGTAAACATTCACAGGGTTAGATCTTAACTTTTTTCTGCACTAGCCACCCGGGCTAGTAGCTTGCAAAATGCACTAGCCTGCAGAATGTTGCACTAGCCCGTTACTTGAAGCCCCCCACCAAATATTCGGATATTAGTCTTTAATAGGGCCCGACTATTTGGAGGCCAGAAACCGCTATTCAGGCCAGCCCTACTATGTTCATAACTAACTGACACAGCACTAAGGAACACCTGTTTCTCAATCTGAAAGTCACATGTATTTCAGTTCTAAAAAACTAACAGATTTTGAGACTTCTTGAATCTCCATACTCACCAGGTTATGCTCCCTGCACTCAGAATCGCTGGCCATCTGCATAAGCCCATTAAAAGCTTTGCTATCTTGCAAATTCACTGCAAATCTCCTCACTCACATTTCAAACAAACTTTTCAGACATGGCTGACGTCACCCCACCTTACTGCCCTGCCATCTACCCTAAGTTACAGATTCTGTTAAGCACTTATCATGGTGCAACACAGTTACCTGTGTCAATGAACAATGACATCAACAATACTTTACAATAGAAATAGAGTGAACTTAAAAAGTTTTGCACTAGCCAACACGGGCTAGTAGCAGAGATTTTGCACTAGCCCGTGAACATGTGCACTAGCCACGGGCTAGTGGGCTAGTGTTAAGATCTAACCCTGATTCATTGTTTATGATTTAAAAAAAAAAAGAGTTTCAAACAGATCAGAGATAGTTGAGCAAAAGGCCACCTGATGGTTCATCATCAGTTTTCCTTAAACGTGTGATAAACAGTCGTTCCTGTCCTCGTAAGTCGTTTTCAAGTCAACTTGTACTGAATGACACAATGTGGGTTTTGTGACTGATTACAGCTTAATTAAATAGTTAAATACCTTTACATAAACCTGAAGGCATAGTCAGGACAGAGAATTTAAACTCTCCTCCGTCTAAAACAAAACAAAAAAACATGATCTGCTTTGGAAAACCGGATACATCAAAGTGCATCATTACTGTTTTGTTTTCTTTTGTAGCCCACAGCAGTGCTTCTGCCCATCGGCTCTTTCTGCTGGTTGTGCCATCTTCATGATAATAATAAAATCACACAGTGATTTAGCAGGCAGGGTGGTGCGTTTGTCTTCTTATAATTATATCCTGCTTTTTCTCTGAGGAACACCTTTTCCAGAAATGTTCGTCATTTATTGATTCACCTGAGAAAAGCATTGGTGCTTCTGTACTCGATGATTAGATGGAGCTGCTTTATTGTCATCACCTTCATGCTAGCTTTGCGTGAATGGTTCTTTCTGGAGTTTCCTTTTAAACAAACCTAATTTCTGTTTACATTCAGCGTTACTCACCAAGGTGTGCCGTGCTGGATGCCGTGCTAAATTCGTTTCCTTCCTCATAAAGCATTTTCACCCTCATTTTCAGCTTCTTTCCTGCCTTTGTTGGTGCATTAGGATTTTTGACATGTTCCCACCACCTGTGGATCCGTAACACGGTGTAGAGCTGGAATGTGGATTTCATCAAATGCATGCAGGAGCATCCATGCGCTTCCTAGTACGCCTGTATGTGAACAAAGAAAATGGGGGCTCACGCATGTAAAAATAGGTCCATAGTGGTCAAAAACCCATTTAAGGTGTGTCTAGTTTGACTGCTGAAGTTAGTGTCTGTCATATGTGATAGCAGCCAGTCAGATGGTCTTATACAGCAGTTAAACTACAAGAAATTTTAATGCTATATGCATTAATTTCAGTGTTACAATTTGTATTGCATGGATTTACAGGGTCAAAACGTGCCAATCTTCTAAATCTTGTAATTCATAGCAGCTTTAAGTTTTTAAATCGTCTGATTTTTAAACAGTTCTTTTTTTTAATGTCGAAACTTCTCAAAGCATCAGAGCTGTAGCAAACTTTTAAAGCCTTTTACAAGCACTAATTTCTTAAATGACTTGTGGACTCTCAGATTTCTTTATTAAAGGTTTAATAGACTGTATATTCAATCCCTTTTGAGATTTCAGGAATGTTTTCTAGAAATTTAAGTGTTTTGGAAAGTATTGAATAGAGTCTGCTGGTTCGTATCCAAGTCATTTAAACGAGGCGATGAGATTAGTGTTTTGGCACATTTAACCTTTTGTTGTTTCCTCTCTAGGCGCTGAGCAGCCAGCTGGAGTCTCAGGGTAAAGTGGACTCTGCCTCCTTCCAGGCTTTAGTGACCGCTCTGGCCCAGCAGAACCTGGCTGCTGCAGAGAAAGTGGACCTGGAGCAGTACCAGAGCCGGGTGCAGGGCTGGGACTCTGAGAAGAGGCAGCTGATCCAGAGAGAGAAGGAGATGAAGGAGAGGGCCGAACAGGAGAAACAGGCGCGATTAGCTGCCAAGACTGCAGCTCAGCAGGGGTAGAGATTCTGCAGATGGAGCTTAATGAAGATCACCGACTGTCCACTCAGTATGTACGTTAAAAATGTGAAATATCAACATCACATCTGCTCATGTCTCTAGTTACTTTTGTAAATACCAGTTATCGTGTGCTTATGTGATAAGTGCTGCTCTGTTTTTACAGAATATTGCTAATATAAATATCAGAATAAAACAGATTTCATTCGTAACAGAAGTTCTGTGTCACATTTATTGTTTTTCTGTTGCACACCATGGTGTGATATCATTGGAACGTATGCTCGCGTCAACTGTTAAACCCGTCGGTCGGGTGACCTCATGTAAGCAGAAAGAAGGGGAAAGATCGTACCATCACATCCTCCCACTCCTTTTCCTCTCTGCCTGCAGCCGTCTGTGTCGTTCATGTGTGTGTTTTCCGTGTGTGCGCGTCTGTCAAAAGCATCTTTGGAAGTTTTTCTCACAGGGGGAAATGAAAAGAGTCTTGCATAGAAGAATTTGCTGATAACCAATCGAGAGAAAACCAAATTCTTTCCCTGGAAAGGAATGCATTTATGACCAGAAATCTTTCCGTTAACAAAGGAAAACATAAATAATCCAATATAGATCCTGATAACCAAAAGAATATTCACAAAGAGCACCTCAGTGAGTGTTAGTAAATTAACATATCTGCATTAGTGCAGCATCAGCCAATACACAAACAGCACTTTAGTAAAAACAGCACAATAACTGGCAAATAGAGCAAATCCTGGGTTGTTATGGCTCTGCAAAAAGATAAGATAATAGATCTTGGGAGAAGAAAATACCGTTGTGGTGGTGCACATAGCGCATTCATTCCACATTATGTTGCAACTATTCAGTATTCAGAGCACGGTCTTGGGAAACAGCCTGATATGCAGTCCAGGATGAATGAGCAGCACAAAACGCTGAAACAAGAACCATTGTGATCCTGAGGCTCCTCACTGGCTGCTTTCCTGAGAGCAGCTCTGCACCCATCGTCTATGTTTTTCTAATGTTAAATGTTTTTGCATATTCAACGCTCTGTACGTATTCACACATGGAGGTGTTACTTCTAATCACCACCTGAAATTAAGCCCCACACAGCTATCTCAACTGAAGAACCTTTTGCTCTCACTTGGAGCTGTATCTGAATTCAAACTTTGCTGTTTATGACATAAGTGGATATTTACACACGATTAAACTGAAGCAAGCTGCACTGTAAGGGAGCTTTTACATAGATTTGTTGTTGTTAAATGTTTGTGTTCAATGATGCCTGAGGGAGACTCAACAGTTGGGTTAGTCGAATTAGCAATGAGCAGTCTTCTTTTGTTACACTGCACTTGTAGTCCATTGAGTTTTCCACTTGGTAGAGAAATTTATCTTTATCTTATCATTCTCAAGTACATTAATATTTCTCCACATATAGCCTCCGGTTGGGGTTTCTAACCTGTAAAATAGACCAGCATGATAAATTCCAGTTTATGTACATATAGCAGAGATTGTTATTTGTAAATCTGTTCACAAGTTTATCAGTGGTGAAGTAACACAAAGACACTTCATATACTGTATATGAAGTGCTTAAAGTTCCCACACATTCTCTTTTTCATGTGAGCACAATATCTGGTGAACATTTCCAGGGAAAGATGAACCGGTACGAATTTGGTGGTCAAAAGTCACACAGAGAACATTTTTTGGACACAGCTCAAGCATTCGTACACCCATCATGAGAAAACTTCACACAAAATAGGATGAAATGACAAAGCATTGACGGTATACCACAGCAAGGCAGTAATTCGACAATAGCTGATGCGTGTGTTTGATAGTTTTGGCTGTAGAGTTTGGTAGCAGAATCAGTTCATTGCAGGTTTTTAGGGAATTTTTCAGATAAATGTGCACTTCTGGCAACATTATCTTGTAATGGTGTGGAATCCTTATTGTTTTCTTGTCTGTTCTGTCATTTGTTCATTTAGAGAAGAATTCAAGTAGAGGATGATACAGTTTGAATTGTTTTTTTTCTGGTAAACACAGTTTTACCTCAGTGGTAACAGGTAAATGGTACGCTGAGCCTCGAGTTAAACCTACAGTTACACAACTAATGTTTAATTACCACAAAGTAAAAGTTCCACCGTCCCGCCAGTATTAATTGCTCCTGGATATAAAGTCTTTGATCTGACGCTTCACAGATTCCCTCCACAGGCTCAGGCCCTTTACTACTTGTTGCTTGTCTCCCACAGATAAAGCTTTTAAAATGCATGTAAAAGCTGCAGACATTGAATTAGTGCTAATCCGCAGTGAAAAATGGGGCACTGATCATTGTCTGTCAGCTTCTCAAGTTCACCGGTTACAGAGTAACAGGAGTGTTTGCATTAGTTGCTGGTGTCACAGAAGGTTTTTGTCTTTGCGTTTTCAGATGTTTGAGCAGGATGACTGTGCTAACACTGCAGATGAAGCCAACCAGGTGAGACATCAGGAAGTTTCACATCGTTGGTTATCTGATGGCCAGAACCCTGTTAAGTGTTTTTAAAGACCCGTCTGTGTTTTTCTAGAGGGGGAGGAGGATGGTGGTTATTTAAGAAATGTAAATATTACAGAATCCCAGAGAGAGAAGAGGATGCATTAGACTTTACTGGTGCTGACCCTGGATAAAGAACACCTGCTACTGTATAAACCTTTTTGTCTCTACTAGGAAACCTTATTTGTCGAATTATGATACTTCAGCTGGTAGGAAAATTTACAACAAAGCCAGCACATCCTCGTTTAATCTTTGAGGTTTACTTGGCGCTATCTCTGAACAGCATGTTCTTCTGAGTCCAGATTTCACCTTTTCTCCCGTTAGCTGATTTTCAACCACATCTAGCAGCAGTTTTTATCTTCCCATGGCTGCCGTTTTTCCTTGTCCCATAAATACAAACTATGTGATGTTTTTTTTTCTTGAGTCAACAGGATTCGGGTCCTATTTTTGATCCCTATGTGTGATTTCTATCTGAGATTGGAAACCACAGTGTGTCTGGGTCCTGCTGTGTGAAGCAGATTAAAGGATAAGATGCTGCTGGTGCTGTTGTTCTTGGCCACTCGGGCCACAGAGTCCCCCGAGAAACATGTTTATTAATCTTTCATTATTCATCAAGGTCAGTTGCTTCATATTTACCATTTTAAAGAGATTAGTGAAAACAAATACTGTTTAATTTATCCTTCTATTTGTTTCGAGGGCACGCCTGGCTGTTATGTGTTCTGACACTTGTTGCATTGCTCACATATTAAACTAATAAATTAGAGAGATGTGCGGTGGTGATTAGATGCTGGATTTATGCGCTGTCTCATTCATTCACCTGTTATTTTGTCATCATGAGCTGATATTTATAACCTTTTCAGGCAATTAAAATGCAGAAACACAGTTTTTCAATCAAAAGTCTTGATTGGAATATCAAACTTTTGATTGGAAAACCCAATGTCCCTTATTTCTATGTTAATTAGAGACTTAGCTGTTCTGTAATTTAGTAGATTGTTAATCAAACATTGTGAAAACCTCTTCTTAGTAATAGGCAGGAACAACCTGTGATTCAGTTTAGTTTTTTTACTTTTCAGTACAGGTTTACTGTGTCCATATAGAGACCAGTCCAAACGTCTGAGGCTAATGATCCATTTCACATTTGTTTCAAATTTAATTAAGGTGCTATTGTTACATGATCTTGGCAATTTGAGAAAAAAAATGACTGATATGTATGAATTTCAGAATATCTTAGTTTTCAATATCAGTTCAATTAAGAATATTATCTTGGCATGAATATCAGCTTAGCAATATTGCCAAAGCATCAAGGGTAGTATAATAAGAAAGAGACAGAAAAATATCTATTTATTAAGTTGTTTACACAAATGAAATAAGATGATTAAAGATTTGTGGTATAAAAGTTTTCACACACCTGATAACCCATGATATCCCATCATGACTTGTTTCAAGGATCTTCTTGTGATTCTTTGGCTTTGTCAGTCTTCAGATGCCTCCATAAATGTACAAGAAGGCTGAAGTCACGTGAATGTGGAGGAAAGTTCATGTCAGTCAGCACTCATTGGTCTTCTTTGATCTTAAAGCAATTCTTCAAAAATTTCAAGGTGTGTTTGCATTCATTATCCTGCTGCGGTATGAGTCCTTCTCTCTTTCAGTGGAAAGAATTCCATTGATTTGGTTCAATTTGAATATTCCATGTTTCACTGTTGGTTTGAAACTCTTTGGTATCATTCTACTTCCTGTTGGTTTCCTTACATAAACTATTCTGTTACTGCAACAAATCTTTAACTTGGATTAATCAGTAAATAGGACTCCACTGTGAGATAGTGGTGTGTCTTAGCTCAGAACAAATGTCTGTCCTTGCTTCTCCTCCTGATCAGTGGTTTAGAGACTCAGCTTATCCTGAGAGCACCACTAGACAGCTTTCTTTTGACAGGACTTTTGTTGATTAGCGTTTTGTATTCTTTATTCCGAAGAACCTGAGTCTGAGATGCAGTTTCTTTTCTATCAGTAAACAAAGCTTGATGTATTGATCCTCTGATGGTTTTGTCACTTGTGGTGATTTAGATACAACAGATCCAGTCCTTCAGGATGTCACGCTCTACCCCTTACAAACCTTTAATCTAGTCATGATATGATGACGAGAAAACTCCTATTTGCTGTGAACAGCAACCAAATTTTGATACTTTTACTTTCACTATGTTTGCCATGTTTTCCACTATCAGTGCTACTTAGTGAGCAACACTGTGCTGAAAACTTGATACACAACGCATGTGAAAGCAAGTGAGGATGGTTGTAATCTGATTTACTTGAACAAACCTCTGATGAATCAATCAAAACCACCTGAGTGTTGCTTCTATTAATGGATACAACTCAAAGAAATTTGACCTTTGTTACAAAGAGGTTAACCTGGTCAATGCTATAAATCTGCTTAAATGTGATTACTAGCCTAGAAATAGTGCAAAATCTGAAATATTTTATCTTTTTTTTGCATGCCAGAACTTCTTGTGTTTCAAAATGTTTCTGAACTTTATGAATATTTACAGGTTTACATGAAAATATGACAAATATTTGATGTTGTCTTTAGGATTCCACAGTACATATATCAGCAAGATTCTGGTACTTTTACCTTTGACCGTGCCAAAACTATGTAGAATTGTATTTACACAAAGTACACCTGACATTTTTGTACCTCTGTAAGTAGCCTTATTTAGAAAAACTGAAATGGCAATCTCAGCAACTTTTATTAAAGCCTACTTGTCTTACAAATTATCAGTTAAAAATGTGTAGTTTTTGTCATTTGTAGCTGACTTTAATTTGAGATTCATAGCATCTGCTGCAAGAATTGTTGGTGCTGAAAATTCTCACAAATCCTGACCATTAGGCTTCTTGAAATGAACTATGTCATTCAACGATCATTTCAATTGCAAATATGTTTAGAGCTGCTCCTGTATAAAACCTGCCATCACAGAGAAAGATAAAAAAGCCTGATGAATGGCATGAATAGAATTAAGGGAAACATATCTCGACAACTAATCGCTGCAAACGGGGAACTTTATTGTTGGATTATGAATTTCAGAAAGTTCCTAAAATTCTCTGATGTGGGAAATATGTGAAGGTTGGGGATTTTAGATGCTCTTCAAACATCTGGATTGCACTTTGGCTGAAGCATTCTGATCCCTTTAGTGATCAATGGCTGCTAGATCGTTTCAAATGCGGAGGTAGAAACATTAAAGCAACTGACAGCTCACCTACCTGAAGGCCTGATATCCACATTAGAGTGTGTTCTGTGTAACAGATGGTACCAACAAGACTCAGGGTATTTGATGCTCTGATGTTGTTTGCAGTGTTTCTCTCTCCACCTCTGATCACTGCATGCTGCAACATTTTATCTGCAAAGCTTTGTGAACTGATATTGACCCAGTGCTGAGGTGGATAAAACACATGTCTGAGTGTTTAGGGATGATGTAACCGTTTGGCAAGAAGAGATACCACAGCTGTCCCACCGGTGCGATGAGTAGGAAGCAGCTCCATAGCTGTTAGAATGTTTTCACAACAATCAATCCGGTAACTATGTAAAATACACGGGACATTCTGCACGGTGATATGAAGAACTACAGAAAATCCACCCTCTTCAAGCAAATAATCCTCATTTTCGCTGTGACAGGAGCATGTGAGGGTGGCTGAGGAGAAATTTCAGCAGAGGTTTTATTGTTTAAAGGCAGAGCAACCAGATTAAAGACACAGCAAGAGAACAATACATCACATTTGATTGTTAAGATATGTCACCTGAGAGAAATTATCTTCAATGTTATTAGTCTCATAATTCACGGTTAAGCAGAGAAGAAGATGTATGATTGTCAGTTTAATCTATTTTGTACATTTTCTTCTCTTGCGATCCTCATGAGCTCCAATAAGAAAGCTTCACTACATTAACACAATATGCTTTAATAGAGCTTTAACACCAAATATATTTTTTCGTGAGGGAAAACAAATCACCAAACAGTCAAGTTGCAGTTTGAATCAGTGTCTATTCAGATTCATGTATTGAAGTCTTACAAGTGAGTTCACTGAGAGAAAGAAAAATGAGTAGTTCCTTGCATATTTTTGCATTTTTGGCCACTTAAGTTGTTTCTGATAGAACCTAGAGTTGTAGCCATAACTATAAAATACCACATATCCTAAAATATAGATGCTTCGCACATCTTCAACCTGTCAGCACAGAAAATCGATAAGAGTCACCACAGGTTCGAGGTGGACGCTGGAGATTAGCACCACTAATTCAGTATCTGATCAAATGTCAAACATGATCACAATCTGCTCTTCTGTTCCTGAGTGATTAAGTTAAATGATGGACAGAAAAGTGTTTTCTTTTCATCACTTTATCCTGTTAGATGTGTGTGATTGATTAACGGACGCATTTTTGTTCGTCCAAGTGAGGATTTGTTCAAAATATAAAGAAATGTTCCTTAGGCATTCCTGACGTGTCTTGTTACTGACAGATGAGCAGACAACCTGAAAACATTTTACCTGCATCCGTATTTCGGGACTATACAAACGGTTAAAAGTGCTGCATAACAAGGATCTGATTTATGACGTCTAGTAGAACTTCCTGTGTAACAAATACATTAAGTGTAACATTTAATGTTATATGCTTTGTCATTTTATTACTTCCTATTGAACTTACTCCTAAATTATTTGTCTACTTTTGCATGAGTTCTTCATGAGTGTCTCCATGCCATTCATTCAGGTCACCAATGATGCCTAAAGCGTGTTTTGTGCATTTCAGGAAATTACTAAACAGACAGACCGAACACATCACCTAATTTGATCAGCTTTCTTGAATTCCGTGGTTGTAAATTAGCAATCCCTAGACAGAAAGGAGCAAAAGGGAAATGTTTTAAATCTGTATAATGAAGGTGGAGAGTGAAAAGTTACCCGTTAAGTCACAATAGCCACACTTATGGGAAACACGGCAGGTTGAAATATACTGGAATTATCCTTTCATTCCGTTTTTCTGAAGTCAAATTCTACCTAATCAAGCTTCCCATTATACCAGCTGTCTGAGGCTAATGACCTCCTAATCCAATATTCTAAGTAGAAAGCTAAATGTTGAATTCAGACTGCAATAGCCATATTAGCGGGAGATACACCAGGCTGAACCAGAATTATGCTTTAACAGCTTCACTTAAAGAGATCTTACAGATAATGCTGGAACGTGTGTGTCTGGACAGCAGATAAAAGATGTCGGTCAATATGCGATCTGATAAAATGGCGATGCGAATGAATGTTAGGCTGTCTGTTAAACTGCTGTGTCCCAGCTGCTGCAACAAGCAACGGAATATTCATCTGAACAAGCCTAAAAATACCAAAATGAACCACTAACTTCCCTTCTTGCCGACATAAACATTAGTAATCCGAACAGAACTCTGGGTTCCCGTTCAGTTGCTTGCATTTCAATGAAAACCACCACAGGAGTTCAGAGACACGATCCAGTGTGTCCAGAACTAATTCACACTCTCAGTGGTTGGAATATAAATGAGCTGATTAAATGAGATGCAGTTCTGCTCGTTTGTTTTAGGTTTTGCCCTTTGGCTGTAGACTTGCACCATTTTCAATAATTTATGCATCGTCATCAATATAACATCCTGCGTGCTTCTTTCCATTGTGTTCTAATGGGCAGGTTTGTTCATTTAGCCATTTAAAGATTAGCTGTAAACTGCTCTAATGCAGCTTCGAGTTTCTCTCCCTGCTAATGATTACCACCCTAATGTCTACAACCAACAGGACACTTGTACAGCAACTTGCAGTGAAGGAGAACTTGCTGTTTTTCCAAAGAAATCAGCATTGTTTGGGGCGGATCAACACTTTTAAAGCAGATTCCCATAATCTTGATGTTTAACTACTCAGGCGAAATGACTCACACCCTCTTTAGACATAAATTCTTTGTTTCTGGGACGGAAATGATTGTGTAAAGTCCAACAACTGTCCTCTCTGGGTTTGACAAGTGCCAGCTGAGGACGGTCAATAATTGTACGAAGACAGATGTTGACATTAGATGGATGTTTAATGCTCATGTCAATGTGCAGTCACCATAAATCTTTATCTTTTAAGAGGTAGGTGTGGTTATGTTCTTCTACTTCCTTTTAATTCTCTATCAACAGTCTGAACAAATCAATGGTGGAGTTTGATCAAATAAAAACTGTATTTCATCTCCACAAGCAGACCCACTCTTTCTGTCCTCATGTTGGCAATTCAGTGCCAGTTCAAACAGTTTACATCTGATTCTCGGCGCTGCGGCTTTGTTATGTTGAGCGAGATTGCATACGGATGTTATCTATAAATCCACCAGGCTCCAGAATAAACACAACCCAACTCTCTCTAAACTTTACATTAAAAAAACAAGCTGCAGGCAGAGAGTTCTCAAGGACAACAATCCGTCCACCTGGGCTTATTCTCAGAGACGCTGGGAACTGTTTGTCTGATTTAAAGTGACTGTAAACTGCTCAGTTTTAAAGTATCAGTTTAACCTCTTCAGCTGTCGACTGTTTTTTGAAGTGTTACCTGAAAAAACATCGCTAAATTCAGATAGTAACAACTCCACATTTTGTGAGGCCAAAATGAACAACCTTTGGGCTCTGTGGATGAGAAACACTTTGGAGAATTTAGAAATACAAGAACTCTCATCATCCTTATTACCAGATAAGAGTGAGATTTTAAAAAACCTCCAGAAATTTTTCATATGTTACCCTCTTTTTTACTAAAGGTTAACTGCAGCTGCACTGATGGTCAAGGTTCATAAAAATGAAAGGATAAAAAATAAATTTAAAAAGTCCTCCTGTTAGGCATTTGCATTGACTTTCACACAGATCTGCAATGATAAGACCAGTGTTTATGCATGTTTAACCTAGTCACTGACATCTCATGCAAATTCCTGCTGACTGTTTTTTTTTCCCCTTTCAGTGTAGCATTACAGTATAAAAAAGACGCTTAAAACTTGGCATTAAAACTTCATTTTTAACTTCAGAAACAAGTCAGTTCAACTTGCCATTTGACATCATGGGAAATATGTTTATTCCATTCACACCCACGGTTAGATTAATGTCAGTAATACTAATAACTAAGAGGACTCTCTGTACCAGTGTAGCTGAAGCCAGCAGCTTAGTGCAGCACAAAGACTGGACCTTCCCAAAGTCTCCATTGGAGGCCTGGCAGCAGCACCTGGCCAAAATTTGGATTTTTTCAAACACATTTAACAACAAGATGCAACATGTTTAACAATTATGAGGTTTAGGTGTACTGGTGGGTGGATCTGGTTAGTTTTCAACAGGCTGACTGTCTTCCAATTCTTAGTTTTTAAGCTGAGTCAATGTAAGTAGCTGCCGGTTTCTAGTGGCATATCTGAGAGCTCAACAGTCTCCTGCATGAAAGTAAATTTCACAAAAAACTGGACTTTAAGGCAACATGGATGCCAACTCTCAAAAAAGGTCACAAAAATTGAAATATTTGTATGCACAATTACATGTAAACTGTGCAAAACACCGTCTGCTGTCGCTCTGGGACAGCTAATAAATAGACTTTATTTTTACTGGCTTCTGTTGATGTAAATATGCCAATTATTTCATTGACAAAAATGTAAATGGTGTTAGTTTTATCAGTTATGAAACATATGGGTGTGTGAGCAGAGCATCCGGACATGCATCCTGCAGAATTAAACCTGGAATGAAGACAGATTTCTTCAACTTGTCCCACAAGCTGTAGAACGTGTCTGTACCTGTTCACGGAGATCAAGTTACTTCGCAGGAAACACTTGTTTTATCTAAACAAAAAGGTGCATGGCAAACCATAATCTCAGCTACAATCATACCATTAAACCAAAACTCAGATGCATTGTTGTAAGAGAAATCATCCAGAGTTACGCCTCAATACTGCAGCAAATACAGCCAACACACACCTGTAGTTGTATTTCTAGTTTTTCTCCTTTGCTATAATTGTCTCTTGTTCTAACAGCAAAATTCCCCACAGCTATCACAAGAAAAAATATGGAGTGTTTTTGTACAATTGGAAGTACTTTGAGGACATAGCAATCTACAGAGGCAACAAATCCTTTTCAGGACACAATCGAGTAATTGTTTGGCATATGAATTAAAGCAATGGCAGACACAGCGTGTTTGGGAAGTAATCTTTTCTTTGCTTTCTTTAAACCACAAAGTTTACCCAAAAAACAAACGTACAAACTAAAAGCCCCACTCGGCTTGCAATTGTCTGTCTACAATAGGTACACTGGAGTTGTAGTTACAGGAAAATTGATTCTTTCAGCAGTGCTGCTGCTCATTTCAGTGTGCAAGCACACTGCAGGTTATCTGACTTCAACAAACAAATCCAGGAAAAGCACATTCATGAGAAGTCCAATCTTTCAAATCTCCTTACAGCCCATTCTGCAGGGCCTGAAATTAGACATACATGTGCAGAATTTCTTTTTAGGGTACATACGCACAGGGTTTTGCATAACAGCTGTGTTTTCCCAAGGGGTGGCATATTAAGGCTGAGTGTATTATTTATGTACAGGCTACATATGAATGGCATCCTTAAAAAAATACTTTCCTCAAGGCTGGACAATGCCTCTAATCACAGAAGGTTTCCCCCGCTTTTCTGAGTTGATATGAAAGCCAGAAAGTGGCAACAAAGAAAACAAGAAGTGTGTTTTCAAAGTGAACAGGGTCAGTCTAGTGTGGTGACGTCAGACAGCGGAGCTCAAGGTCTCGCTTCCTCGGAGTTCAACATGTCCTGTCACAGTGGAGGGGCGGAAGCAGCCTGACGTAGTGGCCCGACTGGAGCTTTTTACAGATTTGTTCTTGTTTGGTCTTATTCGGGTTATTGGGATGTTAAAAATCCTGCTGTTCAGATAACCACCTTCTATTTCACAAATGATGCAACTGACAGTTACAGTAGCTCAGCACAAAGACAAGATCCAGCCACAAGTCTGCCCCTGCCCACTGCTGACTAACACCACCCACCTCAGTGTGGCGATGCTGGTGGCAGATCTGGTTTGTTTTTTAATGCAAGCCCAGAATAAGGAACACAATTGGTTTAGTCACTTGGGCATTTATAAAATTAAGAGGTTTTCTTTCCTTTTTTGCAGTTTTTCGACCCAAAATAGCAACGGAAAACTTTAAATGAGTGTAAGACACCTGTCAGTGTCATAAAATGGCTGCTCTCAGTGATCTGAATGCAGAAATGCACAGAAAGCAGTGATCCTGTGTGTATGTTGAAGCTTATATTTCTACACATTAATCCAACTGAGCAGCGTTGAATTCCAAGAGACTTTCAACAGAGTACTCTGACCTGCAAGACTGAAATCACATGACCAGTTGAGCTCTCTGAGTTTGCATGATCGCTGCTTGTTTGTTAGATTGCTCTATTTAGGAAGAATGTCACAGCATCATCAGTTCAGTAGTCTGTACCAAAACCAAAATACTGAATCAATCAAATGAATGCATTTCAAAATAAACTGTACTACATATACTTGTTCTGTTCATGAATATTTAAGGATATGAACAATTTGACAGCACTGATGTTGGTAATATTAAGTTAACAACTGAAACTCACTCATGCTGATTGCCCTGATCTACCCATCCAGATGTCTGTCTTGGAGGTGCTTTGATGCTTTTCATTTGAAATGCTGGATGACACAGTTTGCTTCGGCTACCTGTTTTGGTCATTTCTAACTCGCCCCTGATCTTTGGACACAAGCACTAAATTGGCTCTTTGGGCGGTTATTTTCCCCCAAGGTGCAGTGGACAGAATCTTCACCTACACAATCTGCAGCACCTTTGCTACCTACAATACCACTGAAGTCTGCTAACTGTTTCTGGTAATGCAAGCTATTATTACAGTGGTACAGCATTTAACAGACAACACTTTGTGTTTGTTGGACAAATTTGTTGTGCGAGTTTCTTTTTGAAAACAGGGGCAGTTCTTACTCTCTCTACTTTTTCTCTAGACATCAGAAACAGAGCTGATAGAGATTTAGATGAAGGCAAATGACCCAAACATTACAAATTTGATGAAAAATTTGTAATAAAACTGAAATTAAAAGGTGACTTATTTTAATTAGAACTGTTCAAAATGAAAAGTACTTCATATGAACTTAGAGGATTATTTATGTTTACTAAGCCTAAAGCAAGAACTGATGTAAAGTTAAGAAGTTTTTCTTTCCAAGGTGTACATGTGTGGAATGCTCTAGAGGATGAACTGAAGTCTTGCACTTCATTATTTATATTTAAGAGAAAGCTTAAAGCCAAGTTAATGGAATCTTATTTAAGAAATTTATTGTAAGGTAAAATGTAAGCTTCTGTAAAATGCTTCTCTGGATTTTTGTTTCATTTTTCCTTTCAGCGTGAAAACTTAAGTTGTGATAAGGGTAGGTGATATAAGCTGTGCTTCAGCCTATGCCTTTTCAGTCGTTGCCAATAGTAATTGTTTATTGTTAATTTGTTGTTTTGGATGCTGACTGAAATAAACTAAACTAAAACTAAAAAAAAAACTAAACTAAAATTAAACTCTTACATGTTTTTTTTAATTGTTCTGATCACATCTCATAGAGGTGAAACAAATATGTGACACTGATTAAGAAACAGCATTTTTTCTTAGTTATAGTGACTATCATTGACTTTTTTGTATTATGTGTTTCTTCACGCTTGAGATTCTTCTATAATACAAATACTTAAAACTAGCGGACTGACTGTCGTCTCTGTCAGCAATAGATCTACTTGGTCTTACAATTAAAGCCATTTAAAGTGATGCTAAATCAAAGATGGTGTAAGATTTCTTTCTCGGTCACCACCTGAGGCTCTGCAGAGCTGCGTGGTGCTGCCACCAGTGGCTGGAGACTGAACTGCAAATGATGTTGGACTGTTTCCACATAGCAATGCAACTTTGAAGTTTCAAATCTAGTCCAGCTTGAATAAGTCATGAAGGACAAAGCAAAGTCCACAAAATCTGCCAAAGATTCAGAATAAGTGCTTCTTGATGTTTTTCACAGTCTTTTAGTCTAAACATTTGTTTAATGTTGTGTTACGGCGTACCATCAAATTATATAACAATAACTGAAATGAGTTATAAGTTATGAGTTGTATAAATAATTTAGAAAGACCTTCAAACCTTGTTTTGTGAGAAGTCAGCTTATTTTTTTCCTTCTCTGGTTGGAGAAATATCTGATTCTTGGAGTTCTTATAAAGCGGCTGTGTTGGTGCCACACAGAGTGGATAATCACATGTTTTGCTTTGCAGTTTAAGTCGCCATCATGTCAGGGATACTGGTGTCATAACTGTCTCTCAGCAGGACATTTTGTTTCTACGCTCTTTGGTGGAAATTATAGGCATAAATTATGTTTCACTTTAATTACTAATGTTTACTTTGGGTAAAATTAATTGCCAAAGGACAGAATTTTAATATCCTAACCAAATGTTCTCTTAAGTTTACCGAAGAAAGAGTCTGTCAAAAAAAGAATGCAATAAATTAACATGTAATGCTTGTAATTTTTCCCTAGAACATAACTGTTTGGCACTCTATCAGCAGGATACCTGACAGTTATATGAATATATTTGTCTGAAATGGAGTGAAATGATTAACATCAGACCTGGGAGTAATTGATTAGATTGCGGTTAACTGACATTTTTGGATTTTTGTCTATAATTATGAAACAAGTCTTCATTTAAAATCAATCCCACAATGAGGGGATTCTCTGGAAATCCATTTAGCTTGACCTTTTACTGAATTATTTTTTGGTGGTGAGGCCAGTTTTAGAATAAATCATGTTTTAATGCCACATTTCTATTGTATTATTATGTCCTAGATTGTGTGTTTTTGTTTGTTTGTTTTTGTTGTAGCTAATTTTGCACATCTTCTGCCTCATGAGGCACTTGATAGACTATTTTTAAAATAGTTCCAACAAAGATCTGCTGTGTAATGAATTCATTATTTCTAGCACAACTGTTAAAAAACAGCAATTACTTTGAGTACAAGCCACAGACAATTTTCCGAAATATAAGAACAATATTACTTTTTTTTCATTTGCACTATGGTTGCTTCGTTGTACAAGATTTGCATGGAATTCCTGTTGACCTCTGTGTTGCAACATACTGCATGTCCAAGGCCTTTCCTGAGCAGCTGATGAGGGCTGAAGTGAAAATAAGGGGAGGGACTGAACCCCGCAGGAAGCTGGAGGGCAGAGCTTCGTTTCAATAAAGTCCCTGGTGTCCGTTGCCTGCTTTTATCTCTATGTTCTGGTGAGTGAAATCTGTTGTCATGCACAGCGAGAGGAGGATTTGATAAGAAAGCAGCAGTGAGCCGTTGGTAACCAGAGCAGCAGCAGCAGGAGGCAAGAGGATGCACCGGAGGAGGCAGAAAGTTTTAAAGAAGTTAGTTTTTGGATGAAGTTCAAGTTGCATTTTCAGAATTTGACAATGCTGTTCCAACTTCTTTCAAGTGCAAGCAAGTTTACAACTCTGGACTGGAAATACTGGCGTTAAGAAGAGTTGCTGAAGTGAAGTACGTTTGGACACAACCATGAATAATCAGTCGATGACAGGGAGGACCATGGTCCCGACTATTCCGTCCATTATGTTCATTTTCGGGGTGGTTGGCAATGTCATTGCCATCGTGGTTCTCTGTAAATCCCGCAAAGAACAGAAGGAGACTACGTTTTATACGCTGGTGTGTGGACTGGCTGTCACGGACCTCTTGGGCACACTGCTGGCCAGTCCGGTCACCATCGCCATTTATGTGAAAGGTTCGTGGCCCGGAGAGGACCCGCTGTGCCAATACTTTGGTTTCACCATGCTCTTCTTCTCTCTGGCCGGGCTCAGCATCATCTGTGCCATGTCAGTGGAGAGGTACATCGCTATAAACCATGCCTACTTCTACAATGACTTTGTGGACCAAAAACTGGCAGGGTTGACTCTCGTAGCGATCTACGTCTCCAACGCGCTTTTCTGCGCTCTGCCGATTATGGGCTTTGGACAGGTGAAGAAACAATACCCGCAAACTTGGTGTTTTCTGGAGTGGAGGAGCAACAAGACCAGCGATGCCGCCTACTCCTACATGTATGCGGGGTTCAGCTCTCTGCTCATTCTCGTCACTGTTATTTGTAACGTGCTGGTGTGTGGGGCTTTGATTCGGATGCACCGGCGCTTCGTGCGCAGGATGTCACTGGGAACCGATCTGGGGCGCAACGTGGACCCGCGGAGGAGAGGACGCAGCTTTGGTCGTCTGGCTGGTGCAGAGATTCAGATGGTCATTTTGCTCATAGGCACATCGGTAGTGATCCTCATCTGCTCCATCCCACTTGTCGTAAGTTATTATTTCTGCCCTGAATCTAACCATTACGCACGCTTTACGCACGGTTCCATGCGTAACTGTATACTCAGGCAATGTGATCCAAATCCCAGTGGATGATTTAAAAGCAAAGTTGAAACATGATTTTTTTTGTACTGAATAACTTGTCCTTGCACTATATAAGCCATGACGTTCATACTTCCCCCTACCCATTAGTCATGTTTTTACACTGCTATTAATAGAGTTGTTTTTTGTGCAGTTTGATCCAAATCCAAGCGTGTGATATTTTTAATTTTGATCTCTCAAACACATGCAAACCTTAAACTGCACTACATCTATCCATTCTCTTCTCTTCTGCAGGCTCAGGTGTTTCTGAACCAGCTTTACAAAACTCCAGTGGAGCTGCGGTTGGATAAAAACCCTGATCTACGAGCAATACGCTTTGCCTCCTTTAACCCCATTCTTGATCCCTGGATCTACATCCTGCTCCGCAAGGCTGTTCTCCTCAAACTCATCGAGAAGATCAAGTGCCTGTTTTGTAAAATGGGAGTAAGAAGGCAACAGAGACAGGGAGCCTTCCCCTGTATAGACGCTCATCAGCTCTCCTTGGTCATCTCTAACCGGGACTCTCAGTCTTTGGTGTCTCATGACCTGCGAGATGTCACCAGCACCTCCCAGACTTTCCTCTATCTGCCTGAAGGAATTGGATTTCACACTGGAAACTGTCATAAGGCAGACAGACTCTCTCATTCGCAACCATCTTCGGTCAGAAACTCGCAAGTTTCTTATTCATCTGAGAAGGGCAGCATTGAGGCTGAGACCAGAGAAATGACAAATGTAACCACAGCTTTTTCAGCTTTGCCTTGTCCAAAAGATCCCGCACTTCAGGTGACGTTGAACACTGAGACAGTGGAGGAGAAATGCATCTGACTTAAGTCAGAGGATAGGATTTGAGAATGAAGTTCTCATGTTGCTCTGAGGTAGATGGTCTACTGAATTACTTCTCTGTCAGAGAACTCTGAGACCCCTGAAAGAATAGGGGTAGGCACATAAAAAAATAATAAATGACTCTTGAAGAAGTGCTGTGAACTTTGCCATCCTGTTCTTGTCTCAGCACCCAGCTACCTCAGCGATGACTATTTCTGACCGTGCAAGCAGATGTTGTCTTGCCCAAGACAGAGATCCCTGATGGAAAAAGCTTATCCTTCCTAATTTCACCTACTTTGCTCAATAAATATGGAAACCTTCACTGTAAAGTAGATGTGGCCAGTAATTTAGAATAATTTAGTTACAAATCTGTGGTTGATATAGTAAAGAAAACAGTTGTGAAAGTGATTCTAATGAGTAATCACTCACATGTGAGCTTCCATTGTAAGGATCAGTACCTTTAGACAAACTCTATTGTGCACTGCTTTAGGACTTGGTTCCATGACTAATGTGCACAGTTTTCTAATGTGGTGAATACTGATGTTTTTGTTCCTCAGCCCTGGAATATGCACAAATATGTCATCTCAAATTATAAAACTAAATGGTTTTCCATCTTTCAGTGAAGGTACAAAGATCCCTGTGCCATAGTTATTAGCATCAAACTACTTAAATCTGACTGGAAATTATGAACATTGTTCCCCCAGCTACAGAAAAAGTGGTGTAAATCAGCAGACAGATGTTGATTAATGTGGAGTATTAAGCTGTCAGGTCAAGGAAATTGGTGTTTCTGAATGATCGATGTTTTGTAAAATAGTTTTTGTAATAAAATTATTCTTCTCTACGAGAAGCTTCTAATCAGCAAATCCCTACAGTGTCGGGGCTACCAGTGTAAAATACAAATTTGTGCACAGTTACGAATTGTGTGAGTGATGTAGTTGACCAGTATTCATGCTCATTGATTGCTTCCAGGATTAGAGTCCAGAAAATCAGAACTGAAAAGCTTATTTACAAAATTGTATGTGTCATTTAGGTCTGCAGCTAACAGTTCTTTCCATGGGTAATTATTCTTATTGAATTTTAAATGTGTAACATTGTGAAAAATCCCCACATCTCTGTTTCTAGGAGCCAAATGTGATGTTTTTCAAATTGCTCATTTTGTGCAAAAGACAAAGATATTAATTTACAATGATATAAAACAGAGAAACACATACTTAGTAGGCTGGTACCAAATTTATTATTATTATTAAATATTCTGGTTATTGCTTACTAACTGATACAACACCTGCCACTTTGAGTTCCAGTATTAATTAGGCAAAAATCCAAGATTTCTTAATTCGGCATCTTGGAAAAGTGCAATTATTTTGTCAAGCAAAGCCACATTATCCATCATATTTCCTCAGAACACGTTTGTGATTCTGTTCTGTAATGCATCTGTTCCAATGGCAGAGTTCCTCTTTTTAATGTTGCAAAACGTCAGCTGACACCTTCTGCTGCTGGTTTACCAATACGAAATACAACAGACTGAACTTTTGAACTGCTATTTGTGTGAACTTCTTCTCTCAAACAAGCTTTTTGTCTTCAAAGCACGCAGTCTGTCTCCTTCAGCCTGTTATTAAATCGTCTCAGATTGTTGCTCTATGTCCCAGATTCTGTTCTTGCTTTTCTTGTTTATCTTGTTACTGTTAATTTTAGACAAGCTGCTTGTGCGTGTAAAAACAGGGACTTAATGCCCCTCTAGATTTGTGCAGTGTGATATTTGGTGGAAGTTATCATGTCAGAAGAAAATAGGTCATTTTAATTTATTTTTAATCTGTAAATTATGCACTTTATTTTGAATTGTGTTCATGTTTTAAGGTAAAATGATATTTGTGGACATATAGTTGTTTATTTTCTGTTGTATCACTTTTGAATGAATAGCAAAACTGAACAATAATTAAGAACTTCTGTGTGATCAGGAATACAAGTTTGCCTTTGACATGTTGTTTTACGTTGGTGGCACTTCATAATACGAGCATCGAGTTTCTCACACTCATTTTTTTTCTGGCTTGGATTTGGTGAGATCATCTCATGACCCCCATTAGTTCAGACGAATGACCCTGAGAAGAGCATGCTACCACTTTCCCAATATTTACAGACAAATTAACAAAAGCATAACACACTGTGATTCGGTTACGTAAAAAATCTATTGGATTTTGGTAATGAAGCAGATAGATAATACCAGACACAGAGAAAGAGAAGAAAACAGAGAGAGTCTTAGTTCTGATGGGAAAAAAAATACAAAAATCAGGATCTCAGGAAGCAGACCTGGCCGACCGAGCTTCTCTCCTGAAACAATAAACACAATCTAAGGCTCCAATTCAATGCAATTAAACTTGAACAAGCAATGAAGTGTCTTGGGCAAAGAGGGATCGTCAGAGTATCCTCCAGACTCTGGGAATAACACGCATTAATTGAATTTAACTGTGAAAATGGGATCTTACAGTAGCAGGATGCTGTGATACACCGAGCAATTCATGGAGGTTCTCTGCAATTCGATCGCCAGAGTCTGCAGCAGCTAATTAAATGTTTAAATGGGGAAGCAGTGAGGCTGATGTTTACCATCTGTGTGAGCAGGTGTACATCCACAACGTGTACAAGTGCACAGGATCACCTCACTGACCTCGGATAAGTTGAAGCCAAGTCTACTCCAAGTTTTAGCACCACACGAGGATTATTTTATGTGGTTTGGAGGCAGTAATACTTGGATCACCTTGGCCTATGTGTTGTTACAGAGCTGCTTTACATCAGTGGGGTCCTTCAGTGACGCTCTGCACTGCGTCACCTCTGTACTTATTGATAAACAGCAGAAAACACCTGCTGCTCCATCGCATCTGCTGTCGCTGTGGGCTGAAAAGGACACAAAACAATTCCCGTCAGGAAATCTGCCAGAACCAAAGCAGCGCCGGAGCAGGAGCTTATAAATGTCTTAGAGCCTGTGTTTCATCCCTCGAGCGGTAGAGAAAATAGGAGTGAAATGTAATCCAGACAGAACATATGTCTCAGTGGTGTGTTCGGTGTGGCATCTCTCTCTTTAGTATGAAGAACATCTTGTTTCCATGTGACATCAGTGAGCTAACGTCCCATCAGAACAGTGAGGCCTTGTCTGGTGATGAATTTGAGTGCTTAGGGAGGCACTTTGCACAAATTACCAAAACATATTTTCTCATAGTTTTGGTTTCATTTTTCCAGGTGCGCTGTTCCCAGTTGTTACCTCAGACAGTTTTAATTTGAACAATTTTTTCAGCAGAAAGCAGCGCCAAAGAAATCCGCTCACAGTGAGGTCTGCTGATTATCCACAGCAACAAGAACACTAATTCTGGAGGACACATGAATTTTTTCAATATCTTTTGTTTTTAATGCTGCAAGCACTCCAAAGAAAATCCCATTTACTCTTATTGTTTCAAAGTAACACACCGCTTGCCCACCACTAGCACAGAAAGATCAATTTTCTTATCCTGGGGAACAGTCCAAACACTGAAAACAGGTGTGTGTTTCTAAAGTCTGCTGTTATGGATGGACTATTTTGGCTCATGTAAAATGTTTTACATAAATTGTATGTTACAAATTGGAGCTGTGAAATCTGAAAATGTGTTTTTACCAAAAAGTGTCTATTGTTTGAATTGGCATGAATATAATGTATGTGATGTTTTCAGGAAAGAGGTTACTGTGATTCCATGGTGCTTTTCAACAAGAAACAACCAACCATCAAGTTTAATTTTTGTCATGTACACCACTCTCAACAGAAAAGAGAGAAAATTATGGTGTTGATCAAAGTTATCTTACAATTTGCAAATGAAGTCACATTTATAAATTATTTTTTGTCACCATTTTAATTGAATTTTAGCAGCTGTGGTGCTGCTTTGTGTAAACTGACACCTCTCACTGGCTTCTTCTCAATTGCACCAGCTGCTAAAGCTCATTGGTGCCTTTGTGTTTAGCCACATCTGTCACACCAAAATGACAGAAAACACACAGTTTCTCTAAGACAATGGTGACATAACTGAAGCTGGTTTCCTGAACTTAAAGCTCTATGACTGTTACATCATCTGATAGAGTCGTGCCACTATGTTAAGTAACACTAAGGGTGTTACAGAAAGAAAAACATGACACTCCCAGTTACCAAGTACTGAGTTGCGAAGTGCATGATCCTCATTTTCAGGGCTTGACCTAGCCTAGCCGCGCTAGACAACCCACGGCAACGAATTTAATTCTCTGCCAGGGTGGGTCTAGTTACCCTCCATAAGGCTCGAGGCTGGATGCTCCTAAAACTGGCCGGACCAATCACCATGAAGTGTAGAGTCAGAAGGCGGGCGTAACGAAGTGACGACAGAGGCGTGACGATTCTGACAGAAACAACCGGCGCACAATCAAATAAAGTTAAAGAAATATCATATAGAATATTACATCGATTTTACTCAGTGAAACACTTCTTAGTGAAATTTAAAAAAGACATAGATACCATGTGCGCTTTTTGCAGAGGCTCACCTGAAACTCTGGCTCACCTTTTTTGGTCGTGTCCAGCTACCAAGCGGTTCTGGAATGATGTTAATATCTTGATTACATCAAAAGTCAGTGCCTCATTCTCCCTTTACTTTAAATATATTCTTTTTGGTTTCCAAACTGATAAAGTGTCCCAGAGGGGCCCCTTTATCATTAATCTCCTCATTCTCCTTGCAAAATTTCATATTCACAAGATGAAATATGCCAACTCTACCCCTAGTTTTGTAGTATTTAAAAAGGAACTTGAACATTATTTGGCCATCATTAAATTACGTAATCATAAGAAGGCTGTGAAAACATTAACCATCTGTAACAGTCTGAAGCTGCTATGAAAAAAGTGGGGAACCCCACGCTTGACCCTGTACTGGCCACTCCCATCCGCTAGCGGCCGGGGCTGGCCAGTTGGGGGTCGAGGTGTTTGGCTCGCTTTACACTGGGTATATGTGTATTGGTGTATACCATGTATATATATGAATGAAGACTGGAATATTGGTTGTCTTTATGCATAGGTCGTTGTGTTACATCATGTGCTGTCTGTAATTGTTGTAGAGTTAGTGTGTATTGTCTTTTTCTTTTTTTTTTTTCTCTTTTTTTTTTCTCTCTTCTCTCTTTTTTTTCTTTTACTTAACCCCTCGCAATTTTAATCTAGCAATGCTGTATATCTGCTGTCAACTATCAGGCAGAAATTGTCTAGAAACTTTTTAGAAAGTCTTGATGAACCTGCTGCTAAATCATGTTTGAAGCTGTTAAGCATTGTAAATGTTCTCTGTAAAAAATAAAAAATAAAAAAAATAAATAAATAAAATAAAATAAAAAAACAACCGGCGCACAATAAACAGTTATCTTTCAACTCGGCTTTGGCCACAGCCCTTAAAGATTTGAAGCTAAAATTCAACTTGAAAGATAAACAAAGGACGGCACTGAAGTGTTTCATTGAGAAGAAAGATGTATTTGGACTTATGCCGACAGGATATGGCAAATCCTTAATATACCAGTTGGCTCCGCTGGTTGGGAAGCTAATGGGACTTAGCCACAATCCGCCGGTGCTCTCGGAACTACGTCAGCCTGTTCGTTGCGTTGATTGGTTGTATACCTACCCAATTGCTGCAGAGGGATTTGATAGACAACCTTTTAGCCCGCCTCCCTCCCTGTCGAGCTTCCCTAGACCCTTGTGCCGTCAGAAACATGGGTGTAGCATGGCTAGGCTAGGCTTGACCATTATTAGCAATAAAAAAAACAGGATTTGTCAGTCTCTGCTGCACCTCAGTGCTGCACTGTGTTTAAAATCTCTTGTTTGTCTTCCAACTTTGTGGAAGCTCAGGATTAAATTCATGACATGCTCTTTTAAAGTGGTAGCAGAAATCTCAGAGCAGAGATTTTGCAAAGAAAACTGTTTGCATGTATGCATAAAGGAAATATGTGTGTTGTTTTTTGTGTAATTTCAGTAAACTGACCCTTTAATTCCAACTAAATCTTAAAACAGTAAAAAAAAAAAAAAAAAAAAAAAAAAAAAAAAAGCTCCAGTGCTGTGGTGTACCTCCTGTTTATCATGTCCAGCTGAGCACTGCTTTTTTAAAATGACAAACCGGTTCATTCTACCATGTGTGATGACAAACGCACAAACAGAAAAAGCAATATTTCAAATTAACATACAGTATTTTTTTTCTTCTTTTTTGGTTAATTCTGTCCTCAGTAGGAACCAGTGCTCAGGGCTCCCAGCAGAACATCCAGTCCAGCAGCAGACGGCAGTGTGAACATGGGCAGGAATTAGTCGCCCTCCTGACTGTGTTAAATCCCACACAAATATACAGCATTTTGAGCGACTTATTTCAAAGGTTTTAAAGCAGCATTATGTGCTCCAGCAAGTTCCCATGAAATCAGCAGCTAATTGGTAACTTTGATCTCCGCTGTTACATAATACCCGTGCAAATAGGAAAAACTTCACCACATGAGATGACCTGTTAGACAACAGACACGGAAATGCAGAGTTTTTCTAAATCTGTTCTGCTTTTTGGTGAGAAATGAAACGGGTTTTTTTTATAGTTTTTGAAGTGACTCGTCGAATTATACATTTTTGTGGTGCAGTGGGTTGTTTTTCCAAAGTAGACAGCAGTGTCCAGTAACAATAAAAGTATTATAGTATCTGGTAATGATGCTGATGTGTGTCATAGCCTGTGTGGGTGTATTCATGAGGGTCATATTTGTCAAACAATTTTCCAGTGTCCACAGTAGGTCATTTCTGAGAGTTTAGAGTTCATTGAGTCAGTAATATCCACAACTTTCCAATTCATATCAGTCACAGACCACCCAAGAATTTTTTTATTGCTTATGCAGACTACATGTTGCAGAGGAAATTGGCTGCAGAAGGTCAAAATGAAACCTTCACTATTGAAATTATCCGATACTTGCTGTGGGTTCATATCTAACTAATGATCCCGGCTGTTTGTCATGCTCTTGCATTGAAAAACAAAAAGCAACAGAAGAGTGAATGCAAGTGTCTAAAATAACAAGTATTCAACTATAGTTTGAGGGCCTGTAGCTTTGAAGATTTGCACTCACTGACACCGATAAGTGAGTTTATAGAAATAAAATCAGTAGTAATAGTTTTCATTCAGTCATTCTGGTTGTTTGCTTTCCATGTTCTAACTCTCCTGTTGTTTCCAATCTGTCACTCCCACCTTCCCTGCTTCCTGTCAGTATGGTCACCTCATTTTCTGCTGTCTCCTCGCTAATCTGCATCCACTTCCCTTCATTTATATACCAGCCGTTCTCCATTCATTCTCAGCCGGTTTGTCTTTGAGTTATTTCCACTTTGTTGCAGCAGTTTTGTTTGTTTTTGACCTTTTTGTCTGTAACTTGGATCCTAATTACCATCAAGTCATTTGCCTGGTTAAAAGTAAAGACTTTTACTCGTAAGCTTGAAATTTACTTCATTCTGTATGTTTTTTTCTTCTCAAAATCCAAAATAACTTTTGAAATACTGGCTCCCTGATTTCAGACAGAGGTGGACCGCTCATTTCTGTTATTTCTAGCTGTCAATCATCAGCATTGCTTATTGAAATTATAGCTTTTGCTGGTATATTTCATCAGCTGTAGCAACCAAATGACGCTGAGATACGTCCTTGGCTTATTTCTAATGAAGCTTATGCTGCACCTTGGACCAGGAAAGTAATTTCCATTCCTCTCAGTGAATATAAACTCTTCCTGCTGCTCTTATCTCTTCATCATTTCCATTTTCCCACACTGTCAAAATCACTTCACTCTCAATTTCATACTCTACTCTCATATAAAAATCCATCTGCCTGTGCTTTGTCAGAGAAATATTACAGCAGCACATATACTTGAAAAGTAAAACAAACGTACTGCTGGCTTTTGGCAATATTATACACAATGTGGAGAAAAAAAGCACATCATTTCATTAAAGGGAAAAAACCCACTCCTCTCTCCCCTAAAGAAGAATGACTGTTTATTTATAACAGTGAACATATTTTTTTCTTCCAATTAGTCTGTGAAAGGTTGTAGTCAACCTGTAACTCTGAATACATAAGATACTGGTTCTAAGTAAATGATTAAACTTATAAGCAAATGGTTATAAGAAAAAGAAGAGTTTTAGAGGATTGACATTTACTGACAAATAAATGATAACCTAGGAGCGTAAAATTAATTTTATTTTCACAGATCTCTAAGTTCATCAGCTCCTAGACATTTTTTTTTATAAACGTCGTCCCTTCTATCCCACTGATCAGGTATGATGTATGTATATATGATGTCCATCACCACCAGCATCAAGAGCATAATACCAAAAAATACTTTATTTTTATGTGAACTCTCCTAAACTGAACTCTTTCCAGCTGACTTGTAATTAAACTTTAGGGTAATTTTGGCAAACTGAATGCTTCTTTTTTAAAATTAATATAAGGCAGCAGCAGTGTAAACTTCCTTACAGTTACTCTACAACCATTAGCCTATTCTCTGATAGGATCCAAGCTTTACTCCAGCTTGCACCAGAACAGCAACCAGTTTTCTCTGTTACAATTAATCAGAAAACAGCCAAAACCTGAGCTCCAACCAAAGAGTGTCACAGAAAGAAGCAAACTGGAGGGATCCAAGACAAAACCTGTTGTTTTATATACAGGAATATTTTACACAGTGGACATACTGTACCCGTATTATTGGAAGTAATGCGTACTTGCACTGCAAATATCTAAGTATTTTTGCCACTTTTGCTCAAATATATAAATGAATGTCTTTTATATTCAAAGCAAACTGGTCCATTAACTGCTGATAAAAGCCTTGCAGTTTGTGTTAGAGCAGACAATGCACAGTTTAATTAACTGCTTACAATGTGGTTCTTGTGTTTTTGGTTTCGAAAAGGTTCCAAATGAAAGACACCCTCCAAACTCTTTAAATGCAGATTATGTCTTGTATTAACACCCCATTCATGCAGTTTCAGCATGAGAGCAAATTCAAAGCCTGACTGACCTGCAGCGTCGTTAAGGAAGCAGTCAGTACTGTAGCATCAGTAAAAGGACTTCCATCTGAGTAGAGCAAATCCTTAAAAGGCCTTTTTTTCCTTTTTACTGTGCTTCGTTTTGAATTTGGTGATTATATCATAGCCTGATGTCTGTGATGTGAGTCGTACTATACTGCAGAAGATAAACTGTACTGGCTGTTTTTCAAGAATGGCTGCATAAAAATATAAACAAAAAGGGAAATAGCTCAAACAGAGGACACACGAGTCAAGTTATCATATTTTTTCCTAGAAATCTGGGCACATAAATTATTTATAGTTTTAAAAAGTTTCATATTTTTATTGGCTGATATTCCTATTTGGAGAGGAGGAAGTTCTTAGAAGCCAGCTATCATGTAGAAACAGTTTTCTGATTGAAATATTTAAAGGAGAAACAAGAAAATCACGAAAATGATCAAACAAATTAAACTAACCAAACCGCTGAGCATTAGCCACAGCTCAGTATGCGTAAAATCTCAGCCAAAACCCTCAAAATCTCATAATGCGGACAAAAAGAACGATGAAAGTGCTCCGTCGTTTAACAGCACCCACATGAGAGCAGCGGAATTTAAAAGTTGTTGGGTTTTTGTACAAAGAGTAATGATTACCAGTCTTAGCACACACTTTCATGTCCACAGAGAGGTTCTCCAACAGAAAGTCACATGTCCACACATACTGGAAGCCAGCAGCATTTCCCAGCTCACCTCGCCGTTGCTGCCAACTCTGGCGCCTCACTCAGTGATTCTTGGAGCTCTCAGCAGTTTTTCTTTACCGCCTCCTAATATAAGCATGTTTCTGCTTCATTTCTCAAATAATCATTAACCCCTGAGGTCACCTATTATATACCGAGCACAGTCTCCCTTTATTGTTCATCCGCACCATTAATCATTTACTTCAAAACAGGCTCATTTGACTGCAGAGCTTCTCCAGAAACTCAGCGCTTCTCTGTCCAGGAATCAGATTACTGCATCTCTGTCTGAGGCTTTCTATAATAAATTACGCTCTGATGACTTAAACCTGCTTATATATACCGATGTGTTTTTATAATTCGACACCTCATAGCTCAAATGCAGTTGTTCAGCTTGTCATATTTCAAATCAGTTTGGTAATCACATACTCCATTACCAGGAAAGCTAACGCGGTGGTGAATCGTTTTAAATGAATGCACCAGTCTGGGTCTGATTTTACTTTATTAGTGGGTTTTCTTCATCCATTGTTAGAGTTCTTTGGATTGTTGTTAAGTTAATCGGAAATGTGGTTATTTTGACCATGACAAATCCAAGCTTTATGTGAAAACTGTCACAAATGCAAAGTTTGTTGTAAAAAATGATGTATTTGTGACAATCAGAACTGAAAAGATTGTTAAAATAAGGAAAATAGTTGCATATGAAGTGTGGTATCCCAGATAGCAAACTATGGGTGAATCAATGTTGAATCTATGTTGAGACCTAATGTTGAAATTATACAGAAAGCGCAAGGTTGATAAAATGTTGAGTCAACGTTTGCTTTTCAACCATAAATCACACTTTACCCAGATAGCAAAAGATGTTAAATCAATGTTGAATTAGGGTTAAGAAGGTTGAATTGTGGTTACGGTTGAAGACTGATGGTTGGATCAACGTTGATTCAACAACATTTTGTCAACATTGAAGTTTGTGTTTAAAAGATACCATTGAATCTACATTGTATTTTGGTTTAATTAAAATGTTTGACAGGTCAATGTTTAATTAATGTTGAATCTATGTTTGCAAACATGTAATCTATGTAAGCAAACGTTGACTCAACATTTTATCAACCTTGCGCTTTCTGTATAATTTCGACGTTAGGTCTCAACATAGATTCAACATTGATTCACCCATAGTTTGCTATCTGGGATTGGTTCTTGCAGGTCTCTGATATGCATTGGCCGATTGGCTTTACGGTGACTAAATATTTGACGATTCTATAGCCTTAAGGTCCATATCATCGTACTAATTTAGGAGCACAATGTGGACATTATAGTGGTAGTCTGAGACTTATGACTGTTGGTCTGGTGCACTCTTTTTTAGATTTAGTGTTCATGTAAGTGTGTATGACAGAATCTGTGTTCAACCACATATTTTACTTTGGAGACAATAACCTATTATAAAAAATAATACTGTCACTGAGTCAGAGCTGCTACTGAGTTGTTTTCTTCTCAGTGCTGCTTGGGGAAAGTGACTCAGAGTGGGCCAATTCTGACTTAAACATTTTAAATTGTGTTTACTAGGATCCTGTGATAAATAAAGAAAATGTGCCACAACTTCCGTCATGACTCAAGTACAAACGTAATTTGTCAAAAATCGCTGCTGCTGCAAAGATAACTTTCTATGTGGACTGTTTGAAAACTGTCTGTATCTTGTCAGTATTGCTCTAAGTCAAAAGCATTCATGGGAACCACTGGTGAAAGGTGCAGGGTCCTGTGGAGGCATGATTCAGTGCTGAGGTCATTTAGGCCATAACAACAGGAACACACCATAAATCTGCTGCTTCATGTCCACCCGAAATGGTTTATGAAATCAGTGACTTCAAAAGGCCAAGAAATGAGTGGGAACTGTGCGCCTCTTGGTATCTAATGAGCAAGTAATTCTGAGAACAGCCTCTATTATGCATGCTGTTAATCAAGATGAATGGGAGTTCTGCGTGTTTTCACTTGTTTCTATGTGTTTGTAAATTTAAAGAGCTTATTACCTGAACTGCTCAGGTTTCTCCCACTTGTGATTCTTGAATTCAGTTCTTTGCCTCTTAGCTGAAGCCAGTGAGACATCACTCTCATTTCCACGGCCCGGACCAGTGCCACTAATGGTGGATGGCGTGGATCAACATGAGTGTAAGTGATTTACCAGCAACTGGGAACAGAGAACAAGTGCTTGCACACACTGGATCAAATGTTGCCTCTAAGTGCAGTTTTCAGCAGACAAAAAACTACCAAGGCGTCACAACATGAAGGAGTGCAGATGTGGAGCGAAGGCATCTATAGTGGATCTGTTTTTTGCGTCGCTGGATCGACTATCAAAACAGTTTCCCTATAAGGAGAAGTGTGACTCACATAATGGCTTTCTTCAGGTTTCAAATCAAAATTTTAAAAACTTGACTGCATCTTTTTCTTGTTAACTGTCCAATTTATCAGCAATTTTCCACACGCTGGTCCCAGTTCCTTATAATGTCCTTGCACAAGCTCAAACAGTCTTTGTAAAATAAACAGCCCTGGGCCATGCAAATTTGAAATCTCCCAGCTTTGAAATGTCAGCAGACAAGTTCATAGATAAGTTAGAAGATGCTTTGTCAGATCAGTATTTAATGAGTAACATGAATGTTGTGAAAATGACATGTTACTGGTCACTGAGGAGTGCTGGCTGATGTGTCCAAGCTGGTAATTGGCTGCCTTTTACAGCTAGAGAAAAATTACTCTAACAGGTTGTGGAAATACACAAAGTTGCTATTAACTAAATTCCTCACTTTTTCGGGGGGTAGACTTTGTTTATATCACTGGCATTTGCACAGTCGACTCTTACAAACTTAACTGTCCTGTCCAGTGATGACATTGTGCACATGGGAATGCATTTTTCATTAATTTGGTTGAGAAAAAGCATACGTTCGACTTCTCATGGGTATTTTTTTGCAAATTTGTCTCTGTCTTCCCTGTTTTTCTGATGATTTCCACTTCATGCTACATAATCACTGTCTAGAACAGATACAACCCAATGGATTTCTGCGGGAAAATGAAATATCAACATCTCAGGTCTACTGTCTGGTTCTGAAACACGAAGAGAACCTTTTGCTTTTATAAAAACTGCAACCCCTCTTATAAGAAACTGGACCCAAGGCGTTCTGCTTTGAGGAACGCAACCTCTTGAAGTACCCACGTCTTTCTCGGTTCAATTAGAGGCTGAAAAATAACAGGAAGCTCAAACTGAAAGTTGAAAGATGCTGATTAAATAGAGGTTTGATATAGAGACTAAAACTTATGTAATAATCTGCTTCAAAGTCCATGATATCGTTCTTATTTGGGTTGAACATTGATACTGACAAGTTCCCAAGTCCTTTTTAATTTTGGCAGGACAAACCCTGAACTTTGCATCACAACCTGCACTATGCTTGGAAGGGGAAAAGTGAAATGCTTTTGATTCTGAGCTGTTTTTAGCAGCAACTGGCACCACTGCTTTCCATGGAATGTGGTTGCTATAGTGGCCAACCAAAACTGGAAGAGAAGATTAAAGTATGTAATCTAAATGCTAACAACATGGTAGATTCAACAATAAAGTAAAAGCACAGGACTGGAGGCTACACTTCCTCCTTAATTAAAATGCAGGACTTTAAATGGACCAATACTATCGACCTGACTCGGCCTCTTATCAGGTTAAAGCTGAGTGGAAGAACCAGGAAGTTAAATTTGCACATTAATAAATGCAAAACAAACAAAAGAAAGCAACAAAACAAAGAAACATGAGACTGCAGCATAAATTTACAGTCCCCCCCACAACAACTTATATTGTCTGTGTTTGGTTTTGCAATTCTTATTTTAGTTTTGCAAGTCATAGTTTTTCCTTTTTGCTTCTCACAGCTTTAAATACATAAATGATCAGGAATAGGAGTATGCTGCATCGCAAAAACAACTGACCTGTTTCGTTTTTACAGCAAATGTAGGTCAGTGAAATGGTGGATCTTACTGTTACATGCATCTTATTCCAAGTAATTATTTCAGTCCAACAGAGGTTTATTTGCAGACTTTTTCCTTTGCTGTTTTAATTCATATATTTTTAAGTTTGAAATGTTTCAACAAGACAGACCTCAAATAGACATCTGCAAAAAAAACCAAAACAAAACCCTGCTTTGATAAAAGGCGATAATATATACTTTAAATAAGCACTGAAGCATGTAAGGACCATTCAAATCAACAAAAATACCAAGAAAATTACAAAGAAAAAAGACAGAGAAAAGAGTCTACTGAACAGATGTTTACAAGAAACAAATGGTGGTTGTACATTAATGCAATGAAGCTTTTTTTCAAAACTTGTCCTGATGCACTTTGATGGTAAAAGTAATTCAGTGCAAACATTAATTTAAGTATTTCTGGTCTTTATCATGTTCTAGTAATGGCTTTGCAGCAAACCCTTGCTATCATTTTTTGTTCCTTTTTAAGTAACACAATCCTGCTGATGAGATCATCTCAGCTCCAACTTCATGACCTTATGTTATCCGGTTTCCATCAAAAATCGATGTTTTTGGATCTGGCTATATTTAGTCTGGGAATAGGAATCAGATCCAAACTAGTTGTGCATTGGTGGAAATGCCCCATGTGAGGTGTGCTGCATTTCTATTGGCCGCTATGTGCAATGAACTCTGGGAAGCGACCAGATAACTGCTGGTGTTTGCATTCAACCAGTAGTACTTGCTAAAAGGTGAGATTGTTACTTCCTCTTTAATTTTCATCACTGATGGCTAAGATGTCAACTCCATTATCACAGTGTCCACAGCTGGACCGCTGAATTTCATTCAGTGCTTTGTCAAGACTGTCAGTCAAAAGTTACGCTACATACAGTCCTGCAACATTTACTGTGAACAAGCTTTTGCTTGTTAGCTACACCTATTTTAAACCAAACAAATCTGACCATTTAGTGTTTTAGGTTTTCATGCCATTGGGGGTGAAGATCTTGAACCACACTAAAGCATCTAATCAATGAAAAAAAATGACTTCATCTTTTCTTGTTCATCTTAAATGTAAACTTCACTCGTGATAAAGTCCATTGGCATGTTGTTACTACAATAATGTCAAATGAGGCTCTTTGTGGGTGGATTATGATTGTTGAGGTGCTTTAATCCATATGGATGTGTAAAGAAATCCATGGATGGAGCCTGATAAAAGGTGGATTGCTCCAGTGAATTTATCAAACCATCTCATGGGTGATTATTTGAGGAAGCTTGTCTTGACCTTCCAACCACAATTGCCGCCATTTGTTGAAGGCCACTCCAGGTGAGGAGCCAAACTGGTCAGTAGTCAGAGTCAGAGAGGCAATAATGTGACCAGAAGGTCGTTGGCCTTTTCTACAGAGCATCCAGAAAAATTGGGGTTGATGAACTGAAAGAGTAGTGCTGACCTCTTCCCTCTCACCACTACTCGGTCAATTTCTACAAAGTAGTAAGGGTAAGAGTCAGAATTTGCCATTTCCTGGCCGGAAGTCTCTTGCCTGCAGTATGGAATTTGTTTCTCTGCTGTTTAGTCTTAATGCAGCTTGTTTCACTCATTGGACTCATTAGTGATTTAAATAGCTTCAGGGATTCTGCAGAATGTCAACTGCACAGACATGTTGGAAGAAGCCAGATTTGATGCTGGATGCAAAAGAATCTGTTGCTGTATAGGAACTAGCAGTATCAATTGATGACATGGGTGATATCAGGACTTTGTGGTGTGTTATTGGAGGAAAATGTTTCAACCGAGGGGCAGCACTGATCTGTGAAAGACCTGTGTGTTGTTTTGTGCCACATATTGAACTCCAGCAGAATGGATACTTGCCAACATGACACCCAGTGGCGGCTGGTGATAAAATATTCTGGGGGGGGGGGGCACTAGCAGACGGGCATTACAACACAACAAAACAATTACTTGAACATCAATTTTGCTCTCCTCTCCTTCAGGCCAGCAAATTTATCAATGACTTTCTGATTGAAATCTGTCATTTCACAAACAAGTCTCTTTTTCCATGGAGAGCATGGCCAAGGCATTCAGCCTTTCCTGGGTCATGGTGTTTCTGAGAAAAGTTTTCACTGTTTTCAAGGTTGAGAAACACCTCTCTGCCTCAGCTGTGGTCATGGGTGTGGTGATCAGGATCCTTAAAAGATTGACAGTTTCTGAAAAGACAACTTCAAGATTGTTCTCCATAAACAGCTGGCTCTGAACTCTACTTTGCTGGAGATGAGACCGCGTTCTGTCTTCAGCTTGCTTCCATTCAGCATCGGGTAGGCCTTCAAAGTGCGTTGCAGTGCCTCTTCAGGAAATGACCCGTGATGTTCTTCAAACCTGTCCCCCTGCAACAAGGTTGCACAGACGAGATGCTCGGTGAAGGAGAAGCCTCCTTGGTGTGTCCCAGAATGGTCTTGCAGATCTACAGAGAGAAGGATACAAAAACATATAGAGAAAAAATAGATATGAAATTAATATACTTTTTTTCAGCCAGCCCGATCTCACGTGTTGGTGAGCACGAAACCGAAACTAAAACTTACGTGACAGTTTCACGAATCCCCGTGAGACCGGGTTGTACCCTCTGTTGCTGCATGGTTTTGGAAAAATATCTTGCTATTATTGACTACTGCAATTGTGACGTGATTTTTTAATATTTTTGAATAATTTTCATTAAACGGATTGTGATTAGATGATCTCTGCAACATGACAATGACATATTTAAACGCCATATTTCAAAACACATTTCTCCTCTAACAAACATTACAACCTCCAATGAAACATAGACTATGAGATTTCTACAACATAAACTCACCTCTTCTGCAACCCTTTGACGATCCTCTGAACTGAGTGCCCGACGCCTCTTAGCTGTCGGAGAATGTACATGCACTCTCATTTGGCAGGCGCCCCTCGCTATTGAAACGTGTAAAACAACCCCGAAAACCCCCCCAATATGGAATGGAAAGGCTTAAAAAAATAAAAATGAGACCCACTGTATGAGTGAACACTGTGCAGATGTGTTGATTACTTTAAATACTTATTTATGTTTACTGTATCAATACCTTTTTCACAAGATCTTGATGGGGGCGGCGCCCTAGCGCCCCCGATTAACAAGCCGCCACTGATGACACCTCTAACTTTAGCTCTCACTGAGGCTCACAGTTACCTCTTATTATGTCACCATTTGGCCACAGTAATATATACAAACACGAGCATTGAACTCTTTCTCTGTTGCATAACCACTATACAAACAAGATGCTGTGAGACGGAACAAACCACCTTGGCCTTGTCAAATGAATCAGTGTTTAGGTTTCACCACTATCTGATCCTCTTGTCATAACATCATTTGACCACAGTCATGGACTCTGGAGCTCTTGGCTGAGCGACATGACACCGACTGTGCTCTTCACGTATCCTGCTGTGACATTCCATTTCCTCTTCATTTCCTTCCGAGCATCCTGCGTGAACCATCGGACCCTCCAGTGTGTTTGTTTTCAGAGTCTTTGCAGAGTGTCTTCTGTGTCACGGCTATGTTATCATGAAGTTCCTTCTGGATGGGATCGAAAATAAACATTTGCACTTTGGGAAACCAATTAAGCTCCCAATCTAAAGGCTATGGAAAGGATCTGAAGTCAGCATCACATACAGGAGACATTTCAGACTCCCAGTGGAGTTTACATTGCTGCTTGATGTTTAGATCTCTAAAATAAATCACAGTCAGTCGGTTCAAGAGCTGACAATGACTCAGGATTGGATGTGTACAATTCAAAGATGTTGCTCTGTTTGTTTGTTCTCCTCTTATTTTTAAGGACGCACCACTCAAGTATGTCAGAGACTGTGAACTGTTCAGTAGATGCAAGTTTAGCATAACCCCTGCAGTTTAAATTGAGTTTAATGAAGCAGAAACGCAACTTAAATGGGAATAATTTAAAATTAAGTGAGAAGTTTATAGTTATTGAGCCTGATTCAAACAGAGACAGATTCATATGGTCCTAAAAACTGTGAAATATCCTTCATGCAACCTCTTCAAATTCCTTATAGCATCTTAAGACACAGTAGCAGACACTTATTAAACAATGTTAGTCATGAAATTAAATAAAAAATGAACCTGAATGCAAGACTCCTTGTTCTTATATTTTGCTCTTTTAGTATCTTTGCTTAATGCTACTAGATTTTACTGCAAAGTTTTCATTTGAGTCGAGCACTGTATTTTAAATTAATTGTTATTGTGATGCTAAGTCAATCCTAAATATCATTTTGGCTTTACACACAGCCCTTTCTTTCTTTGTTGCTCGCCTAAATTATGTTTTTGTATTGAACTAACTTTGTAAATCCCTTAGCTTTATCCTTGGCCTCTGCAGTGGTGTGTTTCTTCCTTTTTCTTGGTGTTTTAAGCTGTTTAATGCCTTAAATGTTTTTTTAAATTATTTTTTAATTGATTTCATGGCACTGTAAGGTATATTTTATTTCTAAGAGGAGCTACAAGACTTCTACTTTATTATTGTATTTGTATGTCCTGCTCTTGTTGGGAAAAAAGTTAGGACAAAAACACTGAACATTTGCGCTTTTGGTTTCCCAGTGAACCGAGGCAAAAAGGACACATATAATTTGAGCGCTATCAGTAGCCTCCTGCTTGCTCCAGTGAACAAGCTCACAGTGATAATAGGTTGACGGTTGAACTGAGCTTTGGGGTTGAAACTCTTTGAATCTCTGCTCAAAGACGTGACAGATAAATGCTCCGTCTGAACTCCGGTATCTGTGGCCCAGTGGACGCCCATGACAGTCAATCTGCTCTTCTGTAGTTTAAACTGCTTCCTTTGCTTTCGATGAATCTGAAAGAGTTTAAAACTTTGATTGATTGACATCTTGAAAGACTGGATGGAACTCCTTTTCCTGCCTGCATTGCTGATGTGCATCTTACAAACATGCCAGTCCCCTTACTTAACAGTCCTTTCCCAGAAGAGAGGTCACGCAGCAGGACAGTGGGTATCAGCTGTTCCCACTTTCAGAGAGAATATTAACACACAAACGGATTTTGGGCTCATTAGCTTGACAGCTTTCTGTCATGTGATGTTGCATTGTGTACGTTTGTGATTGAATAGCTGCCAAGTGAGGAATTTGTGAGAAATTAGACACATTTAAGACACCACACTGCAATCTATGTAATTCTGGCATTTAAATCTTTCTGAATTCATTAAGTCACAACATAACTGCAGCCATAAAACACTAACGTGGCCACAAATATGTGCAAGTATTACAAGTTCAGTGCTGAGAGGGAGGTTTCTCACTCTTTTGGATCAATCAGCGCTGAAGCAGAGACAGAGGGACAAGGAAGGGGGGAGGTGCAAACAGAGGGAGGAAGATGAGGACAAGGAGGAGGAAGAGCATCCAGACGCTCATTGTGACCGATCACATCAGACTGAGCAAAATGTCTGCTGTACGGCCAAAGGAAACACTGACGAAAGGGGGAAAAAAACACTTGGCCAGACTGAATATGAATACAGGATGACGCCTTTTTATTGTTCAAGCTGCTGCAGATTTTTGTGACAACTTCAGTATTATTTCATTTTTTTATTTGCTATTCTGTTCTTGTATCTAAAAATTTTACATCTCACAAAGAGTAAGCATATGTAGCACTTTGTTTTGCATTTGCTTTATATCTTGTCTTTGTTTTAAGGCTAATATGTGTGGGAGAAAAGGACTTTCGAATGTGTATTATTTTTATTGAATGCTTTTCATGCAACATAGCACTTGTAAAATAGGCTCTGTGAATAATCCATGAATAGCTGTGTTATTTTTGATACGTTTGTGGCAGTTTGAATAATACAATCTGTGCTCATCCTCTGTTCAGTGATTTTAATGGTGCACATATTAAAGCACTTTGAACCCAAATGCAAATGAAGGTGTCTCCCTCTGCTGGCGACAATGAAAACACACACAGAAACAAAAGCAGGTGCAGAAGTTTGCCTTTTTTCCCATTTGGATTATCACCCTCTTTTCATTTCTTAAAAAAAGATCTTCTTGCAATTCAGAAAGCTGTAATTCAACAACCGTGACTATAAAGTGTGTGTCAAGCCCATTTTAAGTGCACCTACCAAGAGATAATTATTTCATTTTGTAAGGGCTGAAAAGGTCGCCAGGGTGCATATGTACATGCTAAATGTGAACTGTTTCACCTTACAATTAAACAATAGAGACGGAAACAGTTTGTATTTCTGATATAAAGGAGATGATACAGTAGGTTTGGACAAAAAGGGTTGCATATATGACAATAAATTAACCTGATGTAATCTTCACGTCCATAAAGAAAAACATTTTTGTAACACAAACACCTCTGTAACGTGACTACTTTTAATACATTTTCAGCCAAGTAACACTGCAGTAGAGACAAGCATAAATAGTTCCTCAAAAGCTGATAGGATTTAGGTCGTTTTGTTTTTAAATTACTTTATTGAAAAAAGTATAGCAGAGGCTTGACTTACATAAACTACAGAAATCTCTCAGGAGAACTAATAAAAGCTGACTAATAAATACTTCAGAAGATTGGCTTGAACCGTTTTCTTTTGAAGGTAAAGATTAAATGTAGATTTAAGTGTTACAGTGCTCCAGTCAAAATGTGCCTGCCATCACTGCATCTGCTTAAAAACTCAGGCAAAATGAAATTTGCACAGCTACAGTCAGCTGCTGTCTTTGTCAGTGATTTTGTCTTCCTAGTTGGCTACTTGGCTTCTTGTTCTTCATCAGGTTCTGTTCTGTGTATGGAACACCAGTTGGTCAAGTTCTAAAATTTAGCTCCTACTAAAACCAGATTTTCCTCCCTCTGTGGTTTCAGGACAACTGTGTAGTCACACTAGACCCAGGGTTTTTGGTAAAAAAGTAGCGTAGATAAGACTGCGAAGAATTTACCTCCAAGATCTTTTGCTGACAAGGTAAAACAGCTAAGCCTGTTTTAAAAACTTCCAGCTAGGATTACTATTCTTTGTTTTTGCGTAAAACTGCTCAGTGAACTAGATGTTTGGCCTTACCAACACAGACATGGCTCTCACCTGAGCATATTTCACCCACAGACTGTCTGTAAAGATGGGATAACCCTTCGTGGTATCACCCATAGGATAGAAGAGTGGTTCAGACGCTCAGTCTGGTGTCTGGCCTGTGGTAGTATCCACCTAACAATCCCTTAATTTTATATAACTTCAAGCCTTACAACATTTAAAAACGGTGTTAAATGAACATTACCCCCTGTACTGTAGTCATAAATAGATAAGTTAACTACAAAGACCAAAACTGTTGTTTTTCTTCAAACATGTTTATTTCTGGGCTGCACAGTGGATAGTGGTTAGTACTTTCGCCTTGCAGCAAGAAGATCACTGGTTTGAGTCCCGGGCTGAGCCTGGGATCTTCCTGCATGGAGTTTGCATGTTCTCCCTGTGCATGTGTGGGTTTTCTCCGGGTACTCTGGCTTCCTCCCACAGTCCAAAAACATGCTGAGGTTAATTGGTTGCTCTAAATTGTCCATAGGTGTGAATAAGAGTGTGATTGTTTGTCTGTATATGTAGCCCTGTGACAGACTGATGACCTGTCCAGGGTGTCCCCTGCCTTTGCCCAAGTCAGCTGGGATAGGCTCCAGCACCCCCCGCGACCCTAGTGAGGATAAAGCAGTGTATAGAGAATGGATGGATGGATGTTTATTTCTGCTGCAAATTTGGACTTTTTAACATGGGGGTCATTAGGTTTGACTTGACTTAGGATTCAACCTCAAGACGCCATTTGAGGAACTGCAGAACAGGAAAGCATGTTTTGAAGCTTTCAAGCAAGGGTTCCCACTATTTATTATTGCTTGTTCATCGCTCATTTTGCATCATTCATCCATGAACATAAAGAAGTCTCCAAAACGTTCCTCTTGTAGTTGTGTGGTGGTGTCTGTGGCAAGCGGTGGGATGTAATTAAGTAAATACAAATCTGACTTTACCTCTGACCTTTCAGAGATATATTACTCCTTTATCTCCACTGCATGTATTTAACAACAATAGTTGCGTGTTAATATACAAATTAGCAAATTTCCATAGAAAATTTATGATGAGCTTAATGTACATGATAGTTTAACGTAGATTAAACAGCCCAACAGTACACTAGTATAGCTAAAACGATTGGTGTGCTATTCAAAACTTATTGACAGAAAATGTGAAATAGTTTATTTTAACAGCTTTTTAAATCTCTGAATATTCTACTTTTGATATTTCTGGTTTCTTATTATTATTATTATTATTATTGTAGCACCAAGCAAATTTTCAATGTCCAAAAATGTCACTATTTTCAGATTTTTTTTACAAACCAAAGAACAGCGGTCTGTCAGCTCGGACTCGTCCTGCCAGCTGGTCACTCCTGTGCAGTCACAGGTCAGTTTAATCAAGTTTCACCGGAACATGCAGGAACATCGGTTACGGTTACAAGGTAGTAAATAAATTAAAGATGCCTGCAATAAAGAAAAAAACAAGCCAGAGGGCAGAGGAGGAAACCAAAGATGTAGATGACGACGACTCTGAGGATCAGGAACCAAAACCCAAGAAGAAAAGTAAGCAGGTGAGTGAGTCAAAGGATGCTGGAAGATTGAAGAAGAGCAAGAAGTTAAAGGACGCCGAAGAAAAAGGATATAATTCTGACACATCGGGGCCAGATGTGAGTAAGACTGAGAAAAAAGGAAAAGGTCAAGAAAAAGAAGAAAAAAGCCAAAGAAGAGAGTGGGGATGAGTTGAGCAATGAGTCACAGAACACAGATAATGAAGATGACAACAATGAGTCCAAGGTTAAAAAAAGAGGAGAAAAACTTCCTGATGTGATTCAGACCACTAAGAAAGGCTAGAAGAAGTCCTCAGTCAAAGAAAAGATGGGAGGAAAGGATAAAAAATCCAAAAAGGACTCGGAGAAAGAAGAGGAACCTGTAGCTGATGAAGATGAAGGGAAAAAGACAAAGAAAGAAAAGAAGAAGAAAGGCTCAGTGAAAGACAGTGATGAAGACAACAAGAAGACGAAAGGCAAGAAGAAGAAAGCTGAAAATTATGTGGAAATCTATGAGAGTGAGCTTCGCAACTACGAGCCAGAAAAAGTGGAGAACTACGAGGATGAGTATCACAAAAAGAAAGGTAAGTTCAAGGTTTCTTTTTATTCCAACCTATAAAATGTACAAAAGGCAAACTGAAAAAGGAGAGACATTTGACACCAGAGTAGAGGTGAATCCTTGATTGCAGTTACAAGAGTCTGAGTGGCTTCAGTGGTCATGTGTCCATGATTTAGATTAATGTTCATGGTAACATTACACGGAGAGAAGTAGTATCCGTGTATCGTCAGTATGTTATCTGCAGCCTGCCGCTATATGACACCTCACTAATCTTTAAGCTGAGTTGTTTCTCATCCATCGCTGTCTTCTGAAGCTCATTTTTAGTAGTTAATTAGATTTAGAAATAATAGAGTGAAATCAAAAACATTGAACATAGATTTTTGCCTAAACAGTTGAAATAAGGATCAATTTTGCATGAACTTTCAATTGATAACCTGCTCAAAAGACATAAAAAAACCTTTCCAATCTATGTCCCTATCTCTTCTTTTAAACTGAATAATAAATTTTGATTTAAACACCCATCATTTAGCCACACAATTGATATCAGTTACTTCACCCGATAAGATATCTGTTATGTCAGGTTCATGCTACGTGACAATGGCATCAAAGTAGCCCGGCCTAAAAAGACATACGAAGTCTGAACCCAGAATGAGGCTTGACATTTGTTTAATCCCATTTAATGCATCTTAGTGGATGAGAATTGATGTATGTGAGACACCTTAATTTCTAGACCAAAAACTGAGCATGTCAGCAATTTGTGTTTGACAAGATCCACAATTTTAGAGTGATGTGAACCAAGAGGGGAACAAAGACACAGACTTTGTATAAAACATGGACAAGGTCTTAAAAGTGAAGCCAACACACAAGTGCTTTAAGCCTGTATACTTGCTAATGGCCAGCAGGGGGCAACACATCTGAGTCTGACTTTACAGACATCTACCAGAAAATTATCCTACTTTTTACCTCAGTTAACATTTTTGTAAGGATTTTATGGTTTCAATCTCTACTTTTAGAACCCTTTTAGTACAGCATGATGCTTATTTTGTAAATAATAATCCCATTTAGAGTGAAATAGATGCTATAGCAGGATATGGTTTATGCTGGGGCTACCTTGCGACTGAAAGTTCGCCACTGCATGGCTATGCATAGCATCCTTTTGTTCTCAGTTAGATCCAACCCTCACTTGTTACATTGCGTTTCAAACAGAGCAAAAATGGTGACACGAAACTAGAGATTTTAAAAACTCAGTGGTGACTGTTACTGCATCCATCTTTTAAGCATAGCAAAGTGAAACTTTAAAGACAGACCACCCACTCTGTCCCTATGATGTAACCCCCAGACGTGTCCACAGTATCTATTGTCCTTTCTTGTTTTAGCCTTTCAGAGCACACCAGTGGCATTCATGCTATTCTTTACAGTCTTGTTACCGGTAGTTGGCTTCTGGTACCTACTTCCCAGTGACATCATGCAGGTCATGAAATACGGCAAGCTAATCTGACTCAGTAACCATCTTTTAATAAAATATGGAGTAGTCTGAGCCCAGCATCAGGACACTGTGGCTCCTCAGTAAGTTCAAGGCTGAAGATGTTCACATTAGTGTATGGAGTTTGGTGACATCATTTTCAAGATTGTTCCATCAAACTTTAAGCTGAACAGAAGTATGATAACCTTCAGTAAAAGTAAAAACAAATTCTCAATGTCAGCTGTCATTATTCACATAACACACAAACACATGTATCCTGTATATCAAATATCCTTTTTGACTGTGTTTTTTATTTAATTCTCCCTGATGTAATTATACTTTTTTCTAAAACACACTTCCATTTGTTTCCTGTCATTAAATCTTCCAGTATACGAGGTAGTGACCATCACTGGCGATGAGAGAGGAGCCGGCACTGACGCCAACGTGTTTGTTACTCTTTTCGGGGATTATGGCATCACTCCCAAAGTCCACCTGGCTAGCAAGTAAGTCTCATTACAATTTAGATGCAAAAACCATCTGTGCTTCAAATAGAATGCAAATATTTCTTTTATTCATCACAATGCTCTAGTCAGACGTTAGACCTCCTGTTTGATGGAGTGATTTCTTCCATTTGAACTAAACTTTGTGTTTTTTCTCCACTTTTACAGCACAGAAAAGAGGTAATTGTTTCTCAGTTGTGGTAGAAGACTGACTGCTTAGATAAAAAATAGCGTGCTGTGATTTTGGTGGAAATCAGTTTGCATGACAGGATGTGCTGCATGACTTTTTTTCCAAAGGTTTTTATGTTTCATTACACATCGAGAATGAATGTGGTACATTTTATTTCCCTCCACTTTTCCATTTGATTCTTTTGCATTCATGTTGTAGTCAAAGAGTTGATAAGTCAAAAAAAGGCAAATTTCAGGGTGACTCAGAATTTTTACCGTTCCATGATTTCAGGAGTCGTACAGCTTTTGAAAGAGCCAAAACTGACGTGTTCAGAATCAGGACTCACAATGTTGGACCTCTGAAAAAGATAAGGTGCGTTATTTTTCAGTGTCGCATTCACTGAAGCACAAATCAGATACTTGTCTGGAAAAGGCCGAGCATTTCTGGCATTGATGACATTTATCTTTCTAACGTGAATTTGCTTGCAAGAAAAATTGAATTTATCAAAATGTGTTTTTCTGTTGTTTCAGGATTGAGCATGACAACACTGGACTGAACGCCAGCTGGTTCCTGGACAGAGTGGTGGTGACTGATGTGATCCGGCCTCATTTGAGGTTTTATTTTGCTTGTAACAACTGGCTCAGTAAGGTGGAGGGAGATGGCCTTTATATCAGAGACCTGCTGGGCAGCATGGACCCAATGGACATGCCTAAATGTATGTATGCACAGATACGAACCTTTAAGTATCTTTGTAACACTCCTGCACCGATTAATTACGAGAATCAGCTCAAACAGGACCAAAAAATTTAGTTTCTGCTTGTGGTTGACACACTATTGAGGGATTTTTATGTGTAATGTTTGTGTTCAGTCTCTTCTTGAAATCCTTGTGCCCTAATTTCCCAGATAATAAATATGCAGTGAGTGTTTTCACTGCAGATGTAAAAGGCAGCGGAACAGATGCAGACGTCTTTATCAATATCTTCGGGGAGTTTGGAGACACAGGTAAATAAGAGTGCAACACACACGCATAGGTGTTTCACATTAGTAGTTCAATAGTTACCTTTTTCCCCAAACAGAATGCTAGATTTAATTTAAAACATTTTAAAGAAGCAACTATTTAGCTGAAGTAATTCACTGACTGTTCTTTTTTTTTCAGGGGAAAGGCGACTCGACAATGACAAAAATAACTTTGAAAGAGGCACAGAGGACAAGTTCACCATCGAAGCACCAAACTTGGGAAAAGTCAGGAAGATCACCATCGGCCATAATAACAAAGGCTCCTCAGCTGGATGGTTTGTGGATAAGGTAAGAGTCAGACAGACACAGACAAGACAGACATTGTTTATAGGTCTGCATTCCTTTACAGTTCTAGAAATTAAGAAACCTCAGGCAGTTCATTGTTTTTTTTTTCATTCTTGTCATATTGTTACTCAGTGTTGGCTCATTTTTTACTGCAATATAAAGTCCTGCACCTCTACTGAAACAGACAAGCATGACTAGGGCATGAAAAATGTCTTCTGTGGAATAGGACAGTCATAATTCCATTTTTTAAAAAGGGAAAGTAAATTTATATTAATCATTTTACAAAAATTGATAAAAGTCTGGACTCAAATATGTGCAAAATTTCAGTACACTGAAAAGTCCCTGTATTTTTGTTATGCCATTTTTGGTTGCAATTAAATCATTCATGGCTTCACTGTTTTGGAGAGAATGGCAGAATTTGAGATTTTTTTTTGTACAGAATCTCTATTGTGAATAAATTTTATTTTTTGTCAATTTTCTGAAATGAGACACGTAGAACAAAGTTTTTTTTTTATAAAATACCAAGATTTTAAGCTTAGATTAAGTTATTTTTTTCTAAAGATCTGCATGTCACATATCATGAGTTCAATAAAAAATTGGCAAGTTGAAAATCTTTCTGTTTTTGCAGCTTTTGGCTCTGATAAATTACCTGCCTTTGAACCCCACCACTGGGTTTTAGGGTTGAAAGGGTTAAAGACAAACATGATGTTAATTCTGCAAAGTTACTCCCTCTCATCAGTTCCCAAGTCAGATAATGAAGAATGACGAGGGTTAACTTTCATTTGTTGGGTAATGTGTACCTTAAGGGTTTTACTGTTATCTTGAAACAAAACTCTGTCTTTGACTCTTACTGTGCCTCAGTCTGCTCAGGTCTTTCTCTGCAGTGGTACTTAAGACATGTGATCCTCTTATTTCCTCTCAGTTTTCTTATCCAAGACCAGCGTCTCTGCTCCTCCAACACATACAGTGTGTGCAACTGAGAGATGAGTTCATTCAAACAGATGCACACACACACACACACACACACACACACACACACGCACACACGCACACACACACACACACACAAGGGACACACATGTCGTTATTCTACCCCCTGTGTAAAGGGAAACCATGTCCCATTAAGGGATTGCCTTACACCAAACAGACAGATGAGTCAGTAGATTTGTTGGTTAATGCAGCACAGACTGACACCAAAGATCAGTAGCAATAATGAATCATATTCTATTTGCATTTCACATGTAGTTTGTGTTGCTGTCCAAGTTCACACTCGCGAGCAATATATTGTAAACATTGTCAGGGAACATAATATTTGAGCTGAGATTTCCTCAAGACATCACTGCTGAAGCCTGTTTACGCTCGCAGAAAGCTAGTAAATAATTAGAATTTCTTCCACTCTTACCTGCAGGGCATAAAGCAGAAACATGGCACGTATGCAGTTTTAATTAGTTTGTGCAATTCACTAATTCAAAAGCTGCAAATACATGATTCTAAATTAAATTTCAGAATCAACAGACTCAAAAACAGCTGCCAAGATGTAGAAAAATATGCAACCAGGTGTATATATAGAAAAAGCAGGCAGTCCAAGCCTCAAAGTTATGCTGACAGCTTGAAGATCAAAATTATGAAACATTTAATAAAGGCTGTTAGGGTACAATTGAAAACAATTGTGATGTTACATACAAAGCTGCACGCAAATGTGCAAGTTGCAAACTGTAGACGATGCTCAATCATGCAGTAAAAGGACTTGCCACATTGCTGTACCGGTGCAGATCCAGGACCTCAACCCTACATTAAGTTGCAGCCTTGCACACAAAGAAAGAATACATTAGGATGGGTTGATGGTAAGAATACACATGCCCATTTCTCTTTTATAAAAAAAGACATCCAACAAAGAAATTCTCTTAAAAGCAAATGCTGAGATAGAAAGGCATATCAATAAAACAGGCAAAACAGCAGTCCAAGCTGCAATAAACGAAGAAGCACTAAATGGATATTGAAGGACGCTCTTTCATATTTTACCCCAACAGAGACTAAATTGTTCTGTCATCTTTCTAGGCTTTAAAAAGGACACTCCAATTTGAAACTTAAGCTGTTCTCTCTGTCTTTACCGTTCTGTAACTTTCACTGTAAGGAGAATCAAACTGAGTCAATAATGTGAGTTGTATTTAGTGCTGGAGTGATAAAAATTTTGCACATTAAAAGATAAAGAAAAAAATATTCTGGCCAGAACCAATAATTCAATTTTTTTGTTTTTGTAGTTATCAGTGATGAATCACACCAAGCAGTGTCTTAATATGTCATTTTGTTGTGTGCAGGTAGTAGTGGATGATATGGGAAATAAAATTCTGTATGAATTTCCCATCAATCGTTGGTTTGCCATTGATGAAGATGATGGGAAGATCCAGAGGGACGTTTTAGTTGGAGGCAATCAGCCCACAGGTGAGATTAAAAATTGCATTTAACCCCGGAAAGATTTACCAGCCTTACCTTCACTTGGTCTTTTAATTTCTCAAAAAGGAAACCTCAGGCTAGTGAATGCAGCCAAATGAAAAAGAATTAATTACTTGTCTGTTTCTTCTCAACTATTTTCCTCTTGTGTAAATATTTATCCTGTTGCCTGGTTTGAAGAATACCCAGACGAAATAAAATATTCTATGGATTTGAAGAGAATAACACTTCGAATACCAGGGAACAACGACTGCAGACGAAGCTTGCCAAAAAGCCTGTCGTGTAAACCTTCATTCTTAGGTCAGACTACTTGATGCTTAGATCTGAGTGATGAGGTTCCTGCTCAGCTCCTCTACAGTATGAGGTGCTGTGAACCATAGCGACCCGCTGGCATCGCCTCTGAAAGCCTGACACGTAACTGTATCCACCAGGTATTGTGTACAACGTCCAGATTGTGACAGGAAACATCCGAGGTGCTGGCACCAACTCCAAGATCCACATCGTGATGCACGGCTCGAAAGGCATGAAGAACAGCGGCAAGGTAACGAGAAAATATGTGAAATGAAGTCATACCCCTGCAATAAATTTAGCAAACGGCAACAAAAAACATAACAGGGTTTTATTTGTAAGATCAGGGTTTTTACTGACTCCAAATGCTCAACAAGATGCATTCAAGGTCTGCGTACAATAAAAGTGAGTCTGTATTTCAGATGCATTATCTATACATTTCCTTGTTATTTCTGACTGTTTAACAAACAAAAATGACTGTTTTTCTTGACTAAATGGCATCTTAATTGGCCAAATCTTATCATTTTGGGCTGGGGATTTTCCTATTTTGGTCTCTTCTTTGTAGTTTGCCCAAAATTCTTCAATGCCAGAAAAGCCTCCTTAACTTGAATGGCTTCTTTTCTCAAGTGAAAAATTAATTCTCGTTGTAATAAAGGCACTTTTAATTTGCCCTTGGTGACATTTGTGTTCCTAAATGATTATTTAAAGTAACTGATTAAGCAAGCTGCAGATTTGCATGTGATGACCTTTAAGTCTCTACATGTACCAATGAAATAATCACTTTAACTACATTTGTTTTCATGTAACACAATGGGTAGAATTCCTGCAAAATAAAGCATTATTTTCAGACAAATTCACACTGTAATTATGACTTGAGACCACTGAGAAGAAATTACATTAAATCCCTTCTGGGCACAATTTTCCTGTAATGTTTTTTATCCAGGTGTTTTTAGAGGGAGGCAAGTTCGAGCGTGGCTTAACAGACATCTTTAATGTTGAGATCGCTGCACTCCTCAGTCCCCTCAGCAGAGTCACCATTGGACACGACAACGGAGGAGTCAGTGCTGGGTGGTACTGCGAGAAGGTACATTGATATGCACACTTGCATGTCAACACTACAGGCTGGCAATTTGCTGAAAATGAGCTCAGCTGAAGTGATGTTTTTTTCGGCAGGTCGTTGTGTACTGTCCATTCACAGGGACAGAACAGACGTTCCCCTGCGGTAAATGGCTGGATGAGAAGGAGGGAGACGGCCTGATAGAGAGAGAGCTCTATGAGATGGTCTCGCTCCGGCAGAGGAGGCAGAAGAGTGAGTTGAATGCCAATAATTATGGCTAGTCAGCAGCAGCAAATGCTGTCTTTTCCACTTTTATATCCTGAAACACGAGGCAGAAGAATTCAAATCTCCATCATATCTATCATACATTTGCATAATGACTCAGCAGGCAGTCTATTTTCATTCTACTTTGTGTGATTGCTTGTAAAATGAAGCCCAGTATCTAGTTTAAAGAGCTGTAAATGGTGAGTGCAGTTGTTATATACCGTATTTATTTTCTTAAACAAACGTATACAGCAGGAAGTGCGCATTTGCTCCTCTTTTTATTCTGTCCAGATAAACTTGTAATAATGACTCTTCCTTCTCTGCCTGGCCACATTCACAATCACACAAATTCACAGTTGGGAGCTGTCTGCTGTAATCACTTCAACACCATACACACGTGGACAAAATTGTTGGTACCCCTCAGTTAAAGAAGGAAAAACCCACAATTCTCACTGAAATCACTTGAAACTCACAAAAGTAACAATAAATAAAAATTTATTGAAAATTAAATAATCAAAATCAGCCATCACTTTTGAATTGTTGATTAACATAATTATTTAAAAAAACAAACTAATGAAATAGGGCTGGACAAAAATGATGGTACCCATAACTTAATATTTTGTTGCACAACCTTTTGAGGCAATCACTGCAATTAAACGATTTCTGTATTTGTCAATGAGCGTTCTGCAGCTGTCAACAGGTATTTTGGCCCACTCCTCATGAGCAAACAGCTCCAGTTGTCTCAGGTTTGATGGGTGTCTTCTCCAAATGGCATGTTTCAGCTCCTTCCACATATGTTCAATGGGATTCAGATCTGGGCTCATAGAAGGCCACTTTAGAATAGTCCAACGCTTTTCTCTCAGCCATTCCTGGGTGTTTTTGGCTGTGTGTTTTGGATGGTTGTCCTGTTGGAAGACCCATGACCTGCGACTGAGACCAAGCTTTCTGACACTAGGCAGCACATTTCTCTCCAGAATGCCTTGATAGTCTTCAGATTTCATCGTACCTTGCACACTTTCAAGACACCCTGCGCCAGATGCAGCAAAGCAGCCCCAAAACATTACTGAGCCTCCTCCATGTTTCACCGTAGGGACAGTGTTCTTTTCTTCGTATGCTTGGTTTTTGAGTCTATGAACATAGAGTTGATGTGCCTTACCAAAAAGCTCCAGTTTGGTCTCATCTGTCCAAAGGACATTCTCCCAGAAGCTTTGTGGCTTGTCAACATGCATTTTTGCAAATTCCAGTCTGGCTTTTTTATGAGTTTTTTTCAGCAGTGGTGTCCTCCTTGGTCGTCTCCCATGAAGTCCACTTTGGCTCAAACAACGACGAATGGTGCGATCTGACACTGATGTACCTTGGCCTTGGAGTTCACCTTTAATTTCTTTGGAGGTTGCTCTGGGCTCTTTGGATACAATTCGAACGATCCGTCTCTTCAATTTGTCATCAATTTTCCTCTTGCGGCCACGTCCAGGGAGGTTGGCTACTGTCCCGTGGGTCTTGAACTTCTGAATAATATGAGCCACTGTTGTCACAGGAACTTCAAGCTGTTTAGAGATGGTCTTATAGCCTTTACCTTTAAGATGTTTGTCTATCATTTTTTTTCGGATGTCCTGGGACAATTCTCTCCTTCGCTTTCTGTTGTCCATGTTCAGTGTGGTACACACCTTTTCACCAAACAGCAGGGTGACTACTTGTCTCCCTTTAAATAGGCAGACTGACTGATTATGAGTTTGGAAACACCTGTGATGTCAATTAAATGACACACCTGAGTTAATCATGTCACTCTGGTCAAATAGTTTTCAATCTTTTATAGAGGTACCATCATTTTTGTCCAGGCCTGTTTCATTAGTTTGTTTTTTTAAATAATTATGTTAATCAACAATTCAAAAGTAATGGCTGTTTTTGATTATTTAATTTTCAATAAATTTTTATTTATTGTTACTTTTGTGAGTTTCAAGTGATTTCAGTGAGAATTGTGGGTTTTTCCTTCTTTAACTGAGGGGTACCAACAATTTTGTCCACGTGTGTAGCTTCTAGCCTGAGAATATTTTAACAACCAAAAATGCCATTTCAGAGTTTCCACCAAAATGTTGAGAAAGTAGAATTTGTCTTCAATGTCTTGTCACTACTTCCATAAACCCAAAATTTCTGCTGGCCCCAAGTGTGTAAAGGACACTTGTTAAGCTCTGTCTGGGCAATGCAGGGGAAGAGTCACAGTACATTTACCTCTTAGTCACAGTAATAATGCTGATAATAGGACTCCAGTAATCCTGTCTGAGATATAACAAGCCATGACAATCTTCCTTAATCAAACATGATTTGATTTGGCTCCTCTCAGAGCACCCCTGGTCCTTGTGGATCTGGACTTCTGACCTGCCTGGTGCTGGAACCGACGCAGACATCTCCTTCCAGGTGTACGGAGACAAGGGCAAGTCAGATGAGATCGGACTGGACAACAAAACTGACAATTTTGAGCAGGGACAGGTAGACAGGTTCATTGTAAGTGTCCTTAAATTCATTTCACCACCACACGCATTAATATTAACAAGTCACACAACAAGGCTGTGTGAAAAAACCATTTGTATCTTCATGTTAACTCACAGGTGGAGCTGCCTGATTTGGGAAAATTGACCAAACTCCGTATCTGGCACGAGAAGCGGAATCCTTTTACAGGATGGCATCTCAGCAAAGTGAGAATTTCTTGAATCTAATGATATTAGTATTCTGAGGACAAAACAAACATGTAGCGACCAAAAAATACAAATATCTATGTATTTCTTTAAACTTTCAATCACTTTTTTTAACCTCATCTTTAATACAAAAAAAGGAGAAAATTCAAAGGATATTAATGAATGTCAACCAGTATTTGAACACTTGATAATCCAAACTACTGCTCGCATGTCAAATCAAACCGTTTTTGCTGCATTGTCTTTACACAATCAGGTGACAATAATGAAGACATTAACAAAGGAGAAGTATAAATTTCCTTGTGAGCGGTGGCTGGACACTAACGAAGATGATAACGAGGTTGTGAGAGAGCTTCCCGCCACCGGAGAGCTAATTGTCGAGCCGTTTCCTGGTACGAACGGTATTCACACCAGAATTTACCATGAGCAATTAAAATCTGCTTTGCAAACATAGAGGAGGCTGTAAAAAATGAAGGATGTCATTCTGTTCTGCAGTGATCAAATACAGAGTGACAGTGTGCACTGGGACTATCGGTGGCAGCGGCACAGATGCATCTGTCTTTCTAAATCTGATTGGAGACAAAGGAGACACTGGAGATCGGGAGCTGGTCAACTGCAAGAATAACGTCAACAAGTTTGAGAAAGGAAACGTGGGTACATTAAATCAGCACTGTAGAAAAGAAGAAAACATTGCCTATAAAAAGCATTCCCCTGTCGTGGAAGTTTTTCCTTTTATTGCTTTCCAAGATTGAATCAAGGTCAGCTTAATTTGTCTTTTCTTTTTTTTTGGTGAAGAATTTACAAAAAAGAGGACAGTGAATTTGCCTCAGGGATTGTAGTAAAAAAAAAAAAAAGACACCTGTGTCTGTAAGGTCCAGTCACTGGAAAAATAGTACTCATGGCTGTAACTATATCAAAAAGACAAAACAACACTCAAAGCAAATCTGTGAAAAAGTTACAGAAAAACAAAAGTCAGAGGATGGATGCAAGAAAATTCCAAGTCATTAAATAACCCTGGGATTGCAGTTAAATTCATAATTATGAAACGGAAGGAACAGGACACATGTGCAAGTCTGCCTAGAGCAGGCCATCCTTTACAAACTGAAGTATCATTCAAAAAAGAGACTAGTGAGGGAAGCCAACAAGACACATATGACTCCTCTGAAGGGGTTACAAGCTTACCAGTGTGAATGGTATATTTGTGATGATGTGAAGTGTTTGATGTCCACCAAACAGCATCTTATTTCATGGCTAAAAAGCTCAGTTTGGGTCTCATTAGACCGAAGACGCTTCTTTTAGTTGACTTCAGAGTCTCCCACATGCTTTCTGCTGAGCTCTAGTCGGGATTTAATATGAGCTGTTTTCAACAATGGCCTTTGCCACTCTCCCATAAAACTTTGACTGGTGAAGGACAGGCAATAGGTGTGTGCATAGTCTCTACCATCTCAGCTACTGAAGCTTGTAACTGTAACGGACAGAGGAGTCATAGGTGTCTTGGTCTCTTTCTTTCGTGGTCACTGAGCTTTTGAGAACTGTGATGCATTAGCCACTGTGCTATGAACTCACACAGTTAGCTGCAGCTATACCATGAAACTATCGCTCACAGATTCTCCAGTCTAACCTAATTAGAGAAAAATGTCTCATATTTATAAACTAGACTAATATTTGTCATACTCTATCTATAGCACAAATGCTGTAAGCATACACTTTATCGAGCAGTTGCATTTTCTGTTGTCTTCACCGCACATTCCTCTGTTTGACAGTTTCACGTTGTTACTTACTGTTTTGTTCTCTTTCCAGCTGGATGAGTTTGTAATTGAGGCCGTAAATATTGGGCAGGTCCGCAGAGTGAGGATCGGACATGACGGCAAAGGGGGAGGCTGCGGCTGGTTTCTTGACAAAGTGATTGTTAGAGAAGAGGGACAAGCTGAGGCCCACGCTGTGGAGTTTCCCTGCAACAGGTGCATCATTCTCAGTGTTAATACAGAAGCAAACATACACTCACTGAGAACTTTAGTAGGAACATCATGCTGATTCTGGGTAGAGCGTCCCTTTGGCTTTAAACATCAACTCTTGGTGGTGTGGATTGCATAAGATGTTGGAGACATTCTTTTGAGCTTGCATCACACAAGCTCTTCAGATTTGCCAGCTGCTCATTCATCCTCCAGATCTCATTGCTGTAGGGAGTAGTCCACTAAAGTCACAGACATGTTTTTGAAAACTCACTGAGATGGCTTTTGCTCACTGACTTGGTGCATTATCATGCTGGAAGTAGCCATTAGAGGGTGGCTAAATTGTAGACATGATAAATAGCCTGCACTTACATGGCACTTTTCTAACATAATGGTATTCAAAGCACTTTACAATGTTTCCAATTCAACACATACTCACGCATCAGTGGCAGCAGGGTTGCCATGTAAAGTGCCAATCTGCCATCTGCAGCAGGACATTGAGCACTGGACTGTGGGTTCAGTGTCTTGCCCACGGATGCTTAGGTAAATGATGGACAGCCCTTTCAACAGCCTGAGCCATCGCCACCTGAGAGGGATGCATGGGGTCAACAATACTCAGATTGGCTGGCGCATTTGAGCAATGATTGATTAGCATTAAGGAGCCCAAAGCGTGCCAAGAAAACATCCTCCACACCATTACACTACCAGCAGCCAGGATTTCTGACACCAAGCAGGCTGGCTTCATGGATTCATGCTGCTGATGCCAAATACTGAAGCTCCCATTTGCAGCCTCAGCATTAATAAAGATTCATTAAACCAGGAAAAGTTTTTTTCAGTCTTAAGCTGCCCAATTTTGCATTTCTGTCGTTAACTGCTGACAGATGTGGTCATTTGCTGTTGTAGCTCATCCATCTCATCTTTGGACGTACTGTTTATTTCGAGATACTTTTCTGCTACAGTTGTATCAAGAGTTATCTGAGTTATCATAGACTTTCTGTCAACCTACAGTAACCTGGTCCTTCTCTAAAATGCTTCTCATCAACAACAGATTTCTGTCCAATGAACAAATGCTCACAGGATGATTTTTGTTCCATTCTGAGTAAAATCACAGGAGATCAGCAGTTTCAGGAATGCCCAAACCAGCCCATCTGGCACAAACAAAGCCATTGAGGTGACCATTTTCCTCTAAATTTAGCTCCAGACATGTATCTGTAACTTATTTTATGCTTTGCACTGCTTGTACATGATTAGCTGATTGGATAATCGCATGAATGAGCAGGTGTCCCTAATAAAGTGCTCTCTGAGTGTATTGTCAATAGCTGTTGCAACTGAATGTCTATTTATGTAACAGATAAATGAGGGTTTATTTACTAACTGTGCTGTGCAGGTGGCTGGACCGCAACGAGGATGATGGACAGATTGTCAGAGAGTTAGTGCCATTTTCAGAAGGACAGCGTCTTTACAGTAAGTTAGGGAAGACTGGAATTTAATTTTGGCATTCAAATTTTGCTCTGATGCTTGTGTCTCTCCGTTTGCTAGATGTCGACTATCACATCGCAGTGAAGACGGGTAACATCCCTGGAGGCAGTTCAGACTCTAATGTGTTTGTCAAGCTTTACGGAGAAAAAGGAGACACCAGCAAGATGATGCTGTTGGTCTCTGCCAACAACCTGGGGAACTACTTTGAGACAGGCCGCGTTGACATCTTCACTGTGGAAACCTTTGATATTGGACAGGTTCTCGCGTTTGATGTTGACAGTGCTGTGAAAATCTTTAAACATAATTCGTCAAAGGCAGACAGTCACATATTTTGCAGTTCAGTTCAATCTGGAGTCACCTGTATTAATGAAATATGCTGCTGAGGTACTTTGGATGAACTACAGTGCTATGAAAAAATATTTGTCCCCCTACAGAAATCTAATGTTGCATATTTGTCACACTTAAATGTTTCAGATCATCAAACTAATTTGAATGTAAGACAAAGATAACCTAAGAAACACTAAATGCAGTTTTTCAATGATGATTTCACTTTATGAAAGAAAAATGCTCTTCAGCCCAGCTTGCTCTTTGTGAAAAGTAATTGCCCCTTTACTTAGCAATCTACCAAATCACCAAATTAATTTATCAGTTGGATTCAATCTCACCAGCCATGCTTACATATGATTACAGACTTGTTGAACCTGAACAACACTAAATACCTGTCTGCAAGGGCGTCAGTTTGTTTTTAAAAGTGGGGGGGACGGAGACCACAGCACTTTGAGAAAATGTCGAAGAACGGCGGCAAAATGCCACAAGCTGGGCTCAAACTCACAACCACTGCAGGAAAGGCGGAGGATCAAGCTATTGAGCCATCAATACATGCAGGTCAAGGGGTCTGTGGGCCGCTATAGTACTAATTCTCCCGGGCCGAATTTTTGCCCCTGCACGCCTCTGGTCGGAGCTTCCACTTGGCACAGGCGCAAATTTAGCATCTGCGCGTTTTTTTTGTTTTTTTTTCTTTTTAACCTCACGAAGGTGTGCTGCATGTCTGTGCAACTCTCGGCCGAGTGCGGATGGTGCGTTCAGGAGCGTTGGAATTTTCTATACTACTGAAAATAACTGGGTTTACAACGACTTACATGTGAAGAATTTGAATGTGTTGGAGACAAAATGACCCCTGACAAAAAGTGGGGGGGACACGTCCCCCCCCCCACCCCCCCCCCACCCCAAACTGACGCCTATGCCTGTCTGACATTGTGAAGATGCTAAAGGGTCTAAAAAAAAAAGGAACACATGATGCTTTGTTTCCACAGAACCTGGATGACTTGTCATAACTGATGAATTGTGCTCTCTATCAGAAAATCTTCCTGGAGAATATCCACTCATCAGTTCATGACCTAAAGCTCAAGCACAGATGGCTTATGTAGCATGACAGCGACCCAAAGCACACAATCAAGTCCACCTTTGAATGACTCAAAAAGAACAAAATGAAGGTTTGGAGAGGCTGAGTCAAAGTCTGGACTTGAATCAAATTGAGATGCTGCAGCAAGACCTTAAAAGGACAGTCTATGCTCAAAACCCATCTAATGTGACCAAATGAAAGCTATTCTGCAAAGAAGAGTGGGCTGAAATTCTTCCATGGTGATGTAAAAGACTCAGCTATCACAAGCATTTATCTGCAGTTGTTGCAGCCAAGGGTGGACCTGCCAGTTATTAGGTTCAGGGGGCAATTATTTTTCACAGGGGTGATATTGGTTTTCAGTAGCTCTGTATTAAACCATAAAAAATGAAATGATATTTTGTCTTTTGTGGGTAATCTGTGTCAAATAAATATGTTAAATTGATGATCTGGAACATTTAAGTGTGAGGAATATGCAAAAATAGAAGATTTCTGTCAGGGGCAAATACTTTTACACCTCACTGTATGTTTTGAATATCAAGTTAGTAAATCTAAACAATTTTATTAGACATGATTATCGTCATCATTACTGCACTGGATTAGCTTCTTCTTTGTGCTTCATTAGTGAACGCATGTAAAATATATTTTATTCACCAATTTACAGACAGCATCATCTATCTAATCTTATTTCAGATCAACCGTCTGATGATTGGCCACACCAACGAAGGCATGCGTGCCGGCTGGTTCTTGGACAGTGTTCAGATTATGGTTCCTGTTCATGGAAGGCACTACATGTTCCCCAGTCACCGATGGCTGTGCAAGGATGAGGCCGATGGCAAAACAGAGGTGGAGATTTACCCGAGCGAGACCCTGGACATGGAGCAATGTAGGAAACAATCTTACTATTAGAAACTGCATATAGACACACCTTGTATTTCACAGTAAGATTTCAGTTCATTTGAGATCAAAGAACTTCATCATCAGCAGGATCATTTTAAAGTGTTTGAAAAAGAACAAATGCCATTAGGATAGAATACACAATAAATACTTAAAATTCTGGCTTTCTAACAAATAATCTAAAAATCTAGATGTCATTTTAATCTAAATATGAACATTTAGAACATTATTCTTGCATTGGCCTTGTAATTTAGTCTCAATGGTACTTCTAATTAGATTTTTTTTTTAGTAAATTCTTTATATGCAGTTTTTATTACATGTACTCACACATATATGTATTGTATGAGTTACCACTAAGATTGACCAAAGCATCATTTGTGTTGTCTTTGATCTTGTCCAATTCTCCAGTGATAAACTATGAGATAACAGTAGTGACTGGAGATGTGACATTTGCCGGCACCAATGCCAAAGTGTTCATCCAAATGTACGGAGACAAGGGGAAGACGGAGATTATCACACTGGAAAGTCGATCCAACAACTATGAGCGCAACACCACAGAAATATTCAAGGTACCAATCAGATTTCCTGTTTTCATTTGCTCAAAAATGAATCATACAAGTTAAATCTGAATGCCAAAGAGCGTTTTGAATTGAAACATTGCAACTGTTCCCCAGATGGAGGCTAAAGATGTAGGGAAGATCTTCAAGATACGTATCGGTCATGACGGCTCCGGGATCGGATCGGGCTGGTTCCTGGACACGGTGGACGTCAAACATCTAATCATGGCTTTGGTGCCCAAAGAGAAGAAGAAGGACGACAAGAAAAAGAAGAAGAAAAAGAAGAAGGATGAGGAAGATGAGGATGAGGAGGAAGGAGAGGAGATGCGAGAAGTGGTGCTGACCTATCATTTCCCCTGTTCTCGCTGGCTGGCTACAGGAGAGGAGGACGGCGAGCTGGTGGTGGAGCTGCTGCCTGAAGAAGCAGAAGAGCTGGAAGGTAAGAAATAAGTGGAACTGAATGTGACGCTGGACTGCAGAGACAGAAGAGGAGAACATTAACTGAGGACTTTCCCTGACAGCTGAGCAGCCAAAGAACTGGCAACACAAACGAAAACAAAACCTGTCAGTCTGGTTATGCTGCCAAAGGAAAAATGCAACAAATCATTTAGGCTTTTTCTAATGTATCACTCACAGATATTAAGATTACGTCATTTAAAGCACATAAAACAGAGCATATTTCCTTAGAAAAATCTCCATACAATTGGGTAACATTATCATTTTGAACATATTTTTGATACAGTTTGTAGCTGACATTAGCTCTGCCATTACCATTACACTCCTTAATTACCTCTCCATATAGTAACTGGCATGTTCACTGGCTTTGTCCATCATCACCGCACTGGATTCAAATGCATAAGGTATTTACAGGAAAATAAGCAAGCAGATGCTAGATTAAATTCATGCACATACTGTATAATGGTGTCATTAAATCAAGCAGAACTGAAATGATAAGGATTGTAACTCCAAAACAATAGAGAGGGAACATCTCACTTTCTATATTCATCCCTCATCTCATTTACAATTCCTGGAGCATCACGAGTTAACAGCGTGAATTCTGTTCACAACTGAAGTCATTTCATTGAAGTTGTTGACTGTGCAAACCAGGTACCCAACTGTGTTTTTAACCTACATTTCCACTGTCTTCATTATGGTTTTCTTCTTTAGGAACTTTTAGTGTCAACACTGCCTTTTACTGCATCATTGGTCAATCATGAAAAGAGAATTAGCTACAGCTATAACCACTGTGATTACGGCACAGTACCACAAGATGAGAGAAAAGGCTGTTTTATTAGTTGATGAGTTCATTTAAATTAGATTGGTTTTCAGTGGATGCCTTTAATACAGTACTTACAGTAGATAAGGTTTTAACAGCAGCCTCCTGGTACCACCTCTACATTCTACATAGGTTTGTGCATAAGAAGAATTGGTTATTTGCTCCATTTTAACATTTTCTTGGACATTTTTGTATCCTGTACTCAGTGTTGATGTTGTAGACGTGCACGGTTTGATTTCCACACAGTTTCCTGACCGACATGCGTGACGAGTTAAAGAGGTGCTAGTAATTCATCCCTTGTATTGTCTGACAGTCAACACCTACGAAGTGTGTGTCTTCACTGGTGACATGCTGGGAGCCGGGACCGACGCCAACGTCTTCATTAATATTTATGGGGAAAACGGAGACACCGGAGAGCGCTACCTGAAGAATTCTGACAACCTCAACAAATTTGAGCGTGGGCAGGTACGAGGGGTTAATCAGAAAGGAACCATCGGTGACTTTCTAAATCAACAAGATTAAATCAAAGAAAGTGATTATATATATTCAAAAATGTTGCAAGTTGGAAATATTCTGGGAAGCATGCTCTTTTGTGGTTCATAAAAATTAATTTTTTATATCCCACCGCCTGACATTCATATAATAATTCTTACATTAACTTTCATCAGAGATGCCTATCTTTCCACACATCTTTTCCTGGAAGGGTATCTGGATGAAAATTAACCAGCAGTCAGTCAAAGATTCATGCATTTCCACGCAACATGAGCCTTGCACTGTGGTGTGGGTGGGAGTGTATTCTCTCCTGCAGGCAAGCCAGCTGTGAGTGGAGTCCTCTGTGTCATTGAACCTGCCCTACTTTTACTCATTATTTTATCCACACCTGTGAATTATTCATCTCTTCTTTACACCTGGCTCTGTGGGAACACAAAACCCACGGCCACACACAATTTTAATTTAAACTCACAGATCAAAAGCAACAATAGCTTGTTGTCATTCAGCGATGTGGAATCCTTGTCCATAAAAACATCCGCTAGCTCTTTATTTATTTCTGACAGGAATCAGTGAGAAAATTCGGATTAAAGACACTTTAAGTGACAGAAACAAAACAGGAAGCCAAGATGGAAGATTTATCCTTGACCTTGAAAGCAATCTTTTTACCTCTTCTGGAGCTTTCAACAGTATTTTCCCACACATGGGAATTACCACATGACTTGTTTGTGAACTGAGCAAGCAAGTCATGTGATGCAATCAAAAGCTTCAGAACAGTTTCTGAATTGAGCTCATTGTGAGATTGTTTCTGTCAGATTTATGTGTTGTAGCTCAATTCTGCTGCATCTCTGAGGGGCAAATGATACTTTAAACTGCATTACATGTATCTGACAGCAGATTCATATTTTTCATGCTAAACAAATCATCAGCACATAATATATGGATGGATGAAACCACCCAGCTGCATATAAGGTGATTAAAAAATAACTCAACAATAATAAAGCTGTGCAAAAGGGGTTATTCTGCCTAACAGATTCTACATTTTCTCATATATGACTGAGCTGTTGTACAACCCTGATACTACTTTGAATCTCTGAACACTTTGTCCTCGACTGGTTGCACACCATCCCACCTTCCTCTCTTATCTTGCAGAAAAATCAATAAAAAAAAGTAATGTCTGCAACACAACAACATCTCTGGTTTGCTGTATTTTGCAGGAGGATGTTTTCATCGTGGCAGCTATTGATTTGGGTCCTCTGAAGAAGCTGCGAATCCGTCATGACAACACTCAGTCCTACTCATCTTGGTACCTAGATCGTGTGGAGATAGTGGACACTAAGGATGATACAACGTAGGTGAAACCCAACATACAGCTGTGCTCAGCTGGTCAATTAGAGATCACAAAAGAGCCCACTGTACCCTTTAAAGATTAATAGTCTTGTGTAATTACACAGCTGATGGTCACATAACAGCATGTCATCTTTGAGCTAGAGCTGATAAGAGGTCTTTCTCGGCTCTGCAGATACTACTTCCCATGTAACCGGTGGCTGGCAGTGGATGAGGACGACGGGCAGATCGCGAGAGAGCTGGTTCCTGTGGACGAGGCCTTCATGTGGAAGGACGACGACGGGGAGGGGACGGGAGCCACTCTGGGGCTCGAGCAGAAATGTAGCGCAGTTTCAAAGTCGGCTTATGTTTTAGTAGAGGGACGAGATAAAAGGAGTCTGTGTTTAAGTATTTATCTAAGTGCTGTGAAAAATGCAGGTGTAGATGAGAACAAAGAGGGACTCGTGTATTAGTGTGAAGATGAAAATGTTTAAAATACTGACTTATTCAATTTATCTTGCAGCCATGTCTACTACATATACTCTTAAAATAAAAACTGGAGAGAAGAAGTATGCCGGAACTGATGCCAACGTCTTTGCCATCCTCTTTGGTGAAAACGATGATACAGGTTTGATAATTCACCAGCAGCCCCATTCTATGTGTTATTGGCTTAATGATAATCATCTTCATGTCACTCGCAGGGATCGTCAACCTAAAAGCTTGTAAGAACTATAAGAATAAATTTGAACAGGGGATGATCAATGAGTTCACCGTTGAGGCCGTGGACTTGGGAGACTTGGAAAAGCTTAGAATTGGGCATGACAACTCAGGTAGGGAAAGAAAAGGCTCTATTCTGACAGAGGCAGCACAGTGTTAGAAACTAATCAATATTTTTCCACTTTCAGGGGGTTCGTCTGGTTGGTTCTTGGACTGGGTGGAGATTGATGCCCCCTCACAGGGTCAGAGGCTTCGCTTCCCTTGTGGCCGCTGGTTGGATAAAGGAGAGGATGACGGTGCGATAGTGAGGGATCTTTATCCTGCTGAGTTACAGACTGAATTCTACATGCCATGTGAGTGAACAGCTGTGTGAGGAATACTCGGGTCCATTAGTGAAAGTAGCAGAGCGCTGATTGAGAAATATCCTTGTAAAAGTGCTTTATGCAAAGTTTTACTCTGATGAAAGTGTGGAAGCATTAGCTGTAAAATGTATTCAGAGCACTCTTTCTGGAGAACAGTGCTTGTCAGAGCGTCGACTGTGAGGGGTATAATGATGTTGTTGTGATTTCCAGCCTTTTAGAAAGCACCATAGCAAGATTCTGCCATTTGACTCACACATGTAACAGCCCAAATCACAACGACAAATCACGTTGCATCCATGACAACTACTTCATTTTTGCTTTTAACAAGCAAAAAATGCAAAACTAAGGTTTAATGTTAGGTCAAAGTCTGTCTCATCGCTCAGTTTTGTAGCAGGAGTCCATCAGCATTTAATCATCTGTAAAAACAAAAAAATCCCCCCAAAAAGTCTATAAATATGAAAAAAAAACTGTAGACTCCTTAAATATTATAGCATCTTTAGAAAGTGGACTCTAACATTTTAATTTGATTTTACATAACTGTGCACAATTATCAAATGTTTTTTTTTTTACATTAAAATGCATTCTGCATTCAAAATCTTGCTGAGTATGACCATCAAAGTAAAATCATGGGCCAAAAATATACCTGCAATATAAAGAAAAATCTCCAACTCTATTTGTTTCTACAAAATGTAAATCCTCAAATGCCATAACAATGAAATATACTAAAAGTTCTGCATGCAATATATGTTAAAGAGCTCCCAAAGTGGTCATAGAATTATTTATTATTTTTATCTTGTTCCTATAAAATACTTCCTTGAACACACAAATTAACATCTTCTGCTGCTACAATGTTTTTTGGGACGTTAGGGGCTCCACAAAGTGTCAAAGCTGTGTTGAAATATTCTCCAGCTCAAATATCACCAAACAAACCCTCTCCTTTGATACTTTCAGTTGTGCCGTATGAGATAAAGATATACACCAGTGATGTGTTTGGAGCGGGAACAGACGCTGATGTGTTTATAGTTCTGTACGGACAGAAGGGGGTTTGCACGCAGCAGAAACATCTTTGTGTCAACAAGAGAGAGCGACGTCTATACTTTGAGAGGGGAGCTGAGGACATGTTTATTGTGGAGGTGAGAGTGTGGATTTAGACTATAAAGCCTTTAAAACACTAACTGCTGCTCTGTAAATTGTAATTGTAAGTTCTGCTTTCACAGCTGGAGGATATCGGTGATGTTATAGAGAAAATCAGGATAGGACATGACAACAGGGGAACCAACCCAGGATGGCACCTCGACAGAGTGGAGATCAGGCGACAGCTCAGGAAAGGAAAGGTAGAAAAAATCCACTTGAAATGCTCGGATAAGTGCATCATTAAGAGTTTCCTTATAAGTGCCCGCAATTAAATTATTCACAAATCAATAAATTAGCAACGTCCGGCCTGCAAATCTCTTAGAGTCAGCTCCACTTTTCTTCCATGTTAGAGAGACACAGCTGAGCCTGGCTTGGGGATTTGTTTGTGTGGCAGGGTTCAGAGACGACTATTTTCCCATGTGAGTGCTGGCTCGCCAAGTCTGAGGATGACGGGGAGACGGTGAGGGAGCTGGTCTCCTCGGACATCATCACAGAGAAACTCCTCAGGGATGGGACGCTGAAGAGGACTGAAACAGAGGTGGAGGATGCTTTGGAAAGTAGGTTTGACCTGTTTTCAGCGTTGGAATGTAATGAAGTACATATTCTCAAGTACTGTACTTATGGACAAATCCGGAATAAGTATTTCCATTAAACCACTACCCTGCAGATTAAAATAGTTAAGAGTACTTCAAAGTAACCCAGGCGAGAGCCCCCATCCCAGTAAAATACCACTACACATAATATAGTACTCACAGGTGCTGATTTTCTGCATAATGACTACTTAAACTAGTGATATCTGTACTTTGAAGGATGCTTTGCAAATAATACAGCAGTCACATACTTGATTATAATCCAGATCTTTCTAATAATAATGTACAAAATGAGAAAACTGTGTGAAAGGGGTTATTCATAGTGATGAACCTGCCTTAATCTGCAGCCCCCTTCTGCTTTATGGAGCTTTATGCTGAGTTTTCATGCTTTATCTGTCCGGCCTGCAGCTTCACTGTTTGGTTCATTCTCACGGTGCTCATGGCACAGTTTCTGGCCACGGCAGGCAGCTGTTTTCTCTGAATAATCTCTGAAAGCCCACTACTGCTCTGCACTAAATGGCAGACAGACAGTTGGAGACTAGAGGGTGAACATAAAGGAGAATTTAGGAGATAAAGATGCACATGTTTCCCTCACAAGTTGAAACCAAGTGTGCAGGAACAAAGCTTCAAATGAATGATTCTGGATGTGTTAACAGTCAACTTCTTTAAACAATAAGATAAGATCAACTTTTTTGATTCATCACCAGGGAAACTTACATGCTAGTGTTGCCAGCTACTAATGAGGCATGGAAGAAACAGGACATGAAACACAGAAGTACAATATAGGCTAAAAGTAAAGATATAATGAAGATACTTTTACATGTACAGATGAGGCATGATGAATTTCAGTATTAGCTGATGGATATACGGGTATGTGTCAGTGTGGTTGGATGGATAATTCACCCACTTAAACGACACCTAAATTATTTTTATTGATCAACTGACTTCTTGCAAAATACAATAAACAGAAAAAAACTGAGTCAAATCAGTGTTTGGTGTGACCAACCCTTGCTTTTATAACAGCAACAGTTCTCCAAGGTACCTATACCTCTCATTTAAAGCCATACAAGGCATTTTTAAAATAGCACAAGCAGCAATAGTTCCCTATTTTATAAAAAAAATAGAGTATACACAGCAAAATGGTAGTTTTAAACCTCTTCTTTGTTGTCATCTATAGAGGCACATACTCAGTGAAGGGTTCAAATATGCTGCCCGCTATTTTCACAGTCTAAGAAACAATCTGTTTGCAAGCTTTTACTGACAAGCTTTAATTTAAAAAAGGGTCTGAGGTAAAGGATTTAATAGGGAGGACAATATAAGTCAAACTTTGAGATATTATACCAGATGAACACACATAATGCTGGACTGAAAGCCACACAATTCATTAAAGAGGGAAAATTCCAAATCTGAATATTCTTAATTTTGCGGCCCTATAGTTTTAAAAACCTGTGGACAAACAAGGTGTGCATCTGCTTAATTCACAGCATTTTTTCTTCCATCACAGCCCACACGTACACGGTGTCAGTGCGGACAGGTGACATGTACGGAGCAGGAACCGATGCCAACGCTTTTCTCACCATTTACGGAGACCTGGGAGACACAGGAGAACGCAAACTCGCCAAATCTGAAAACAACAAGAACAAGTTTGAGAGAGGAGAGGTATGTGGGGGAAAGTACGGTCACATTACTGTTGGTGTGTAAAACTCATCAAAATCTGTTCAATTCTGTTTGGTGTCTTAGGTGGACAAGTTCACTATCGAGGCTGTGGATCTGGGGCAAGTGTTCAAGATTCGCATTCGTCATGATAACTCCATGGTAGGGGCTGACTGGTACCTGGACCAGGTGGAGGTGCTGGATGTTGAAACAGAAGAGGTGTACATGTTCCTGTGTGAGCGCTGGCTGTCAAAGAAGAAGGAGGACAAACGAATAGAGAGGACCTTCTTTGTCAAGGTTTGTTGAACTTTGGTTAATATGAATGCCATATTGTTCCTTGTGTATGATTGCTGCTGCAGTCCAATCTGTCTGTTCTGTGTCTGGTTTAGGGGTATGAGGGTGAAAGAAGCACTGATCCATATTCTAAGAAGATGGCTCAGGCCAAACTAGGACTAGACAGAAATGCCAACAAGAAGAAAAAGAAGAAAAAGGTGGCAGCGGTGGAAGAGGGTCCAAGTAAGTAAGGATGGGATTTGAATATGATGAAATGTGCTTTCTTGAAGCAAAAGACAAACATAAGAGAACCTTTTGAAAATTCTGTCAAACACCAGCCATAACAGAACAAAATACAATTTTTTGGTACGATTTATCAGATCAGTTATTTTTACAGTTTGTACTTAATTATTTAAAGTTAAAGAAATGATTCAACATTGGTGGAAATATATTTATTTGTGTTTGTGCTAATAGTTATATGATAACTTGATTCTGAATTTTAGAGGGGCCGCAGCCCATGTGGCTCCCCTTCACCAGGTCAGGCACTACCGTCGGCACAAGGACTCTCCTCCCACTGAACAGCCCGCCTCGACAATACGGCGGATGGACAGACGACCAGCTACAGCTCCGGCTCCTCTCCCTGCCCGTCGCCCGAATATGCCATCGAAGCACTCCCCAGCTCCAGATGGAGGCGTTGCTGGTCACCTCGTCCTCTGTTCAATCCCACGACACTCATCGTCGGCAACAGTATTGTCAGAAACATCCGTTTCTTCAACACCATCACTCGGTCTTTTCGTGGCGCCACTGTTGCCGTAATCCTGGACAAACTTCCGGAGCTGTTACAGTCCATCCCATCCTCCATATGCCGTGTGATTATTCACGTCGACACAAACGGCAGGCCCCGGCGGCAGAGCTGACTAAAAGGGATTTTATGGACCTCTTCACCTCTCTGAAAAGCTGTGATAAGTCGGTGTTTATCAGCGGGTCCATACTGACTCTGTCTGGTAGTGCCCAGCGTTTTTCTAGACTCCTCAGTTTGAGCACCTGGCTCTGGCACACCTGAATTTTACTGACAATTTTAATCTCTTCTAGAACCGTCCTGGGTTTATCGTTGTGAGGGACTGCATCTGAGCACACTGGGCAGCTCAGTTTTAACAGCAAACATTCACCATGTGGTCTAATCTACACCTGCTGACTGACAGCGCATAGGCCACGCCCCCTCACCTCACACCTCACATGCTTCCCCTCTGTCCACAGAAACACTGGACTACATCCCAGCTGTTGTTTTTAACAGACCAAACAAAACCCGGACTGTTTTTAGACCAAGAACCCTGCTTCCAGTAAAATGCTGCAAAGTCTCATACTGAGACTTTGAAATATGTAGCATATTGCTGTACAGCACTTAAGAGGGACAGGTAATTCAAATAAATAAAAAAAAACATTCTTAAATAGAATAAATAAATAAAAGAAACAGAAGAAAATGCCATGTGATTTCAGCTGGATTATTTCTTTGTTGGAAAGAGGATCAACCACTGTGAGGTCTGCGGATTATCCTGAGTAACCACAACATTATTTACATTTCTGAATATTTTAACCCTTACGTCGTCCTGCGGGTCAAAACTGACCCGGTTTACAGTTTGAAGATGTGGAAAAAGTATATATTTTCATAGCGAAACTTCTGATATCCACATTTTAAACATTTTTGGGAAATCTTTGAACACTTTTTGGTGGAAAAAAATAAATACTTAAAATGTTTCTTTAAGAACATTCATATAAAAATCAACCAAACTCCAGCAGAATTCGCTGGATTTTGTTTGATTTTTATGTGAATGTTCTTAAAGAAAATATGACAAGTTTTACTGATATATATGTAATCACTCTAGATATTTTTACTAATTTTTTTAAGATTTTTGCCCATTTTTTGAAAGCATTTCAAGAATTTCTTGGCAAATTTGGGGATTTTTTTAAAATAAAAATTTTAAGGCACACTTGAAGGAATTATTGAAATTTTCTTCATGAATGTTTTGCAAATGTTCAAAAATTTGCGGAATTTTTTGCTGAATTTGTGGATATTTTTTTAGACAAGGAAACAATATTTTTTGGTGCCCGTAAATGAGGACAGCAGGAGGGTTAAACAGCATAAGCTATATTCCATTCACCTCCATTACTTCTATACTCAGTTTAGAGAAAGCAGGTGTCTTTGAAAGCTGCAACTAAGAGGTAATTCTTGAATTATCATTCGATAATGACTGATAAGTGCAAGAGACTTTTTATGCATTCTTTTAAAATGTATATCTCTACATCTTGCCTCTATTCTGTTTAAAGTTTGCACAGAACTTTAAATTTAGTCTCTCAGACATCAGAAACCACCACACAATCCATGTTTTATTAAGCAGCATTTTCAACATGTGATCAAGCAACAACATAACTTATTCTCTTACATTTAACAACAGTACATTCATCAAACAGCTCTTGCAGGACAAAAAAAAGTTCAGTTAGCATGTAGCCCTATAGGTTTGGTGTGATGCTGGTCCAGCAGCAGCTGAGGCCACATGACAGCTTTTCCTTTGACAGATAGAGCATTGGCTGAATGGTGCTGCTGAAGTCCATCAAGCCGAAGGCGACGTAGTGAATGTAGCAGCGAAACACGTCAGGAGAGAAGTATTCTTGGAAGGGGAACAGTGCAACAGGTGGGAAGTAGTTGAACACTATGATGGCCAGGATAACGAGCACCATCTTGAAGGCTCTCTTTTTCACGGGGTGCATCTCGGCACTGCCGGGCCCTGACTGCCTCAATGCCCAGAGAATCATGATGTTGCAGAACACCACGAAGGCAAACGCTGCCAGGATCATCGCCGTGAAGACCTTCTCAAAGTTGTAAATGTTGCCCACGCATTTATCGGTGGCATAGGCCATAACGAGGGAGGGCTGTGGTTCAGGTGGTAGAGCGGGTCGTCCAATGATCGAAGGGTCGACGGTTCGATTCCCGCTCTCGCCTAGTCATGTGCTGCATGCTGAAGTTTCCTTGGGCAAGATTCTGAACCCCGAATTGCCTACCAGTGACTGTTCCATGTATGAATGTATACTGACTGATGTTGCAGGTTGATTAGCAACATGCACATTAGTGTGTATGTCTCGGTGAATGGGAGCAATTGTTGTAAAAGCGCTATATAAGAGCAAGTCTATTTACCATTTACCAAACCACGATGGCCAGGACCGCCATATGCTGACGGTCCTTCAGCTCAGTGAAGGTGATGGGGTGGACCACAGCCGGATCGCTCCAAAACGTGGACCGGATCAGACCAAAAAATGGACCAGACTGCAGTTGAGGAAAACGTGGACCGGATCAGACCAAAAAGTGGACCGGACTGGAGTTGAGGAAAACGTGGACCGGATCGCTCCAAAAAGTGGACCGGACTGCAGTTGAGGAAAACGTGGACGGGATCAGACCAAAAAGTGGACCGGACTGGAGTTGAGGAAAATGTGGACCGGATCAGACCAAAAAGTGGACTGGACTGGAGTTGAGGAAAACGTGGACGGGATCGCTCCAAAAAGTGGACCGGATCGCTCCAAAAAGTGGACCGGACTGTAGTTGAGGAAAACGTGGACCGGATCGCTCCATAAAGTGGACCGGACTGGAGTTGAGGAAAATGTGGACCGGATCGCTCCAAAAAGTGGACCGGACTGCAGTTGAGGAAAACGTGGACCGGATCAGACCAAAAAGTGGACCGGACTGCAGTTGAGGAAAACGTGGACCGGATCGCTCCAAAAAGTGGACCGGACTGGATTTGAGGAAAATGTGGACCGGATCAGACCAAAAAGTGGACCGGACTGGAATTGAGGAACACGTGGACCGGATCAGACCAAAAAGTGGACCGGACTGCAGTTGAGGAAAACGTGGACCGGATCGCTCCAAAAAGTGGACCGGACTGGAGTTGAGGAAAACGTGGACCGGATCGCTCCAAAAAGTGGACCGGACTGGAGTTGAGGAAAACGTGGACCGGATCGCTCCAAAAAGTGGACCGGACCGGAGTTGAGGAAAACATGCACCGTATCAGACCAAAAAGTGGACCGGACTGGAGTTGAGGAAAACATGGACCGGATCAGACCAAAAAGTGGACCGGACTGGAGTTGAGGAAAACATGGACCGGATCGCTCCAAAAAGTGGACCGGACTGCAGTTGAGGAAAACGTGGACGGGATCAGACCAAAAAGTGGACCGGACTGGAGTTGAGGAAAATGTGGACCGGATCAGACCAAAAAGTGGACCGGACTGGAGTTGAGGAAAACGTGGACCGGATCGCTCCAAAAAGTGGACCGGATCGCTCCAAAAAGTGGACCGGACTGTAGTTGAGGAAAACGTGGACCGGATCGCTCCAAAAAGTGGACCGGACTGTAGTTGAGGAAAACGTGGACCGGATCGCTCCATAAAGTGGACCGGACTGGAGTTGAGGAAAAAGTGGACCGGATCGCTCCAAAAAGTGGACCGGACTGCAGTTGAGGAAAACGTGGACCGGATCAGACCAAAAAGTGGACCGGACTGCAGTTGAGGAAAACGTGGACCGGATTGCTCCAAAAAGTGGACCGGACTGGATTTGAGGAAAACGTGGACCGGATCAGACCAAAAAGTGGACCGGACTGGAATTGAGGAAAACGTGGACCGGATCAGACCAAAAAGTGGACCGGACTGCAGTTGAGGAAAACGTGGACCAGATCGCTCCAAAAAGTGGACCGGACTGGAGTTGGGGAAAACGTGGACCGGATCGCTCCAAAAAGTGGACCGGACTGGAGTTGAGGAAAACGTGGACCGGATCGCTCCAAAAAGTGGACCGGACCGGAGTTGAGGAAAACATGCACCGTATCAGACCAAAAAGTGGACCGGACTGGAGTTGAGGAAAACATGGACCGGATCAGACCAAAAAGTGGACCGGACAGGAATTGAGGAAAACGTGGACCGGATCGCTCCAAAAAGTGGACCGGACTGGAGTTGAGGAAAACGTGGACCGGATCAGACCAAAAAGTGGACCGGACTGGAATTGAGGAAAACGTGGACCGGATCGCTCCAAAAAAGTGGACCGGACTGCAGTTGAGGAAAACGTGGACCAGATCGCTCCAAAAAGTGGACCGGACTGGAGTTGAGGAAAACGTGGACCGGATCGCTCCAAAAAGTGGACCGGACTGGAGTTGAGGAAAACGTGGACCGGATCAGACCAAAAAGTGGACCGGACTGGAGTTGAGGAAAACGTGGACCGGATCGCTCCAAAAAGTGGACCGGACTGGAGTTGAGGAAAACGTGGACCGGATCAGACCAAAAAGTGGACCGGACTGCAGTTGAGGAAAACGTGGACCGGATCGCTCCAAAAAGTGGACTGGACTGGAGTTGAGGAAAACGGGCACTGGAGCAGTCAAGAGACCAGACAGAAGAGAGCAGAGAGCAGAGACGAGACAGAAAACAGAGCAGAAACGAGACAGAAAAGACAGCAGAGACAAGACGACAGATGACAAAAGACGACACCTTGAAGGACAGTTGGACAAGGACAAGGCTTCCCTCCATAAAAACAGTGCCTTGATCTCAGAAAAGGGCCAGCAGGTGGAAAACCTAAAGAGTCAGCCAACTGTGCTGGGTGGGGAAAGTACCTCAGTTAAGACACTGCAGGGTACAATTCAGTCCTTGGAGTAAGACAGAGCTAATCTTGCAAATACAACCAAATTCTCTTTTGAAGTTGGCAACACTTTGAAAGAAAAACCTAAACTTTCATTTAACAAGATAAAGACACTTGAATATTCCAAGACCTGAAACAGCTGAAAGGAAATTTATCTTGAATTAGCTTTCAACAGGAGGATGCAGCTCTGTGTGTGCTTGGATGTCTACAGTGATAAAATCAGTGTCAGCTCCACTCTTTCCAAAAAAAATCAAATATTACAGCTTAAAAATTTACCATCAATCAATCAAAACCTGTTGTTGCTGTGATGGAGAAAACTGAAAGAGTTGTTATGGACAAAATCTTAAATGTTTCATCAGTGCTTTCCTTGTTTCGTTTCCACGTTTGTTTACAATTGAATTTATTGTAGTTATTGTTATTTCCTGAAGGTTTTGATTTGTACTTCTTGTTTTATTTTTTGTTTTATGCTGTGGCTGTCTAATTTGAATTGCAGTTGTTGCTGTAGCCTGGCTTTGTTAGGAGGATTTATATTTTCTTTGATCCTCTAATAAATTGTTACTGCACTTTATGCTCTACATGTTGACTTGAGATTTGACAATTGTGAGAGTGTGACTTTTGTTCATATATATCAGCAGTTCATATACCTCAAGATATGATGAGACAGCCTTTATTGTGAGCTCCTATTGGTAGTTAATCTCTACAAGTTTGACCTCTTTACTAGCAGTTTTTATTTGTACCAGAAGTTTTTATTTGTAGATCTATAGTTATTTTGTTACAGTCGTATATATTATATGTTACTGAACAGTTGGCAAGCTGTGCCATATGCAGTTTTGGTGTCCGCCGCGAGTGTCCGCTACGTCCCACATTGTACCCCACAAGTATACTCCTTGTCCCACATCCTGTGAGTTTCGATCTGGTCACCCTAAGGTGCTGTTAGGGGATTAGCTTCCCTCAGACAAACCAGGCCACGTTTTCACTTATTTCCAGTGTTTCTGCTAAGTTAACTGGCTGGTGGCAAAATTTCAAATAATTTTTTAAAGATATATCCCTGATATCAGTTCCATCTAAGTTTGAGAAAGGTCAAGGAGATGTATTTAGCCTGGAGACAGATGATATTACTCATCTGAAGAAGTCAAAACAGTCCGAAGAAACTCAGAGTTGGTACTAAATTTTAAATGAAAAAACATTTTTAACCAATTCTTCTCTCTCACCCAGTCATCCCCTATCACTTCACTCTGTCCACGGGGATGGACCGAGATGCCAGCACTACAGCCAGAGTATATGTCATCATCATCGGTCCCGGCGAGATCGAAACAGACCGACTGTGGCTGGACCTGCCGGAGGGAAAGACGTCCTTCATGGCTGGCACCATGGAGCACTTTGTTAGCTATGGAACGGATGTAGGAGAGATCAAGCGAGTGGAAGTGAGAATCTGGGACCAACTCTGTGGCTCAATCTGTGAAACTGTCTCCTTTCTGCTGCCTCCTCAGATGTGCTGATGTTAAAAATTTAAATAAAGCCATTCTAGCTCAGCAATAATTAATCCTAACTGTGCCTTCTGGTACCTAGATCAAACAAAATCAAATGATACATCAATTCCCACTTCTACCTTACCCCTCCCCACCTCTCTCTCTATCCTTTCCCTTCTCTTTCCTCTCGTGTCTCTTCCTCAGCTTGGCCATAACGGTGTCACACCAGAGAGCTGCTGGTTGGTGGATGAGGTGTCGGTTGCCGTGCCAACCAAAGGTATCAAGTACATCTTTCCATGCAAGTGCTGGCTGGCTAAAGACAGGGGAGATGGTCTGACTGCCAGACTGTTCAATGTGTTGGACTCCAGCACGATCAACATTATCCGCAAAGTGAGTCACTGCACCTAAAATATGATGTCTTGGAAAACATTCAGTTACCGTGTTACATAAAAAAACTGAAATTGTCTCTTCTACATCGGTATTATCTACTGTATGTTTCAGGTTGTTTATTCAGCCACAGTTGTCACAGGGGACACTCAGTATGCAGGGACTGATACCAACATTTTCCTGACTGTGTACGGAGCCAACGGGAGCACGGAGGAAATGCTGCTGCCTAAAAATGAGGATAGGTCAGTCGCCTAGTAACCAGCCTTCAATAAAGGAAAACCAGTTGGAGTAGCTATGTTCAAATGTAACAAAATCTAGCAGCACCTCAAAAGCTCACTGATTTGCATGTCATTTGTTTGATCCACAGTAAAGCCAAAGTGTTCAGTCATCAAATCTCTGTTTATGTGCTGGACTTTGTTTTTGGCCCAAAGCAGTAATTTCATTGGCCTGCACTGGTTGCTTGATGACAAGTCTCCTGAAAATCACTGCTTGCAGCCAGCAAATAGTCTGCCACATAAACCCCCACAAAATGTTTTTACACTTTGGTTTTTGTACAGATTAAATAAACAAGATGTAATGTGTTAATCAGTGCTGTTACCTTTGGGCCGAGCTAGCATAGCTGCTTCATTGTTTTCACACTGTAAGCTGAGCTGAGCTAACCAGCTGCTGACTCGAGCTACATATTTAATGTGAAGGCATGAAAGCAGCACTGATGTAACTCTCAGTTGGACAGCCGTCAAGCGCATTTTTAAGATGCAACTATTTTATTGGAATAACCACCCCACGTTCCTTTAAAATGCAAATTGATACATACATGTTGTTCCATCAGGTTTGAAAGAGGCCAAGAAGACACGTTCAGCCTGGAGATAGATGACATCGCTCCTTTGAAGAAGATCAGAGTTCGGATTGATGGCAGCGGGAGCCGCCCTGACTGGTTTCTTGACAGGGTAACATTAAGACTGCAAGGGTTTCTGTCTATGGGGGTAACATTTCTGGTATCGGAATATAGTATGCAATAAAGAATGATGAATATTGCTTGTGGTGGCACGAAGCAGAAATCAGGTCACAGAATTTGGTGCAACTGACGCATCATGTCTTATAACAGCATCATCATGTGCATCATTACAGTATAGCAGTGAACTATAATTCTTCTTCATCTGACAGAATCTGCTACAGCATCAAACATTTTCATTGTAAAGTTCACCAGCATATTTTCAATTATAGGTTCAATTTACTTTTGCAACATCCAAAAAAGCTGCATTGCTTTATCTGACTCCTTTCAAGGTCAGACAATTTGTGATCTTGCTGTACATTTGTATCTTGTTTAAAATTATGTAGTACACAAGTATAAACTTGTTAAATTTACTTAAAATTGCTATTTGAAGAAATATGCAATTGCATATTTTTCTCAATTTGCTCATCCCTCATGACTCATGAGGGTTGGATTCTGTTAAGTCCTATGACTAAACAGCACGAAGGTTTGCAATTCAAGCCTTTGTCTCATCATGATGGTGGAGTAAAAGCCTCAGTAAATCTTCTTAGATCCTGATGCGGAACCTGACCACCGACGAAGTGTATCTGTTCACCTATGAGGACTGGCTGTCCAAGACCAAAGGGCCGAAAAGGACGAAGGTGTGTGAGCTGGCGGCGGTGGTGGACGAGGAGGAGATGGTGGAAAAAACAACCTACATCATCCAGGTCCAGACCAGCGACGTCGGAGGTGGGTATCATGAGTTTTCTACAGTATATTCAAGGGGTGAATTAGATTCATGCTTAGTTGTTTTAAGCCATTTTAAATCAAATATATTGGGGTAAAATTTAAGCTGTTAATTCCAAAGTCTTGACTAAGTTGAGAATAACGTTCCAGTCAACACTTACAGCTTGTAGCTCCTTAAAATGAATACGTAGTTCACAAAAAATCCTGCAACAATTAGACAAATTTCTTGCTAATCATTTGTTGACCCCTCAGACTTGTCTTGCAACCTCTTAAAGGAGGATACATTTTGTTTGTTGAGTCGCTTTGAGCATTTAACAAACACTAAATCAGATATAGGGCATTTAATTTGAGCAAGTAAAATGCTACTAATGGATTTATTTGTGTCAAACTGTGGTGGAGTCCATGCTGCTAATCTATGTGATTTTCCAGGTGCTGGTACTGATGCCAACGTGTTTCTGATGGTGTTTGGGGAGTATGGAGACACTGGGACGTTGCCTCTCAAGGAGAGCACTAACAGGAACAAGTTTGAGCGAAAAATGAAGGACGTGTTCAGATTTCCTGACATGCTCAGTCTGGGCGAACTGTCCAAAGTCAGAGTGTGGCATGACAACAAAGGTGAGGAGCAGAGGAGCGCTGGGTGTCGGATCAACGTAACAAACAGCACAAAAAACCCCCCAAAAAAACTATTTTTAGTTTTTCACTTATTGAAGATATTTGTGGTTTGTTTGGTTTAAACATGTCTGAGTTCAACTAGTCAAATTTTATGTTCTATATGATGCATTCTGTGTTGCATTCATTATTAATATTGATTCAGAATGAGACAAATTGTTTCTCATGATTTTGATGTTGGACAAAGTCAATTTTTATGATCTTCTTAACTTGACTTTTAAGAAAACCTGTTAACCACTTAAAATTTGTAAAGATTTTAGCTCATGTGTAACCTGAAATGGTGACACAACAGAAGATATGTATCTTTGCTGTAAAAATGTTCACTACTCTGACTTTTAAGGAAAATGTCCTTCAGACAGAGAGGAATACAGTGTATTTCCTTCATTCAGCTGTTTAATGGTGAAAATATGATCATTACTTTAGAAAGCTTTTATGCAGAAAAAGAATAAATCTATCATGGTCTTTGTCGCTGAAAACAGGCCCTGTTCCTGGCTGGCACCTGGAGTACATTGATGTCAAAGATGAGACCATGGATCAGACCTTCAGGTTCCCCTGCGACCGCTGGTTGGCTAAAAATGAAGACGATGGGCAAATTATGAGGGAGCTGGCTTGTGCCAACAATGACTCTCTAGACCTCAGTGACAAAACCAGTTAGTAAAAATGGAAGACATAATTACAAGCTCTGTAAATGTCAGAGATGAACAGCTAATTACAACCATTTGCCAGATGTGAAATGATTATTGTGCCACAATTTCTCTCTCTTTGCATTCCCACAGAATATGAAATTGCCACAACTACTGCGAACACAGACGATGCCTCTACCGTGGAAAACGCCTGGATCGTGTTGGAAGGAAGGAAAGCCCGATCCAAAGAGTTTGTTCTGGAGAATAAGAAAAAGAAGTTCTTATGGTAGGTCTTCAAAGAGAGTCCAGGGTCCTCAGCTCTTGGTAAAACCCTGTTATATGGCCTTACATAATCTCCCCTCTTTCACATGTTTTGTTTTTCTACCGTCTTTTATCTTGTAGCTTCACTTTCTGTTCTCAAAGTCTCTGTTCTCGGGAGAGATAATCCCATGAGACGCGCTAAAGTAAAAGTCTCAGGCAGACCACTGAATTTAACTGTTCAGAATCAAACCTCTGCACAAACTCTGCTAGCAGCTAAAACCTTTCTTTCTTTCTTTTTGGGTTTGCACCCTTTCACAGCGGTGCCACTGACACATTTGAGTTCTCGTCCAAGCATGTGGGGGAAATCGCTGGCATCTGTCTTGGCCATATCACCAAAGATGGCAAGAAGGTGAAGAATGAAGCATTCTGGCATGTTATGGAGGTGGTGGTGACAGAAAAGGAGCTGGGAAACAAGTAAGTGGGGTCTCACCCAACCTACATCGTGTTATATGAAACGTCACGTTGATGATAATGTTGACTCTAAACCTTTGCTTGTGTTCAGGTATTTCTTCCGCTGTGATGCACAAATCCCCCTGGCAGCCAAAAAGGACCAGTTCCTGACATTCGAATGCTACAAGTCCATCGAGAGCTTTGCCAGCAAAGTCCGCAGCCTGGTTCCCGTCAAGTACGAAATCATCATCATTACCGGGGACGTCAAAGGGGGAGGTACAGACGCAAATGTTTTCATCACCATCTACGGCGTCAACGGTGACTCGGGCAAACGTCACCTGCGGCAGAAGTTTCGCAACCTTTTTGAGAGAGCGCAGACGGATCGCTTTGTCGTGGAGATGCTGGACCTTGGGGAGCTGCTGAGGGTCAAAGTGGAGCACGACGGCAGCAGCACCAGCTGTGGGTGGTATTTGGAGTGTGTGGAGGTGACCAACACAGCCAACTCAGTCACAACCATCTTCCAGTGTGGAAAATGGCTGGACACACGGAAGGCTGACGGACAGATTCAGCGAGTGCTCTACCCCAAATACTAAGAGGAAAGTGTCAGAAACTAGTTGTTAAGTGTTTTTGTTTGTTTGTTTTTTACCACATTGGACAATCTTTGTGAGGAAAAAGTTAGATTTAACAAACTTGGATGTAACTTTTATTGGATAAAGCCAGTATTCTTTTTTAAAGTTTGTGCCAACTCATTCCAATTCCTCTCCTCAAGCCTCAGAAAAAGCCATTTGATACTATCTTTTCTTATGCGATTTGACAAATAAACAGATCTGATTATTACCCAAAGCTGATACTACAGCACGGTAAACATTCAGTTTTTGGTTCTTCATTTTGACTTATTAATCATGACTCAAAGTCAAGGTAATTTCTTTTACAACCAAGTGCCAATCGTTTGACACTTACAGTTGGAAAGAATGAGAAGTAGTCCCTCTAAAGCTGAATCACCTTGTTCGAATTACAGTAGATCCAACCTGGACTCTTACTCAAAAGAGGCTTTGGGCATTTAGAGTTGGAAAAACAACAAATAAACAAGACTCACAACAATCATACTAAAAACAGGATTTTTGAGTGGGCTGCTGATGAACTGTGTTCTCCCACAATGCACAGGAGAAATGACGGCAACAATAAAAGAAAACTAATTGTGGACGGTGTTGAACCGTGTTCCCTCTAATTTTTCATGAGTCTGAGCAAACACACAAACTCCCTGACCGGTCCCTTGGACCACTGTGAGCAACATCAGATGTGTGTACTGTGGTCACGCCAGCATCGCATCCATCCAAGTTACATGGTTTATTAAAAGAATCAAATTACAGCATTTACATTTCTGTTAAAACACTTTGTCAACAGGAGCTAGTTGAAGGCTGCAGTGATTTTGGTGTCACTACAATGTATAAGAGTGAAGTTATTGAATATTTGTGTCTCTCCTTGCTGTTGCCGCAGTGTTGCAATTTGCAGACGATCCCTGTGCACTCCATAGACACCAATGTTATTTCTGCCGCTTGAAAGACAGCTACTTTTGATAAAACTGGGCTTGTAGCACATTGTCTTTCTTACAACAATGGGAAAGAGGCAATGTTTATGTTTTGACAACCTATATCTAATGAGTTATTGATGCCGGAAATCTGAATCTGTGAATATCTTTCCAACTTTACCAAACTTGGGGCCACTACCACACAATGAGTGGTATATTTAATTATGAAAAAAACATTTAGATGTTAAATTTTCACTCAAAGCCGCCAGGAGCTGGGTCTTTAAAATAACCGTCGTCTCGTTACAGAGTGAAAGTAGCAGTTCCTTTTTAAGGTCAGAGATTGCAGCATCTGAGAGCCTCTTCAAAAGAAGACGTAGTTGATGAAGGCGTTCTGGAGCAGAAAGACCACAACCAAGCAGCCTTGAGATCTTAGACAGCACCTCCCTCAGGTGGGTGTCAACAGTGTTCACGGTCAGGTCTGTGGTAATCCCATCAAAAAACAAAACAGAAAAAAATCAAGATGAAGGCTGAATCCCAAACCGCCCCCTACACACTATCCCTACACACTACCCCTCCGTTTGCGCGTTCCCGCGGAGGGTCCTCCATTTTAAGGGCCGTCCCAAACCGCGTAGTGCGGAGGGGGAGTGGACTGTTCAGCCCTTAAATAGCGAGTCTCCATCGATGCTCACTCTCGACAACTTTTTCAGGAAGTGCAACGTCGAAATGGAGGAGGAAACAACATATCGATGTGAGTTCCACATGCGTCCATTATTTCTCCCACGCCTTTCTCACACTGAAAGAATATCACAAAAAGAGTGGTGAAAAAAGATAAAACAAAAGAAACAAATCCTCTTCTCTGCTGACGTTTGATTTAATTGTGCACCCCGTGACACCTTAAAATTTGAACACAACTGACAGAATTCATTTATTCATTCATTTGTTGGATTTGAAATGCCAGACAATAGGATTGGAAAACATGTGGGATGACTTCAAATTATTTGAAGCAGAATGTAGCCCCTACATCATTGCCTGCAACCTGTGCCACAGCGCTACAGCCATGCACAGTAGGCGTCTTTGTGTTACCATGGCGATGACGTCTTCCGTTTTCCGGTGAGGCGACAGGGTGTCCCATTCCTGACGATCGTATTTATACCCTCCCCCTTCAATTAAAGTGCCCTCCACAGCTGCGAGTGTGACTTCTTTTGGAGTGACACTCGGTAGTGGAGGGGGAGTGTGTAGGGGGTGGTTTGGGATTCAGCCGTAATGTTTGAATGCAGCTCAATAAAGGAGGAAGACACTGAGCTGCTCAGGTGTTCCTGATAACACCAAGCAGCCACATGGACAGCCAATAGGAACACATCTTACTGGAAGTCCAGAGGGCTGGGATAGTGAAGTAAATTTATTTTAAAGTTGAAGCAGAAAGTTAACAAAGAAAGTTGAAAATCACCTTCTGATACCTGAAATCAGAAATCTCTGAGTTTTCACACAAAGAACTCCTGAACATGTCAAACTGGTTTCATAGTAGAACCTTCACTGTAAAGACATCATAGTATGGTATGTTGCTCAAAAAACATTACAACCCGGCTCTCTAGGGTCGCCGAGGAGCAACACAGAAACAGAACAAACGCTGGTTTCCAGGGGGTTAGGCAGGTATTTATTTCAAAGAATAAGTTTACAACAACACAACATGTGAGCAGAAAAATCTCACAATCTATCTTTAGTTCAGCTGAAAATATTAGTTTTTGTCTTTTTACTGTCATTTAGTCTGGACTAAACAAATAACAGCAGCATAAATCTCAAATGTCATTATGAGGAGTCTGGATTGAGGTTTCTCACTTGATAATGATCAAAACATGAAATTTAGGTTGGTTTAAAGGAATATTCCACCTTAAATGTTTGACTGTTGACCTAAAAGGTTAGTTTCAGGAAGTATTCCACCTACAAGGTCCTCACACATCCACCTTAAAGGAACATTCCACCAAAAATCATTGGACATGCACCTAAAATGTTGGTTTAACTGAGTATTCTATCCAAAATCCTCAGAGACCTGAGGGGCTGGTTAAAAGGAATATTCCACCTAAAAAATCAACTAGGGCTGTATGTGTAGGTCCTCTCTGGGTGGAAGAACCGTGTCCGAGTGGCAGCTCCCTATATTATACATCCCATGTCGTACAGACTATGAAATAATTATGTAGTGTGGATGCAGCTTATCTCATTCAGGTCTTTTGCTTTATTTTTTATGCTATATTTGAGCGGTAAATTTGTCTATTTTAATTGTCTGAAAGAAATGTAAACTGGCTGAAAATGGGCTTTAATGAAACTCGAGCAGAAAGCAAAAGTATTGATGCAAACGTTACAATCTACACATTATCTGAACATTAAATTGTGACTCGTTTTAGTCTTAGTTTGAACACGTATACAGTTTTTAGTTAGTTGTGAGTAGCCTTTTAGTGATTCATTTTAATTCTAAAATATGGTATTAATAATTAAGTCTGTCTTGTATTTACAGGATCTTTTGTAGGCAAAACATTTTTGATTAAAGATCCCTGAAATTAAGTTTTTAAAGGATATTGACCAAAATATGTACTGCGTAGGGGCTGCACAGTGACTTAGTGGTTAGCACCGTTGCCTTACAACTAGAAGATCCTGGCCTGGGATCTTTCTGCATGGGGTTTGCAGTGTTAGGTTCTAAATTGTCCGTACGTGTGAATGTGATTGTCTCTATGTGCAGCACTACGATAGACTGGCAGCCTGTCCAGAATGTCCCCTGCTTTTGCCCTGAGTCAGACCCCATGGGGATTAAGCGGTGTATAGATAATGGATATACTGAGTAGGAAAACTATTTTAAAAATGAAAATGGCTTTTGTGCAATTTCTTATGGCTTACTAACGAGCCATGTAAGCAGATTTATATTTGATAACAGGCTAATGAAGGACAACACATGCAATTTAAATCATTTGTAATTTTAGAATTTGTTGCGTCAGGAGGGGTTTGAAGTAACAAGACAGCAAATAACACAACAAATCAGATTAGTTGTCAGCATTTTAGGCAGTTTATTTGAAAAACACATACAAAAAGATCATATACAAGACAATAAATAAAAAAGAGACAGAACAGTTTGGGTTAAGCTATGCAACTTTTTGCATCATCATTAGTAATAAATACAGTACAAAATCCACCCAGAGTGAATCTAAAGATTTTCCACAATATTCACTGATCATGTTATTCTTCATTATGATTTAGCTATTGCTTTCATATTATTGATACATACTTCTACTTTTCTATAAAATACTCAAGATCATAAAACATTGCGCGGTTACAGCAAAACAGCAGTGTGTTGTACAAAGATGGCCACTTCCCTTTTTCACTGGCAGGTTAATAATCAACATTTTTTCAGCAGCAAAGAAACATCTGAAATATTCAAGAAGGTACAGCATCATATTAAACACATCTACAGAGCTACTCCCACATACACATAGGAAAACCTGAGAAGGACATGCATTAAAAAGCTTGTGCTTTAAGTTCTACTGTTCATTCCGGTTCATCAGCTTGAGTTAATACTATGGCTACTGTCCAGTTCGCTCTGGAGTTATGGGGTACACTGTGGAGGGCATGGGGTAAGGCCAGTGAGAGCACGAAATGAAATAATAATAGTAAGACCAGCCAGCTTCATTCCAATCCAATACATGTTATAATAATTTGCAGGATTAGTAGAGTATTAATAAGAAATGCACACCGAAAACGTAGTTAGCTTATTATACCCAGGTGTAAAACATCTATATTGTATAACCACAGTACACCAGAAGTTTGCTCAATAAGATCAATGGCTCAAGTTAGCATGTTAGATACGTCCCAAAATCCCACACAAAGCAACTGCCAGCAATACATAGGAACGAATAATACAGCTTGTTATGTGGGTCCTAAAATAATAAGCATTAAATTGAGATCCAGATATGATGGATAATGGTCAAAATAAAACAAAAAAAATGTTAAAAATTAAATCAAATATTACTGATTATGACAAAAACGGCAGTATCGTATAACAAAAGCAAGCTAAGACAAAACGGGGGTCGTTCCCCGACATCTGCTTTACATCAAAGCAGGGATGATATTTGAAAAGTAAAACATTTCAAAGTGAAATCAAGAGATGACATGAATGGAATGTAATCCAGATCAACAGCACCATGCTGGCTAGAAAATATGTTGGGAAACACCCCCAGTCAATTTTTCGACAAGTTTCTTTTTTTCTCCTCTGAAAAAGAAAACACAGACGGCATGCAAAAGCATCCCCACCGACCAATGCATAATGAGGTATTCTTTTTTTTAATATTTTGTGTTATTTTAAATAAATATATTGATTAAATTGCAAAGTTATGAGATAGAGACATTAAATATTCCACCACAATAGCTAGCTAGCTACAGTTAGTAATAAATAATGATTGTTAAATACTTAAGGCATCTTTAATCACAGCATTCTATGTGAACTAGCAAACCTCCATTTTCATCCATCTGTAGTTTTTTGGATGGAGGTTTCATACAAAAAGAAAAATAAAAACGCAACACAAACAGTCAAGTTACCCTCCAATAATACACAAGGAAGCATGAAAATACTTGTAACTGAATAAGAACACAAAATCTAGGACAAGAAGAACCCACACCACCAAACCAAAAATCAGGCAACTCCATATTATAGTGCATTTACAAAACACAAGCTACATTATAACAACAATAAATATGTTTTTGCAGCATTGCAGCTTTTTCTTCACTATGGTTAAAATGGACAAGGACTCGGCATATTAGTACCATGTCCAGATTGGCATGTGAGCAAAAAAGACCAAAAAAAAAATACAGGTAATTAAAAAAAAAAAAGAGAAAGAAAACAAATGGCAGAAAAAGACAGTTGGAAAAAAAAAGTTAAGAACAATTGTTTGGTATTTTTCAAATGGATGGCTTTTTCTCCCTTTCACCCTCCTTCAAGTGAACTACGCCAACATGGTTCATGCATGATATAGAGAAAACAGCTTCTATCACTGAACATATCACAGTTGTTCTAGCAATACCATACACTACTACCATGGGGGAGAGGGGGTGGGGACAGTCATACACATTCTAGCACATATCACAGGCAAACTAGTTTGTATTTTCCCTGTAACACCAGACACAGTCTTTTTATCAAACAGTGGGAGCAACTTAGATTGAAATGAAAGGAGCCGACACACAACAGAGGCGATTCACTGTATATAGAAATCACATGTGCTTGTTCGATAGGCAATAAGGTTCTGGTAATAGGTAATACAAATGTCAGGTATTATTCACTCTGATGGCAAGACTCAGGCACTGCATCCTCAAGCCCATGCCGGCCTCTCATGATCATGCCATGAGCGAGGCCACAGAGAGGAGTTGCTGTTAGACACGGATCCGCTAGCAGCTCTTTGAATCCTAAACCGTTAGGAGAGAAATGCTACACTGGTCTGAGATCGGTGTCTAAGGGCAACTTTGGTCTGAGTGTGGAGGTGGGGGGTGTGGGGAGGCGGGTGAGGGGGTGGTAATTAGGTGCATTCTTGTCCTCCTCTATGAATGAGTGGGATCATCAGAGTCATAATATACGGTTCACATGCACAGACACAGTCCCTGTTTCTACTGCTCCACAATATTACGACACAGCCCAAGCCTGCCATACAGCATGCACATCTGAGGCCTCTGCTCTAGATTATAGAGGCCCGACTACGACACTACACAGATCACTGGAAGCCATGCCTGCAGTTAGCGGGTTTAGCATCAACTCTGATGGCATCTACTAACTGTAAATCCAAAACCATGTTAGACGACAAAGAGGGATTTTTGGCCTTTTTACACAACTAGCTCTGTCTCTCGTCGCCTATGATTTAACACACTGAATTTTCTCACTGTTAGAGCTGTATTCACCCTCTCTGTAGGTTTATTTTTCACACGACATATTTCTCAAAAGGCTTTTGCTTGCTACACAACACTGTTACTCTGTAAATACTTATTCAGTACTATACTCCATTACACCACAAGCGTTCAGCTACAAGAGTTTCACACCAAACAACCTCATGCTAATCATTTGATAATGTTCTGTACAGATGTGCTGAGGGCTTGGGCAGAGTGCAGCTTAAAGGATTTTTCACAGGCCTGGCGGGGGAGAAGGGGTCGGATATAGTGGCAGAGAAATGGCCTTAATACACCACACTGAGCTGGGGAGGTTGGTAGTCAGAGTGTCCTCTCTCTGGGTGGCTGTATGGAGAAAAGTACGCGAGGTACACAATCTGACAGAATCGTGTGAAGCCTCAGCACATCTGTCCATACTTGTCCGCGCCTACCTTTTACATCCAGCTAAGTCCGTTCAACCGACCTTCAGTCCAGCCACCTATCTGTGCATCAACCCCCGTCCCTCGTTGTGTTGTAGGTGAGTGTGCTTTGTTGATCCCTCTGTCACAGCTGTCTCAGAAGGCAGGCTTGTTGAGTGATGCAGAGGGGAAGAGGGGTGTTTGGCAGAGCTTCCCCCAGAGGGAGGCAATGGAGAATTAACAAGACCAGATCCAAAGCTGCAGGCGTCGACAGGAGCTATCAACTGTCGGGGGTCAGTTGGGTCTCAATGTCCACTCTGCAGATGGGGCATTTCCTGCTGGTGGCCAGCCACTGGTCCACGCACGCCTGGTGAAAGAGGTGCATGCAGGGTAATCTCCTAAACAGACAGAAGAGACACGGACAGGATTTAAAGCAAACGTTCATTCGCGTGTCAAAGCTACATTGAGGAAACCATTTATCTTCAAAATGTCAAGTGTCAGCTCTTTTTTTTTTTACAGCTCTATCTCATTGTAGTTTTCAGATAACCCAGGAGGCTTTAGATGGCTGATTTCAGATAACTGAAGCTAGAGATACATCATTTTCACCAGAGAGTCATGATTTAGCAAAAGATGGCAATCTGTTAGATTAAAGCAAGGTCAGATTTTGCTGGATAATATGCAGTGAGAGAAAGTACATTTCTTTTTCAATGTTAATTTTGATCTGTGTCTGTTGTTATGCTGTTATGAATGTTGCTTGTGTGTCTAAAATATTTTTTCTACTTTAATCAATGAACAAATGAACAAAAAAACAAACACAAAGTATTTTGCCAATTTCAGGCAAAAATACTAAACAATCTTAGGAAACAGCTTATTCAGTGTGAGAATGTATTGCTATTCTTTTTCATAAAATGAATGAACTAATCTGAATTTCTCATTGTCATTTTGACTCTGGAAAGTTGGCATTTTTCACAACTTTCTGAAATGTCATAGATGAAACTATTACTGGATGTTCTTTTAATTCAGCTTTCTATCATTTTATTACCACAAAATAATAATGTCATTAATTCAGACGCTTGTCTCAATTTTGATATCATTGTCCCTGGTGGACTGTAAACACTGGGAACAATGATGGAAATGAGTCTAGCATCATTCTGCCTTTGACAAAGTCTGACATGTATTTTATAAACACAATATTTTCCAAAAAATTTGGTTTTAAACAGCTGGAAAAAACAAGTGTCATTACGCAGTTCAGTTGCACCAAGTTACTGGAGACTTTAAATGTTCGATATGCATGTGATTCACTGCTCCTGTCATAGCCAGTATCCAGACTGAGTCTAGAATCGGTCCAGCTGTCAGACGGTGGTTTAACATTGACATCAGAATGCGTCTCAAATGATCTCTTGAGATCAAATTTCGCTTTGTAACTCACATTTGCTTTTAGCAGAGGGAAAACTGTAACTGCTGCTAAAAAATGCATGTTTGTGGTTCAGAAGAAGGTTTCTGTTAGTTTCTGTTCAGGTGTATTAACGCTATTTAGTGCTGCTACATCGAAGTACCGAAAAAGTGTTTAAATGCCAACTGTGAACAGAGCCAAAGGTTTGCTTTTCTCACAGTTGTCTTCCTAAACTTTAACCTTGTGAACAAAACAGAGCCAAACAGATGGATTCTCATCGCATAAGCAACACAATGAAGACTTTCTGTGTAGTCGGTTAAAAACCAGACTCCATCTCCGCATCCCTACTCCGTCTTCTTCTTTTAATCACAACCCCACACACCCTGACTCAAGAAAACCGCAAGTTTTCACCAACCGTCTATTCATACCTCCTTTTTCTTTCAGAGTAAAATAACTTGCTCTGTCACTTTGCCAGTTAGACAGATCACAGCACTGGACACACATCATAAGATTTAGTGAAATGCTAATGTTGCCTTCAGGCAGTATTTTCAAGATGAGGTGCTGGAAGAAATCCTGTGATAGGATTTTCAGACCTGAGGCTTTGAACTTAGGTGGCAGAACCAATTTAGGGTTAAAAACCGCTTAGACGCTGTGACTGTTTATCCACTTTAGGAGAAAGCATTGTGAATATATTGTGTATAAATTAGGAAATGCATCAACGTTTTCTCTGAAGCCTAATCAGCAGGGAGAGAGTTGTCTAAGAAAAAGACGTTGAACCAGCTTTACCAAGACAAATTTCAGAGTAAATCGTGGTCTCAGCTTTGTGTCCACAGCCTTCTAGAGGCTGGATGTAAAAAACAAAAAATATTGACAAATGAGAAAGTCAGTGTAAAACCTCGTTTAATGCTAACGTCAGCAGACATGCTGATGTTAAGCAGGAATAATATTTTTGGAGTGGTAACATTTAGTGCTGCTGAGGCTGGTGGGAGCATCATTACTTTCGCAGGTATTTAATCATAAACGAAAGTAATGAACAAATTAACATTTGGACTTGATGATGGTGCAAGATAAAAGTCAGGAGATGAGCAAAGCAATTACGTTTCACCCTGAGGGGACCATAAGTGTCTGTACCAAATATCATGGCAATGCATCCAAATGTTGTCATGACACCTCTCGAAAAACCACAAATGTCAGCCTCATTTGGGTGCTAAAGGACAAGTCAGGGGATCATCAAAGTCAAGATTCATCCTTTCAATAGATGCGGAGATGTGTCAGTCTCAGCTAAAGTGGTAGACTTGACTGACAAACTCATCAACAGACCTGCTGTACATGGCCACACAAGTAAAACAAATCACCCAGGAAACAAGATACAGTATACACAGCCTTTGCTCACATCTGCATACCAAGCACTTCCCTCTTTGAACAAGCACGAGATGAGCTAATAGCTGTACCTGACATCCTCTCCGTCCTCAAGCATCGACAGACAGATGGTGCACTTTTCATCGGTGTCCAGCTCCTCGTCATCCAGACACATCTTCAGGTCCTGGGGTATTCTCTGCAGAGACATTCCCACAACAGCAAACAGACTTTAATCATTAAAGCATGTTGTGTTTATGCCATGGGTGTCTGTGAATCAGTGGAATAAACACCCAAGTCACTTAATCCTACTTCACATGGGGAAAAAAATTAGACATTGGATGGAAAGGATGTAATTCCTTCTCATCATTCACAACGTACCAAATATTCTTTCCAGAGTGTCAAGTCATTTTCAGGGTAGACGTTTCTCTAAATTCATTCCACACACATATCTGCAGACAGCTGGATGAGTCATCCCACGCCTTGAACTGTGCTCACTGCAGCCCCGTCTCACTAATCTGCTAACGGAAATTAGTTTGACCTTTGAACTGTCAGGAGAGTCGTGACCTTCTTTCCACTCTCGTCCTGGCTCTTTGATCCCTTTGACCCACCGCTGCCTCTCTCTATTCCCTTCTTTCACATCTCGCTCAACTTATTTCTCGCCCAGTGCTTCATCCGTGGCAGACCACATCAGAAGGATCTTTAACACAGCGGGCAGCAGATACAGAGCCTCCAGTCTCACCTTTTTGTACTTATGGGGGAAGGTGAATCTCTCTATGGTGGTTTGGACCGCTCCACGGTTTACACTGCCCAGTCTGTCCTCCAGCTGCAGAAGCTCCTATTCAGGAAACAACATACATCTTACAATTATTATTACTCTAAAAAAAAATCCCAATTTGCCCAAAGATATAAACACAAAACAATGTCAACGCTCATTAAAGTGTGGAATATCTGGATGTAAAGTAATGAAATTGGCACTTAAAGGAACGGGAAAAAGGCTCTGAGAAAACAACGGCATCTTTCACAAATGAATACAAATGTCCTGAGATTAAAGGCAGCTGGACCATTTGAAGCATCTGGACCCAGGAGTAATTGTAAATAAGAAAATCAGCTCTACACTCGAGCCTGTCCAGAGCATTGGTCACAGGGGAAACGATGACAGATTAGTGTCGACTGGTGTGTCTGCTGAGGAGAGGGAGGAAGTAGCCGAACAAACCTCGTAGCTCTCTCTAACCGCAGATGCGTGGCGGGAGGGGTTGAGACTCTGCAGAGCCAGCAAGTGCAACTGGGGATATGGGTAGTTTCTGATCTCATGGACAACCTAGGAGATGACACATAAAAGAGGCTAGCGTCAGCTCTGCAGCAGAAGTCGGACAGAACAACAGGGACACGGGCCATCTCCAGTTGCTAGGTATCAAGATTAATCTCACAAACCCAGAGGAGGGATGCGAGGAGTTCGTCAGGATGAACATGATTGATTGTGAGGAGGCAGAGGGGACTCACCACTTGTGTTGAGGCATTGTTTCTAGGGAAGTGGTGCATCCTAGGAGAGGTCAAGTAGTGCTGATAGTGCTGCGGCAGCGGATGGATGTGATACTGGTGGGGGGGCAGCCCAGCATCTACGCTTAGATCCCTGGGCAGAGACCGAAAAAACACATCAGCCAGCGGCACACAAGTCGGTGTTTCACTTGTTTCTGGGACATTGTGTTTTGATATCAGTGGGTCTGTGGTGCTTCTGCAGATGCTCGGAGGCGCACGGCAAGATTGTATAAAAGCAAAACAATTTTGAAAAAGCTGACGCTGCAATTGCAAAATGTATCACATATTGAGTTGACTGCAACACCTGAATATCAAATGCTGAGCGTCTGAAACCTTGTTATCAAGCATCTAAACAGATTTTCATTGTATTTTTCATTGCATTTTTGTACAATGGCATAAATCTGCCTATCTATGGTAAGCAAAGATGTCTAAAATGTAAATGTAGATGGTTGATGCACTGAGGATAGAAACAGTCAGCTACAGATTAACAGGAAACTGTGAATTAGTTAGTAAAAAGTAAATTATTGCATATTTTCAAAAGCTACTCAAAAATAGCGATTAAATTTTTGTACTATAAATCGCAAAATATAATGGATTAGAACTTAAAACAGCTTAAAGTAATGTGGAAACCTTTCAGTTAGCTGAAGGTTCTGGACAAATGGTTAATACAAATAGCAAAGAGGGAAAAACTACTTAGAAAGTAAAGAATAAATGGTTAAAACATGCGATTAAAAGAATGGACAAACAGCTAAATTGTTAAAAGTAACTTATAATTGAAATTGCTGACGGTAATTGGTAACCTGGCAGAACAGATTGCCATAATTAATGGAGAACTGATTCAAAAACAGTGGGATTGTTGGTATAGTTGAGTTTCTGAGAGGACTGTGGGAGAAACCCTGTTTTTTAAGCTTTCTGTGAAATGGAGTTGCAGTTCTTGAGTCCAGTCTTGGTCTTTGTGCTCGTTTTGTCTACATAGCCTGTTCCCTAGCTGCTTTATGCTCTGATTTTCAACATCAGTTTATGTGCTTTGGGCTCGCTCTTGGTAGTTCTAACTTGGTCTTACACCTATTCACTCATGTCTTAAATTTGACTGTACCCGATGTCTATCTGGGATGGAATAAGAAGATATGGCGCAGAAAAGTAAAGCAAAACACAACACAACTTGTCCAAATTAAATTAGTGACTATTACATCATATCACATAACTGAACATGACTGCTGTTGGGATAAAACCTTTGAAGCTAATAGTTCGGACTGTTTTCGTCTTTGTGGCACTGCATGAAGTGTAATAGTAGCTCACCAGTCTGTGCCCTCGGCCAGATAGCGAGGCTGCTGCACCACAGGCTGAGGAGGGACATGGAGAGGGGGAGCAAAGTCGTAGCCGGGCCGCAGTCTGTGAGGCTGGTGAGGAACTCTCTCTGGGGTGCGTCTACTAAGACAAACAACCAAGCATTTGAAAATGTCGTGGATAAAACAGAGCTTGTAAGTGATATGGCCTTAAATTTGACTGCGAAAGCCCTGCAAATCGCCAGCAATGTGCTTGAACCGCTTGGCTTTTCTTGAGCCGTAAACCTGCGCTGGTACCTGGACGGTGGCAGGATGTGTCGGTGCTGGGCCTCGAGGATCTGCTGCTGGAGGAGGTATTGCTGGTGTAATGCCTGAGGTAGGAAGGGAGGGGCAGGGATGTCCTGGAACTGGGGGGCGGGCAGGGGGTTGAGGGGCGGGTGGAGTGGAGGGCCATGCTGGTGGCCGGGAGGGGCCAGGTGGGGGTTAATGCCTGACTGTGGCTGCCCTGGGTGGGGCATGGGGAAGTCCATGGGCAGCGGGGCCTGAGGACCTAACTGGAAGTGCCGGCAAGAGGTAGCATGGCTGTGCTGCTGCTGCTGCTGTTGCTGTTGCCGGTTGAAATGGGATCCTGTGGAGGATAAGGAGAAGTTGTCAGGCACCTGAGGGGAGAGATTAGCTGGAATTAATTGTGGGTGAAATGTGGTGTCACTGTATGTGTGATATAGCATGTTAATGAAGCCCTACCTCTTACCTAGGGTGAAAAATACTTCTGTGGGGGTGGGAAAATGATGGTTACCAAAAGTACCATGAAAATGAAAACAGTTTTTTTTGTTTGTTTGTTTTGTTCTGTTTTTTTTATGCTGCACTCAAAATGTGAGCTTTCATTTCTGTATTTCCGACCCGTGGATCGACTCCCGGTCTTCTGATTCACAGACTGGATCAGAACAGATGAACTCTATCAGTATACGGGTATCAGGTCTTCAACGCAGCTCAGTTCGTGTAAATTCTGCAGCTGACAGCAGGTCAGTGCACCTTTATTACCTGGCTGTCAGTAAGAAATACATGGAACTGTTTCAGCGCCAACTCTCTATCCACACAACCTTAAAGAACCATTCCTTCACATTATGTATCTGTGCTTCCCTGGGTTCTACCATCTCACTGTGTCTCACACTTCCAGTATAGCTGTACTATTCTTCTCCCATATGAACATTCAGGAGTTGAGAGGAAATAGCTCAAATGCTTTTTTTAACTCTCTCCAACCACAGGTATTTGGCATCTGCAGTGAACAGTCTGCTGTCGAGACCGAACAGAGAGGAAAAAGACGGGCGAGCTTGTGCTGTGGTGCAATATGGTTTTAATACTGTGCTTAAGCTTGAAAAGACCTTTAGGTTTATGGAAGAGCTGAGAAACTGCAATAACAAATTTAGCTTTGATTAAAAACTTTTCAGGAAACCTCAGCCAAAGGGCACCACAGTCGTCCTGGTACAATATACTATGCTCTGCAATGCCTGCATTTTAAAGAGACCTGCCAGTTTAAAAATTACAATTGTGCAGTTTTTAACGAGGATACAGAATTCCTGCTTTGACAGTGTAAATGACAAGACGGCTTCTGATGCAAACAGTGGATTTTTCCTTGTAAAAATCATGAGGAAATAGGCAAAGTCTACATTGCATTTACTAGGAGTACGCTTGAAAAACGCAGTACGGTTTTTAAACACAGCCAGGGAAGATGAGCATTATGGTTTTACTGAAATATTTCCAGCTTGACAGTTCGTCAGCGTAGCCGGGCAGACAAGAGATGACCTTGCTGCTGTGGGTCAAAGGCTCGAGTCTAGACTGTAAGTAGCACACTGCGTTTTCAAGCATCTCAGTGAGAACGATCACCATGAATGACAGCAGATAGACTCATTCAGGCCCTGTGATGGAGGAAGCGTGGAAATCGTCTATCTTTGTCACAGCGGGAGAGGAGGTGGGTGGGTGGGTGGGGAGGGGTGGAGGGCAGGGGGAGGGGGGGCAGGTAGGGACAAGGGAGAGGGAGGACAATAAATGGAAATCAGCAAGAAGCACACTGAAGGTTAGGAAAAACACTATATTCTTTATTGAAAAATATTAGTATATGTGGAATTTGTGTTTTCTTTCTCGTTTGTTTGTAATAATAGTATAAATCCATGCAACAAAAATAAACAACATAGACTGAAGGCAAGGCCCACCATGCTCCATATAGGGTTAAAAAGAACAAAAGCGGCATCCAATGAGCAGACGTGTTGGCTACAGCACATGATTTCAGTACAGCAGGGTACATCTTTTCTACAGAAAGATTACATTGGATTTTCACTAGTCAATGTAGAAAAACATAAACAAAAATTATGAATCATAAATGTGACCATGCATTGAAAGTACTATTACCAGAACAAAAGGTAAAGAGAGACCACAACCAAACAATAAAGACGTTATTACTAATAGAGGATCTCTTTAGCAGTGCAGGAAAATAGGCATCCCTGTGAAATGGATAGCATTTTGGTCTTATGTTAGTGGGGTAAATTGGGAAGTGATGAACCACCAGTGAGCATGTTTTCCTACTTTCAAAGTTTAGAATTTCAATTGCCCATAAAGGGCAAACAGTCCCGACAATTCAGTGTGATTCAAAGCCTTGAAATTTGCAAAGGGAACAAAAGGATTACACAAAAATGGAGACAGTTATGGCAGGTTGTTGTGTGCAGGTGCAGTGTACCTTCAGTCATTTCAAGTGATCACATGACAGCATTTGCTGAAATGTTGAATTTAACAACACAAATGGCATGCATGTGGGTCCAATTTGCATGCTTACTTTATCCTCAATCGTAGGTCACTCTAATCATGTACATTGCACCTCGTGTGAAGAGAAGGAAGATGAGCCAAATTCTGGTGTTCAACAATGCAGTGCAGTATTTGAGATCATGCAAAATGTATCCACTTTACAGGAATTTACAGCATGTTGTCTATCAAGACTGGATGGGAGGTACACAATGACATTCAACTGATATCTAGAAAGGAGCTAAAATGTTTACTCAGTGCTACAGCAATTTGACAGAAAAAAAGACAAAAAAATGTGCTCTGTTCTACGTGTTAGCTATTGTTTTAGTCTGCTTAACATGGAAAGTCTATGGCTGAATACATCTTGGGAGGGGGTGCTTTTTAATACCAATGTCGTCTTCTGATGGAAAGAGGAAATGAAGAAGGGATTCACAATACAGCTAAATGCAGAGAACAGGCAGAGGCCACGCCACACCACACAGCAGCAGATGATCATTAGCTACACAATGGGGGGACGACAAAGATCTGATAAATGCAGAATGTAGAGCCAGCCTCCATACTATGAAACAGGGAAATAAGAACAGAAATAAAAGCACAATGAAATCACTGATGCCACTGTTATGAAATTAATGTTACACTGTAGCTTTATCATTGTTTAACTGTGACCGCATACTCTGATCTTTTTTTTGCAATTCGGCAGCTTCAAACAACCAGCTGCTGAATTGCCAATTAGCAAATAAAAGAAAAGGCGACAGACACGCTGATGGCTCGGATATCCGCGCTCTCCGTGCGATTGGCCGTGTATCGATTAGTGCACCGGCCAACTGACACGGATTTTAATTAGTGAAATCACGGTGTAAAAACGGAGAGCGCTCGCAGAAGCAGATGATCTTCAAATGACATCATCCAGGCTCAGATAAGCTGACTGGCTGGAGAGGCTACGTCTATTTTGCGGTATTTTACAGTGCAAATACTCGGTAGCCTTGGTGGAAACAACAAAGCTTTGAAATGTCGCCGAATTTAAAAAAAACTCATACAAGCAAAAACAGATTATTATCGTCTGACACAATTTCCTATGCAGGAATGTGTGTTTGACATCAGGCATTTTTGACTGCACGCCCCGTGCATGTGGAAGCCTTTGTGAGAAATGTTTCCGTTCCAAGACATAGCCTGAGCCAACGAGCCAGTTAGCTTATCTGTAGCGGCAGCTTTTGCCTTTTTAGTTCGCCGTAATTACACCTGGCAAACTACACCACTCGGTCGGTTAAATTAATCTGCGACGAGTGCAAATTAAAACATTAAAACGTTGCGGCCAGTATCGCGAGTAATTTGCCCGTTAATTTTTAAGCTAGCTAACGGGAGCTAACCCAACGGCTAAGCTCAAGCTAGCTAGCCAACAGCTGCAGTGAATATTAAGATAAACAGGGCACATGTTTTGGATCGATATGAATATTAATACCGTACCTCTGTTTCTTACTGAGCCGAATACAGGAAGAACCAGATATCCGACATGCACTAACACCATCCTGGGATCCTTATTTTATGATTCCGCTGGGTTTTTTGGAGAGATAGAGTAGTAGTAGCCCATGCGGATCTACATTCAGGCGGCTGGTTGTTGCTGGCTGGCTTGGCTAACACTACAGGCAAACCAAACGACTGTCTGACTCGCCTGGTTGTCGTTGACAAAAGCAGACATGTCATTTGTTGTCCGGAGCAAAAGAGGGCGATATTGCAGCGCTGCATACCAAAGCTGGAAGTATCTCTACAGTTAACCTACCCGGCCTTGTAATACATTCATTTTTAGAGAAAGAAGTTTAACACATTAACAGGCTGTCGTTCTGAGTTTAAGGCGAAACCATAAGGCACGTTGAAAACACACCTAAAGTGCTACTGAAGTAATTAATTATTGCACATTTATAAGATCGGAGGACTCACAAGAGACTTAAAAAAGATTCATCAAATTTAGATAATCAGAGGCTTGTATTTCCTTACTTTTGTTTGAGTCAATGCCAAATATGCTGAATCCTACATTTCCCACAATTCATAGTTTTTCCCACTATGTGGCCAGTGAACATTTTGCAGTTGTTTTTTTTAAATGAATAGCATCAGACCATTCTGGAAATTATGATAGATGGATAGATAGATAGATAGATCATTCCCTTGGGGAAATTGAAGAATGTCAGAAATTATATGGAATATTTGTAAATCCCACTTAAATTGTCTATCGATCTTTTCTAGTTGAGCTTCAATATAAAATGCTTGTTTGCATCAAAAAGAGCATAGGGTGCAGTTTTCCAACACAGACTGTGCAAGGTGTATAATCTCGTTTTTTTCTATTACAATAATGCTACACCAATAGGAGAGTGTGCACACACATCTAAATCAGATTAAAATCCATTATTTTCTCAATACAATTCAATACATAATATAATTCGGTCAGCTAATTTTATAGAAGCCAAACATTGTTTTCTAGGTTGGATTTGGTTTCGCTCATATTGACCTTCTACAAATATGCAACAGAACAATAATAGTTAATTTAGGGGCTGCACAGTGAGGTAGTGGTTAGCACTTTTGCCTTGCAGCAAGAAGATCCCTGGTTCAAATCCCGGGGTTGGCCTGGATGACCTGGCACAGTCCAAAAATATGCTGAGGTTAATTGGTTACTCTAAATTGTCCATAGGTGTGAATGTGAGAGTGATTGTGTGTCTGTACATGTAGCCCTGCGACAGACTGGGGACCTGTCCAGG